>NW_025726104.1:929031-1238708 GCF_021461395.2 Schistocerca americana
CGATGCAATTGCTTTGTTTCATCGTCCATAAGAAGGTCAGGGGGATACAGTAAACCTGAAGTGAAGCATCGGAATCTATAAGTGGTGTCACAGGAATGGTTCAAATCATAGGCAGTATGAAGAGTCAGTCTTCTTGTACTTTAATCGGCATTGTGCCTTTCGTATATAATTGCGATGCAATTTCGGTGTTTCATCGTCAATAAGTAGGTCCAAGGGATACAGTAAACCTGAAGTGAAGCATCGGAATCTGTAACTCGTGTCACAGGTTCGATTCAATATATAGACAGTAAGAAGAGTCAGTCTTCTTGTATTTAAGTCGGCATTGTGCCTTTTCTATTTAATTCCGATGCAATTTCTGTGTTTCATCTCCATAAGAAGGTCAGTGGGATACAGTAAACCTGAAGTGAAGCATCATAGTCTATAAGTAGTGTCACAGGAGTGGTTGGAAACATAGTCAGTAAGAAGTGTCTGTCTTCTTGTACTTAAGTCGGCATTATGCCTTTTCTATTCAATTCCGATGCAATATCTGTGTTTCATCGTCAATACGAAGGTGAGAGGAATACAGTAAACCTGAAGTGAAGCATCGGAATCTATAAGTGGTGTCACAGGAATGGTTCAAAAGATAGTCAGTAAGAAGAGTCAGTCTTCTTGTACTTAAGTCGGCATTATGCCTTTTCTATTTAATTCCGATGCAATATATGTGTTTCATCGTCAATAAGTAGGTCCAAGGGATACAGTAAACCTGAAGTGAAGCATCGGAATCTATAACTAGTGTCACAGGAATGGTTCAAAACATAGACAGTAAGAAGAGTCAGTCTTCTTGTACTTATGTCGGCAATGTGCCTTTTGTATTTAACTCCGATGCAATTTCTGTGTTTCATCGTCAATAAGAAGTTCCAAGGGATACAGTAAACCTGAACTGAGGCATCGGAATCTATAACTAGTGTCACAGGAATGGTTCAAAGCATAGTTAGTAAGAAGAGTCAGTCTTCTTGTACTTAAGTCGCCACTGTGCCTTTTCTATTTAATTCCGATACAATTTCTGTGTTTCGTCGTCAATAAGAAGGTCCAAGGGATACAGTAAACCTGAAGTGAAGCATCGGAATCTAAAACCGCTCTCACAGGAAAGGTTGAAAACATAGAGAGTAAGAAGAGGCAGTCATCTTGTATATGAGTCGGCATTGTGCCTTTTGTATTTAATTCCGATGCAATTTCTGTGTTTCCTCGTCAATAATAAGGTCCACGGGATACAGTAAATTTGAAGTGAAGCATCGGAATCTATAACTAGTGTCACAGGAAGGGTTCAAAGCATAGACAGTAGGTAGAGTCAGTCTTCTTGAACTTAAGTCGGCATTGTGCCTTTTCTATTTAATTTCGATGCAATTTCTGTGTTTCATCGACAATAAGAGGGTCACAGGGGTACAGTAAACCTGAAGTGAAGAATCGCAATCTAACACCAGTGTCACAGGAGTGGTTCAAATCATAGACAGTAGGAAGAGTCAGTCATCTTGTACTTAAGTCGGCATTGTGCCTTGTCTATTTAATTCCAATGCAATCTCTGTGTTTCATCGTCGATAAGGTCAGAGGGATACAGTAAACCTGTTGTGAAGCATCGGAATCTATAACTAGTGTCACAGGAATGGTTCAAACATAGACAGTAGGAAGAGTCAGTCTTCTTGTACTTACATCGGCATTGTGCCTTTTCTATTTAATTCCGATGCAAATTCTGTGTTTCATCGTCAGTAAGAAGGTTCAATGGGATACAGTAAACCTGAAGTGAGGCATCGGAATCTATAACTAGTGTCACAGGAATGGATCAAAACATAGTCAGTAAGAAGAGTCAGTCTTCTTGTACTTAAGTCAGCATTGTGCCTTTTCTATTTAATTCCGATGCAATTTCTGTGTTTCATCGTCAATAAGAAGGTCCAAGGGATACAGTAAACCTGAAGTGAGGCATCGGAATCTATAACTAGTGTCACAGGAAAGGTTTAAAACAGTCAGTAAGAAGAGTCAGTCTTCTTGTACTTAAGTCGGCATTGTGCCCTATCTATTCAATTACGATGCAATTTCTGTGTTTCGTCGTCAATAAGAAGGTCCAAGGGATACAGTAAACCTGAAGGGAAGCATCTAAATCTAAAACCGGTCTCACAGGAAAGGTTCAAAGCATAGAGAGTAAGAAGAGCCAGTCATCTTGTATTTGAGTCGGCATTGTGCCTTTTGTGTTTAATTCCGATGCAATTTCTGTGTTTCATCGTCAATAAGAAGGCCAGAGGGATACAGTAAACCTGAAATGAAGCATCACAATCTAAAACCGGTCTCACAGGAAAGGTTCAAAACATAGAGAGTAAGAAGAGCCAGTCATCTTGTATTTGCGTCGGCATTGTGCCTTTTGAATTTAATTCCGAAGCAAGTTCTGTGATTCATCGTCAATAAGAAGGTCAGAGGGATACAGTAAACCTGAAGTGAAGCATCGGAATCTATAATCAGTGTCACAGGAATGGTTCAAAACATAGTCAGTAGGAAGAGTCATTCTTCTTGTACTTAAGTCGGCATTGTGCCTTTCTATTTAATTCCGATGCAATTTCTGTGTTTCATCGTCCATAAGATGGTCAGAGGGATACAGTGAACGTGAAGTGAATCATAGGAATCTATAACTAGTGTCACAGGGATGGTTCAAAACATTGACAGTGGGAAGAGTCAGTCTTCTTGTACTTAAATCGGCATTGTGCCTTTTGTATTTCATTCCGATGCAATTTCTGTTTTTCATCGTCAATAAGAAGGTCCGAGGGATACAGTAAAACTGAAGTGAAGCATCAGAATCTATAACTAGTGTCACAGGAATGGTTCAAAACATAGACAGTAAGAAGAGTCAATTTACTTTTACTAAAAGTGGCATTGTGCCTTTTGTATTTAATTCCGATGCAATTTCTGTGTTTCATCGTCAATAAGAACGCCCAAGGGATACAGTACACCTGAAGTGAAGCATCGGAATCTATAACTAGTGTCACAGGAATGGTTCAAATCACAGACAGTAAGAAGAGTCAGTCTTCTTGTACTTAAGTCGGCATTGTGCCTTTTCTAATTAATTCCGATGCAATTTCTGAGTTTCATCGTCAATAAGAATGTCAGACGGTTACAGTAAACCTGAAGTGAAGCATCGGAATCTATAACTAATGTCACAGGAATGGTTCAAAACATATACAGTAGGTAGAGTCAGACTTCTTGTACTTAAGTCGGCATTGTGCCTTTTCTATTTAATTCCGATGCAATTTCTGTGTTTCATCGACAATAAGAAGGTCAGAGGGGTACAGTAAAACTGATGTGAAGCATCGGAATCTAACACTAGTGTCACAGCAGTGGTTCAAATCATTGACAGTAGGAAGAGTCAGTCATCTTGTACTTAAGTCGGCATTGTGGCTTTTCTATTCAATTCCGATGCAATTTCTGTGTTTCATCGTCGATAAGAATGTCAGAGGGATACAGTAAACCTGAAGTGAAGCATCGGAATCTATATCTAGTGTCACAGGAATGGTTCAAACATAGACAGTAGGAAGAGTCAGTCTTCTTGTACTTAACTCGGCATTGACCCTTTTCTATTTAATTCCGATGCAATTTCTGTGTTTCATCGTCAATAAGAAGGTCCAAGGGATACAGTAAACCTGAAGTTAGGCATCGGAATCTATAACTAGTGTCACAGGAATGGATCAAAACATAGTCAGTAAGAAGAGTCAGTCCTCTTGTACTTAAGTCTGCATTGTGCCTTTTCTATTTAATTCCGATGCAATTTCTGTGTTTCATCGTCAATAAGAAGGTCCAAGGGATGCAGTACACCTGAAGTGAAGCATCGGAATCTATAACTACTGTCACAGGAATGGTTCAAAACATAAACAATAAGAAGAGTCAGTCGTCTCGTACTTAAGTCGGCATTGTGCCTTTTCTACTTATTTCCGATGCAATTGCTTTGTTTCATCGTCCATAAGAAGGTCAGGGGGATACAGTAAACCTGAAGTGAAGCATCGGAATCTATAAGTGGTGTCACAGGAATGGTTCAAATCATAGGCAGTATGAAGAGTCAGTCTTCTTGTACTTTAATCGGCATTGTGCCTTTCGTATATAATTGCGATGCAATTTCGGTGTTTCATCGTCAATAAGTAGGTCCAAGGGATACAGTAAACCTGAAGTGAAGCATCGGAATCTGTAACTCGTGTCACAGGTTCGATTCAATATATAGACAGTAAGAAGAGTCAGTCTTCTTGTATTTAAGTCGGCATTGTGCCTTTTCTATTTAATTCCGATGCAATTTCTGTGTTTCATCTCCATAAGAAGGTCAGTGGGATACAGTAAACCTGAAGTGAAGCATCATAGTCTATAAGTAGTGTCACAGGAGTGGTTGGAAACATAGTCAGTAAGAAGTGTCTGTCTTCTTGTACTTAAGTCGGCATTATGCCTTTTCTATTCAATTCCGATGCAATATCTGTGTTTCATCGTCAATACGAAGGTGAGAGGAATACAGTAAACCTGAAGTGAAGCATCGGAATCTATAAGTGGTGTCACAGGAATGGTTCAAAAGATAGTCAGTAAGAAGTGTCAGTCTTCTTGTACTTAAGTCGGCATTATGCCTTTTCTATTTAATTCCGATGCAATATATGTGTTTCATCGTCAATAAGTAGGTCCAAGGGATACAGTAAACCTGAAGTGAAGCATCGGAATCTATAACTAGTGTCACAGGAATGGTTCAAAACATAGACAGTAAGAAGAGTCAGTCTTCTTGTACTTATGTCGGCAATGTGCCTTTTGTATTTAACTCCGATGCAATTTCTGTGTTTCATCGTCAATAAGAAGTTCCAAGGGATACAGTAAACCTGAACTGAGGCATCGGAATCTATAACTAGTGTCACAGGAATGGTTCAAAGCATAGTTAGTAAGAAGAGTCAGTCTTCTTGTACTTAAGTCGCCACTGTGCCTTTTCTATTTAATTCCGATACAATTTCTGTGTTTCGTCGTCAATAAGAAGGTCCAAGGGATACAGTAAACCTGAAGTGAAGCATCGGAATCTAAAACCGCTCTCACAGGAAAGGTTGAAAACATAGAGAGTAAGAAGAGGCAGTCATCTTGTATATGAGTCGGCATTGTGCCTTTTGTATTTAATTCCGATGCAATTTCTGTGTTTCCTCGTCAATAATAAGGTCCACGGGATACAGTAAATTTGAAGTGAAGCATCGGAATCTATAACTAGTGTCACAGGAAGGGTTCAAAGCATAGACAGTAGGTAGAGTCAGTCTTCTTGAACTTAAGTCGGCATTGTGCCTTTTCTATTTAATTTCGATGCAATTTCTGTGTTTCATCGACAATAAGAGGGTCACAGGGGTACAGTAAACCTGAAGTGAAGAATCGCAATCTAACACCAGTGTCACAGGAGTGGTTCAAATCATAGACAGTAGGAAGAGTCAGTCATCTTGTACTTAAGTCGGCATTGTGCCTTGTCTATTTAATTCCAATGCAATCTCTGTGTTTCATCGTCGATAAGGTCAGAGGGATACAGTAAACCTGTTGTGAAGCATCGGAATCTATAACTAGTGTCACAGGAATGGTTCAAACATAGACAGTAGGAAGAGTCAGTCTTCTTGTACTTACATCGGCATTGTGCCTTTTCTATTTAATTCCGATGCAAATTCTGTGTTTCATCGTCAGTAAGATGGTTCAATGGGATACAGTAAACCTGAAGTGAGGCATCGGAATCTATAACTAGTGTCACAGGAATGGATCAAAACATAGTCAGTAAGAAGAGTCAGTCTTCTTGTACTTAAGTCAGCATTGTGCCTTTTCTATTTAATTCCGATGCAATTTCTGTGTTTCATCGTCAATAAGAAGGTCCAAGGGATGCAGTACACCTGACGTGAAGCATCGGAATCTATAACTAGTGTCACAGGAATGGTTCAAAACATAGACAGCAAGAAGAGTCAGTCGTCTAGTACTTAAGTCGGCATTGTGCCTTTTCTACTTATTTCCGATGCAATTTCTTTGTTTCATCGTCCATAAGAAGGTCAGAGTGATACAGTAAACCTGAAGTGAAGCATCGGAGTCTATAACTAGTGTCACAGGAATGGTTCGGAACATAGTCAGTAAGAAGTGTCATTCTTCTTGTACTTAAGTCGGCATTATGCCTTTTCTATTTAATTCCGATGCAATATCTGTGTTTCATGGTCAATACGAAGGTCAGAGTGATACAGTAAACCTGAAGTGAATCATCGGAATCTATAAGTGGTCTCACAGGAATGGTTCAAAACATAGTCAGTAAGAAGAGTCAGTCTTCTTGTATTTAAGTCGGCATTGTGCCTTTCGTATTTAATTCCGATGCAATTTCGGTGTTTCATCGTCAATAAGAAGGTCCAAGGGATACAGTAAACCTGAAGTGAAGCAACGGAATCTATAACTAGTGTCACAGGTTAGGTTCAAATCATAGACAGTAAGAAGAGTCAGTCTTCTTGTACTTAAGTCGGCATTGTGCCTTTTCTATTCAATTCCGATGCAATTTCTGTGTTTCATCTTCAATAAGAAGGTCAGGGGAATACAGTAAACCTGAAGTGAAGCATCGGAGTCTATAACTAGTGTCACCGGAATGGTTCAAAGCATAGTCAGTAAGAAGTGTCAGTCTTCTTGTACTTAAGTCGGCATTGTGCCTTTCTATTTAATTCCGATGCAATTTCTGTGTTTCATCCTCCATAAGAAGGTCAGAGGGATACAGTAAACGTGAAGTGAATCATAGGAATGTATAACTAGTGTCACCGGGATGGTTCAAAACATAGACAGTAGGAAGAGTCAGTCTTCTTGTACTTAAGTCGTCATTGTGCCTTTTGTATTGGATTCCGATGCAATTTCTGTGTTTCATCGTCAAGAAGAAGCTCCAAGGGATACAGTAAACCTGAAGTGAGGCATCGGAATCTATGACTAGTGAACCAGGAATGGTTCAAAGCATAGTCATTAAGAAGCGTCAGTCTTCTTGTACTTAAGTCCACATGGTGGCTTTTGTATTTAATTCCGGTGCAATTTCTGTGTTTGATCGTCAATAAGAAGGTCCATGGGATACAGTAAACACATTGGTAAGCATCGGAATCTAATACTGGTCTCACAGTAAGTGTTAAAATCATAGTCAGTATGAAGAGTCAGTCTTCTTGTACTTAAGTCGGCATTGTGCCTTTTCTATTTAATTCCGAAGCCATTTCTGTGTTTCGTCGTCAATAATAAGGTACAAGGGATACAGTAAATTTGAAGTGAAGCATTGGAATCTAAAACCGGTCTCACAGGAATGGTTCAAAACATAGAGAGTAAGAAGAGCCAGTCATCTTGTATTTGAGTCGGCATTGTGCCTTTTGTATTTAATGCCGATGCAATTTCTGTGTTTCATCGTCAATAAGAAGGTCCAAGGGATACAGTAAACATGAAGTGAAGCATCGGAATCTAACACTAGTGTCACAGGAGTGGTTCAAATCATTGACAGTAGGAAGAGTCAGTCATCTTGTACTTAAGTCGGCACTGTGCCTTTTCTATTTAATTCCGATGCAATTTCTGTGTTTCATCGTCGATAAGAATGTCAGAGGGATACAGTAAACCTGAAGTGAAGCATCGGAATCTATATCTAGTGTCACAGGAATGGTTCAAACATAGACAGTAGGAAGAGTCAGTCTTCTTGTACTTAACTCGGCATTGACCCTTTTCTATTTAATTCCGATGCAATTTCTGTGTTTCATCGTCAATAAGAAGGTCCAAAGGATACAGTAAACCTGAGGTGAGGCATCGGAATCTATAACTAGTGTCACAGGAATGGATCAAAACATAGTCAGTAAGAAGAGTCAGTCTTCTTGTACTTAAGTCAGCATTGTGCCTTTTCTATTTAATTCCGATGCAATTTCTGTGTTTCATCGTCAATAAGAAGGTCAGGGGGATACAGTAAACCTGAAGTGAAGCACCGGAATCTATAAGTGGTGTCACAGGAATGGTTCAAATCATAGGCAGTATGAAGAGTCAGTCTTCTTGTACTTAAACCGGCATTGTGCTTTTCGTATATAATTCCGATGCAATTTCGGTGTTTCATCGTCAATAAGTAGGTCCAAGGGATACAGTAAACCTGAAGTGAAGCATCGGAATCTGTAACTCGTGTCACAGGTTCGATTCAAAATATAGACACTAAGAAGAGTCAGTCTTCTTGTACTTAAGTCGGCATTGTGCCTTTTCTATTTAATTCCGATGCAATTTCTGTGTTTCATCTTTAATAAGAAGGTCAGTGGGATACAGCAAACCTGAAGTGAAGCATCGGAGTCTATAAGTAGTGTCACAGGAATGGTTGGAAACATAGTCAGTAAGAAGTGTCAGTCTTCTTGTACTTAAGTCGGCATTATGCCTTTTCTATTCAATTCCGATGCAATATCTGTGTTTCATCGTCAATACGAAGGTCAGAGGAATACAGTAAACCTGAAGTGAAGCATCGGAATCTATAACTAGTGTCACAGGAATGGTTCAAAACATAGACAGTAAGAAGAGTCAGTCTTCTTGTACTTATGTCAGCATTGTGCCTTTTGTATTTAATTCCGATGCAATTTCTTTGTTTCATCATCAATAACAAGTTCCAAGGGATACAGTAAACCAGAAGTGAAGCATCGGAATCTATAACTAGTGTCACAGGAATGGTTCAAAACATAGATAGTAGGAAGAGTCAGTCTTGTTGTACTTGAGTCGGCATTGTGCCTTTTGTATTTAATTCCGATGCAATTTCCGTGTTTCATCGTCAATAAGAAGGTCAGAGGGATACAGTAAACCTGAAGCGAAGCATCGGAATCGATAACTAGTGACACAGGAAGGGTTCAAAGCATAGACAGTAGGTAGAGTCAGTCCTCTTGAACTGAAGTCGGCATTGTGCCTTTTCTATTTAATTTCGATGCAATTTCTGTGTTTCATCGACAATAAGATGGTCAGAGGGGTACAGTAAACCTGAAGTGAAGCATCGGAATCCATAACTAGTGTCACAGGAATGGTTCAAAACATAGACAGCAAGAAGAGTCAGTCGTCTAGTACTTAAGTCGGCCTTGTACCTTTTCTACTTATTTCCGATGCAATTTCTTTGTTTCATCATCCATAAGAAGGTCAGGGGGATACAGTAAACCTGAAGTGAAGCATCGGAGTCTATAATTAGTGTCACAGGAATGGTTCAAAGCATAGTCAGTAAGAAGAGTCAGTCTTCTTGTACTTAAGTCGGCATTGTGTCTTTTCTATTTAATTCCGATACAATTTCTGTGTTTCGTCGTCAATAAGAAGGTCCAAGGGATACAGTAAACCAGAAGTGAAGCATCGGAATCTAAAACCGCTCTCACAGGAAAGGTTGAAAACATAGAGAGTAAGAAGAGCCAGTCATCCTGTATTTGAGTCGGCATTATGCCTTTTGTATTTAATTCCGATGCAATTTCCGTGTTTCATCGTCAATAAGAAGGTCAGAGGGATACAGTAAACCTGAAGTGAAGCATCGGAATCTAAAACCGGTCTCACAGGAAAGGTTCAAAACATAGAGAGTAAGAAGAGCCAGTCATCTTGTATTTGGTTCGGCATTGTGCCTTTTGTATTTAATTCCGATGCAAGTTCTGTGTTTCATCTTCAATAAGAACGTCAGAGGGTTACAGTAAACCTGAAGTGAAGCATACGAATCTATAACTAGTGTCACAGGAATGGTTCAAAACATAGTCAGTAGGAAGAGTCATTCTTCTTGTACTTGAGTCGGCATTGTGCCTTTTCTACTTAATTCCGATGCAATTTCTGTGTTTGATCCGCCATAAGAGGGTCAGAGGGATACAGTAAACGTGAAGTGAATCATAGGAATCTATAACTGGTGTCACCGGGATGGTTCAAAACATAGACAGTAGGAAGAGTCAGTCTTCTTGTACTTAAGTCGGCATTGTGCCTTTTCTATTTAATTCCGATGCAATTTCTGTGTTTCATCTTTAATAAGAAGGTCAGTGGGATACAGTAAACCTGAAGTGAAGCATCGGAGTCTATAAGTAGTGTCACAGGAATGGTTGGAAACATAGTCAGTAAGAAGTGTCAGTCTTCATGTACTTAAGTCGGCATTATGCCTTTTCTATTCAATTCCGATGCAATATCTGTGTTTCATCGTCAATACGAAGGTCTGAGGAATACAGTAAACCTGAAGTGAAGCATCGGAATCTATAACTAGTGTCACAGGAATGGTTCAAAACATAGACAGTAAGAAGAGTCAGTCTTCTTGTACTTATGTCAGCATTGTGCCTTTTGTATTTTATTCCGATGCAATTTCTTTGTTTCA
The DNA here is from genome assembly GCF_021461395.2 of Schistocerca americana. NCBI lineage: Eukaryota > Metazoa > Arthropoda > Insecta > Orthoptera > Acrididae > Schistocerca > Schistocerca americana. Next base: position 939,359 of record NW_025726104.1, read on the forward strand.
TCATCAATAACAAGTTCCAAGGGATACAGTAAACCAGATGTGAAGCATCGGAATCTATAACTAGTGTCACAGGAATGGTTCAAAACATAGATAGTAGGAAGAGTCAGTCTTGTTGTACTTGAGTCGGCATTGTGCCTTTTGTATTTAATTCCGATGCAATTTCCGTGTTTCATCGTCAATAAGAAGGTCAGAGGGATACAGTAAACCTGAAGTGAAGCATCGGAATCAATAACTAGTGTCACAGGAATGGTTCAAAGCATAGACAGTAGGTAGAGTCAGTCTTCTTGTACTTAAGTCGGCATTGTGCCTTTTGTATTTAATTCCGATGCAATTTCTGTGTTTCATCGTCAATAAGAAGGTCAGAGGGATACAGTAAAACTGAAGTGAAGCATTAGAATCTATAACTAGTGTCACAGGAGTGGTTCAAATCATAGACAGTAAGAAGAGTCAGTCTTCTTGTACTTAAGTCGGCATTGTGCCATTTCTAATTAATTCCGATGCAATTTCTGTGTTTCATCGAAAATAAGAAGGTGTGAGGGATACAGTAAACCTGAAGTGAAGCATCGGAAACTAACACTAGTGTCACAGGAGTGGTTCAAATCATAGACAGTAGGAAGAGTCAGTCATCTTGTACTCAAGTCGGCATTGTGCCTTTTCTATTTAATTCCGATGCAATTTCTTTGTTTCATCGTCCATAAGAAGGTCAGAGGGATACAGTAAACATGAAGTGAATCATCGGAATCTATAAGTGGTGTCACAGGAATGGTTGAAATCATAGTCAGTAAGAAGAGTCAGTCTTCGTGTATTTAAGTCGGCATTGTGTCTTTCGTATTTAATTCCGATGCAATTTCGGTGTTTCATCGTCAATAATAACGTCGAAGGGATACAGTAAACCTGAAGTGAAGCAACGGAATCTATAACTAGTGCCACATGTTCGGTTCAAATCATAGACAGTAAGAAGAGTCAGTCTTCTTGTACTTAAGTCGGCATTGTGCCTTTTCTATTCAATTCAGATGCAATTTCTGTGTTTCATCGTGAATAAGAAGGTCCAAGGGATACAGTAAACCTGAAGTGAAGCATCGGAATCTATAACTAGTGTCACAGGAATGGTTCAAAACATAGACAGTAAGAAGAATCAGTCTTCTTGTACTTATGTCGGCATTGTGCCTTTTGTATTTAACTCCTATGCAATTTCTGTGTTTCATCGTCAATAAGAAGTTCCAAGGGAAACAGTAAACCTGAAGTGAGGCATCGGAATCTATAACTAGTGTCACAGGAATGGTTCAAAGCATAGTTAGTAAAAAGAGTCAGTCTTCTTGTACTTAAGTCGGCATTGTGACTTTTCTATTTAATTCCGATACAATTTCTGTGTTTCGTCGTCAATAAGAAGGTCCAAGGGATACAGTAAACCTGAAGTGAAGCATCGGAATCTAAAACAGCTCTCACAGGAAAGGTTGAAAACATAGAGAGTAAGAAGAGGCAGTCATCTTGTATATGAGTCGGCATTGTGACTTTGGTATTTAATGCCCATGCAATTTCTGTGTTTCCTCGTGAAAGTAAGGTCCAAGGGATACAGTAAATTTGAAGTGAAGCATCGGAATCTATAACTAGTGTCACAGGAATGGTTCAAAACATAGACAGTAGGAAGAGTCAGTCTTCTTGTACTTGAGTCGGCATTGTGCCTTTTGTATTTACTTCCGATGCAATTTCTGTGTTTCATCGTCAATAAGAAGGTCAGAGGGATACAGTAAACCTGAAGTGAAGCATCGGAATCGATACTAGTGACACAGGAAGGGTTCAAAGCATAGACAGTAGGTAGAGTCAGTCTTCTTGAACTTAAGTCGGCATTGTGCCTTTTCTATTTAATTTCGATGCAATTTCTGTGTTTCATCGACAATAAGAAGGTCAGAGGGGTACAGTAAACCTGAAGTGAAGAATCGGAATCTAACACTAGTGTCACAGGAGTGGTTCAAATCATAGACAGTAGGAAGAGTCAGTCATCTTGTACTTAAGTCGGCATTGTGCCTTTTCTATTTAATTTCGATGCAATTTCTATTTTTCATCGACAATAAGAGGGTCAGAGGGATACAGTAAACCTGAAGTGAAGAATCGGAATCTAACACTAGTGTCACAGGAATGGTTCAAACATAGACAGTAGGAAGAGTCAGTCGTCTAGTACTTAAGTCGGCCTTGTGCCTTTTCTACTTATTTCCGATGCAATTTCTTTGTTTCATCATCCATAAGAAGGTCAGGGGGATACAGTAAACCTGAAGTGAAGCATCGGAGTCTATAACTAGTGTCACAGGAATGGATCAAAACATAGTCAGTAAGAAGAGTCAGTCTTCTTGTACTTAAGTCAGCATTGTGCCTTTTCTATTTAATTCCGATGCAATTTCTGTGTTTCATCGTCAATAAGAAGGTCAGGGGGATACAGTAAACCTGAAGTGAAGCACCGGAATCTATAAGTGGTGTCACAGGAATGGTTCAAATCATAGGCAGTATGAAGAGTCAGTCTTCTTGTACTTAAACCGGCATTGTGCTTTTCGTATATAATTCCGATGCAATTTCGGTGTTTCATCGTCAATAAGTAGGTCCAAGGGATACAGTAAACCTGAAGTGAAGCATCGGAATCTGTAACTCGTGTCACAGGTTCGATTCAAAATATAGACACTAAGAAGAGTCAGTCTTCTTGTACTTAAGTCGGCATTGTGCCTTTTCTATTTAATTCCGATGCAATTTCTGTGTTTCATCTTTAATAAGAAGGTCAGTGGGATACAGCAAACCTGAAGTGAAGCATCGGAGTCTATAAGTAGTGTCACAGGAATGGTTGGAAACATAGTCAGTAAGAAGTGTCAGTCTTCTTGTACTTAAGTCGGCATTATGCCTTTTCTATTCAATTCCGATGCAATATCTGTGTTTCATCGTCAATACGAAGGTCAGAGGAATACAGTAAACCTGAAGTGAAGCATCGGAATCTATAACTAGTGTCACAGGAATGGTTCAAAACATAGACAGTAAGAAGAGTCAGTCTTCTTGTACTTATGTCAGCATTGTGCCTTTTGTATTTAATTCCGATGCAATTTCTTTGTTTCATCATCAATAACAAGTTCCAAGGGATACAGTAAACCAGAAGTGAAGCATCGGAATCTATAACTAGTGTCACAGGAATGGTTCAAAACATAGATAGTAGGAAGAGTCAGTCTTGTTGTACATGAGTCGGCATTGTGCCTTTTGTATTTAATTCCGATGCAATTTCCGTGTTTCATCGTCAATAAGAAGGTCAGAGGGATACAGTAAACCTGAAGCGAAGCATCGGAATCGATAACTAGTGACACAGGAAGGGTTCAAAGCATAGACAGTAGGTAGAGTCAGTCCTCTTGAACTGAAGTCGGCATTGTGCCTTTTCTATTTAATTTCGATGCAATTTCTGTGTTTCATCGACAATAAGATGGTCAGAGGGGTACAGTAAACCTGAAGTGAAGAATCGGAATCTAACACTAGTGTCACAGGAGTGGTTCAAATCATAGACACTAGGAAGAGTCAGTCATCTTGTACTTAAGTCGGCATTGTGCTTTTTCTATTTAATTTCGATGCAATTTCTGTTTTTCATCGACAATAAGAAGGTCAGAGGGATACAGTAAACCTGAAGTGAAGAATCGGAATCTAACACTAGTGTCACAGGAATGGTTCAAACATAGACAGTAGGAAGAGTCAGTCTTCTTGTACTTACCTCGGCATTGTGCCTTTTCTATTTAATTCCGATGCAATTTCTGTGTTTCATCGTCAATAAGAAGGTCCAAGGGATGCAGTACACCTGAAGTGAAGCATCGGAATCTATAACTAGTGTCACAGGAATGGTTCAAAACATAGACAGCAAGAAGAGTCAGTCGTCTAGTACTTAAGTCGGCCTTGTACCTTTTCTACTTATTTCCGATGCAATTTCTTTGTTTCATCATCCATAAGAAGGTCAGGGGGATACAGTAAACCTGAAGTGAAGCATCGGAGTCTATAATTAGTGTCACAGGAATGGTTCAAAGCATAGTCAGTAAGAAGAGTCAGTCTTCTTGTACTTAAGTCGGCATTGTGCCTTTTCTATTTAATTCCGATACAATTTCTGTGTTTCGTCGTCAATAAGAAGGTCCAAGGGATACAGTAAACCAGAAGTGAAGCATCGGAATCTAAAACCGCTCTCACAGGAAAGGTTGAAAACATAGAGAGTAAGAAGAGCCAGTCATCCTGTATTTGAGTCGGCATTATGCCTTTTGTATTTAATTCCGATGCAATTTCCGTGTTTCATCGTCAATAAGAAGGTCAGAGGGATACAGTAAACCTGAAGTGAAGCATCGGAATCTAAAACCGGTCTCACAGGAAAGGTTCAAAACATAGAGAGTAAGAAGAGCCAGTCATCTTGTATTTGGTTCGGCATTGTGCCTTTTGTATTTAATTCCGATGCAAGTTCTGTGTTTCATCTTCAATAAGAACGTCAGAGGGTTACAGTAAACCTGAAGTGAAGCATACGAATCTATAACTAGTGTCACAGGAATGGTTCAAAACATAGTCAGTAGGAAGAGTCATTCTTCTTGTACTTGAGTCGGCATTGTGCCTTTTCTACTTAATTCCGATGCAATTTCTGTGTTTGATCCGCCATAAGAGGGTCAGAGGGATACAGTAAACGTGAAGTGAATCATAGGAATCTATAACTGGTGTCACCGGGATGGTTCAAAACATAGACAGTAGGAAGAGTCAGTCTTCTTGTACTTAAGTCGGCATTGTGCCTTTTCTATTTAATTCCGATGCAATTTCTGTGTTTCATCTTTAATAAGAAGGTCAGTGGGATACAGTAAACCTGAAGTGAAGCATCGGAGTCTATAAGTAGTGTCACAGGAATGGTTGGAAACATAGTCAGTAAGAAGTGTCAGTCTTCATGTACTTAAGTCGGCATTATGCCTTTTCTATTCAATTCCGATGCAATATCTGTGTTTCATCGTCAATACGAAGGTCTGAGGAATACAGTAAACCTGAAGTGAAGCATCGGAATCTATAACTAGTGTCACAGGAATGGTTCAAAACATAGACAGTAAGAAGAGTCAGTCTTCTTGTACTTATGTCAGCATTGTGCCTTTTGTATTTTATTCCGATGCAATTTCTTTGTTTCATCATCAATAACAAGTTCCAAGGGATACAGTAAACCAGATGTGAAGCATCGGAATCTATAACTAGTGTCACAGGAATGGTTCAAAACATAGATAGTAGGAAGAGTCAGTCTTGTTGTACTTGAGTCGGCATTGTGCCTTTTGTATTTAATTCCGATGCAATTTCCGTGTTTCATCGTCAATAAGAAGGTCAGAGGGATACAGTAAACCTGAAGTGAAGCATCGGAATCAATAACTAGTGTCACAGGAATGGTTCAGAGCATAGACAGTAGGTAGAGTCAGTCTTCTTGTACTTAAGTCGGCATTGTGCCTTTTGTATTTAATTCCGATGCAATTTCTGTGTTTCATCGTCAATAAGAAGGTCAGAGGGATACAGTAAAACTGAAGTGAAGCATTAGAATCTATAACTAGTGTCACAGGAATGGTTCAAATCATAGACAGTAAGAAGAGTCAGTCTTCTTGTACTTAAGTCGGCATTGTGCCATTTCTAATTAATTCCGATGCAATTTCTGTGTTTCATCGAAAATAAGAAGGTGTGAGGGATACAGTAAACCTGAAGTGAAGCATCGGAAACTAACACTAGTGTCACAGGAGTGGTTCAAATCATAGACAGTAGGAAGAGTCAGTCATCTTGTACTCAAGTCGGCATTGTGCCTTTTCTATTTAATTCCGATGCAATTTCTTTGTTTCATCGTCCATAAGAAGGTCAGAGGGATACAGTAAACCTGAAGTGAATCATCGGAATCTATAAGTGGTGTCACAGGAATGGTTGAAATCATAGTCAGTAAGAAGAGTCAGTCTTCTTGTATTTAAGTCGGCATTGTGCCTTTCGTATTTAATTCCGATGCAATTTCGGTGTTTCATCGTCAATAAGAAGGTCGAAGGCATACAGTAAACCTGAAGTGAAGCAACGGAATCTATAACTAGTGTCACATGTTCGGTTCAAATCATAGACAGTAAGAAGAGTCAGTCTTCTTGTACTTAAGTCGGCATTGTGCCTTTTCTATTCAATTCAGATGCAATTTCTGTGTTTCATCGTGAATAAGAAGGTCCAAGGGATACAGTAAACCTGAAGTGAAGCATCGGAATCTATAACTAGTGTCACAGGAATGGTTCAAAACATAGACAGTAAGAAGAATCAGTCTTCTTGTACTTATGTCGGCATTGTGCCTTTTGTATTTAACTCCTATGCAATTTCTGTGTTTCATCGTCAATAAGAAGTTCCAAGGGAAACAGTAAACCTGAAGTGAGGCATCGGAATCTATAACTAGTGTCACAGGAATGGTTCAAAGCATAGTTAGTAAAAAAAGTCAGTCTTCTTGTACTTAAGTCGGCATTGTGACTTTTCTATTTAATTCCGATACAATTTCTGTGTTTCGTCGTCAATAAGAAGGTCCAAGGGATACAGTAAACCTGAAGTGAAGCATCGGAATCTAAAACAGCTCTCACAGGAAAGGTTGAAAACATAGAGAGTAAGAAGAGGCAGTCATCTTGTATATGAGTCGGCATTGTGACTTTGGTATTTAATGCCCATGCAATTTCTGTGTTTCCTCGTGAAAGTAAGGTCCAAGGGATACAGTAAATTTGAAGTGAAGCATCGGAATCTATAACTAGTGTCACAGGAATGGTTCAAAACATAGACAGTAGTAAGAGTCAGTCTTCTTGTACTTGAGTCGGCATTGTGCCTTTTGTATTTACTTCCGATGCAATTTCTGTGTTTCATCGTCAATAAGAAGGTCAGAGGGATACAGTAAACCTGAAGTGAAGCATCGGAATCGATACTAGTGACACAGGAAGGGTTCAAAGCATAGACAGTAGGTAGAGTCAGTCTTCTTGAACTTAAGTCGGCATTGTGCCCTTTCTATTTAATTTCGATGCAATTTCTGTGTTTCATCGACAATAAGAAGGTCAGAGGGGTACAGTAAACCTGAAGTGAAGAATCGGAATCTAACACTAGTGTCACAGGAGTGGTTCAAATCATAGACAGTAGGAAGAGTCAGTCATCTTGTACTTAAGTCGGCATTGTGCCTTTTCTATTTAATTTCGATGCAATTTCTGTTTTTCATCGACAATAAGAGGGTCAGAGGGATACAGTAAACCTGAAGTGAAGAATCGGAATCTAACACTAGTGTCACAGGAATGGTTCAAACATAGACAGTAGGAAGAGTCAGTCGTCTAGTACTTAAGTCGGCCTTGTGCCTTTTCTACTTATTTCCGATGCAATTTCTTTGTTTCATCATCCATAAGAAGGTCAGGGGGATACAGTAAACCTGAAGTGAAGCATCGGAGTCTATAACTAGTGTCACAGGAATGGTTCAAAGCATAGTCACTAAGAAGTGTCAGTCATCTTGTACTTAAGTCGGCATTATGCCTTTTCTATTTAATTCCGATGCAATATATGTGTTTCATCGGCAATACGAAGGTCCAAGGGATACAGTAAACCTGAAGCGAAGCATCGGAATCTATAACTAGTGTCACAGGAATGGTTCAAAACATAGACAGTAAGAAGAGTCAATCTTCTTGTACTTATGTCGGCATTGTGCCTTTTGTATTTAACTCCGATGCAATTTCTGTGTTTCATCATCAATAAGAAGTTCCAAGGGATACAGTAATCCTGAAGTGAGGCATCAGAATCTATATCTAGTGTCACAGGAATGGTTCAAAGCATAGTCAGTAAGAAGAGTCAGTCTTCTTGTACTTAAGTCGGCATTGTGCCTTTTCTATTTAATTCCGATACAATTTCTGTGTTTCGTCGTCAATAAGAAGGTCCAAGGGATACAGTAAACCAGAAGTGAAGCATCGGAATCTAAAACCGCTCTCACAGGAAAGGTTGAAAACATAGAGAGTAAGAAGAGCCAGTCATCCTGTATTTGAGTCGGCATTATGCCTTTTGTATTTAATTCCGATACAATTTCCGTGTTTCATCGTCAATAAGAAGGTCAGGGGATACAGTAAACCTGAAGTGAAGCATCGGAGTCTATAACTAGTGTCACAGGAATGGTTCAAAGCATAGTCGCTAAGAAGTGTCAGTCATCTTGTACTTAAGTCGGCATTATGCCTTTTCTATTTAATTCCGATGCAATATATGTGTTTCATCGGCAATACGAAGGTCCCAGGGATACAGTAAACCTGAAGCGAAGCATCGGAATCTATAACTAGTGTCACAGGAATGGTTCAAAACATAGACAGTAAGAAGAGTCAATCTTCTTGTACTTATGTCGGCATTGTGCCTTTTGTATTTAACTCCGATGCAATTTCTGTGTTTCATCATCAATAAGAAGTTCCAAGGGATACAGTAATCCTGAAGTGAGGCATCAGAATCTATATCTAGTGTCACAGGAATGGTTCAAAGCATAGTCAGTAAGAAGAGTCAGTCTTCTTGTACTTAAGTCGGCATTGTGCCTTTTCTATTTAATTCCGATACAATTTCTGTGTTTCGTCGTCAATAAGAAGGTCCAAGGGATACAGTAAACCAGAAGTGAAGCATCGGAATCTAAAACCGCTCTCACAGGAAAGGTTGAAAACATAGAGAGTAAGAAGAGCCAGTCATCCTGTATTTGAGTCGGCATTATGCCTTTTGTATTTAATTCCGATACAATTTCCGTGTTTCATCGTCAATAAGAAGGTCAGAGGGATACAGTAAACCTGAAGTGAAGCATCGGAATCTAAAACCGGTCTCACAGGAAAGGTTCAAAACATAGAGAGTAAGAAGAGCCAGTCATCTTGTATTTGGTTCGGCATTGTGCCTTTTGTATTTAATTCCGATGCAAGTTCTGTGTTTCATCTTCAATAAGAACGTCAGAGGGTTACAGTAAACCTGAAGTGAAGCATACGAATCTATAACTAGTGTCACAGGTATGGTTCAAAACATAGTCAGTAGGAAGAGTCATTCTTCTTGTACTTGAGTCGGCATTGTGCCTCTTCTACTTAATTCCGATGCAATTTCTGTGTTTGATCCTCCATAAGAGGGTCAGAGGGATACAGTAAACGTGAAGTGAATCATAGGAATCTATAACTAGTGTCACCGGGATGGTTCAAAACATAGACAGTAGGAAGAGTCAGTCTTCTTGTACTTAAGTCGGCATTGTGCCTTTTCTATTTAATTCCGATGGAATTTCTGTGTTTCATCTTTAATAAGAAGGTCAGTGGGATACAGTAAACCTGAAGTGAAGCATCGGAGTCTATAAGTAGTGTCACAGGAATGGTTGGAAACATAGTCAGTAAGAAGTGTCAGTCTTCTTGTACTTAAGTCGGCATTATGCCTTTTCTATTCAATTCCGATGCAATATCTGTGTTTCATCGTCAATACGAAGGTCAGAGGAATACAGTAAACCTGAAGTGAAGCATCGGAATCTATAACTAGTGTCACAGGATTGGTTCAAAACATAGACAGTAAGAAGAGTCAGTCTTCTTGTACTTATGTCAGCATTGTGCCTTTTGTATATAATTCCGATGCAATTTCTTTGTTTCATCATCAATAACAAGTTCCAAGGGATACAGTAAACCAGAAGTGAAGCATCGGAATCTATAACTAGTGTCACAGGAATGGTTCAAAACGTAGATAGTAGGAAGAGTCAGTCTTGTTGTACTTGAGTCGGCATTGTGCCTTTTGTATTTAATTCCGATGCAATTTCCGTGTTTCATCGTCAATAAGAAGGTCAGAGGGATACAGTAAACCTGAAGTGAAGCATCGGAATCAATAACTAGTGTCACAGGAATGGTTCAAAGCATAGACAGTAGGTAGAGTCAGTCTTCTTGTGCTTAAGTCGGCATTGTGCCTTTTGTATTTAATTCCGATGCAATTTCTGTGTTTCATCGTCAATAAGAAGGTCCAAGGGATAAAGTAAACATATAGTTAAGCATCAGAATCTAATACGCGTCTCACAGGAAATGTTCAAAACATAGTCAGTAAGAAGAACCAGTCATCTCTTATTTGAGTCGGCATTGTGCCTTTTCTATTTAATTCCGAAGCAATTTCTGTGGTTCGTCGTCAATAAGAAGGTACAAGGGATACAGTAAACTTGAAGTGAAGCATCGGAACCTAAAACCGGTCTCACAGGAAAGGTTCAAAGCATAGAGAGTAAGAAGAGCCAGTCATCTTGTATTTGAGTCGGCATTGTGCCTTTTGTATTTAATGACGATGCTATTTCTGTGTTTCATCGTCAATAAGAAGGTCCAAGGGATACAGTAAACATGAAGTGAAGCATCGGAATCTATAACAAGTGTCCCAGGAATGGTTAAAAACATAGACAGTAAGAATCAGTCTTCTTGTACTTAAGTCGGCATTGTGCCTTTTGCATTTAATTCCGATGCAATTTCTGTGTTTCATCGTCAATAAGAACGTCCAAGGGATACAGTAAACCTAAAGTGAACCATCGGAATCTAAAAGTAGTGTCACAGTAATGGTTCGAACATAGTCGGTAAGATGAGTCAGTCTTCTTGCAATTAAGTTGGCATTGTGCTTTTTCTATTTAATTCCGATGCAATTTCTGTGTTTTATCGTCAATAAAAATGTCAGAGGGATACAGTAAACCTGAAGTGAAGCATCGTAATCGATAACTAGTGTCACAGGGGTGGTTCAAAATGTAGACAGTAGGAAGAGTCAGTCCTCTTGTAATTGAGTCGGCATTGTGCGTTTTGTGTTTAATTCCGACGTAATTTCTGTTTTTCATCGTCAATAATAATGTCAGAGGGATACAGTAAACTTGAAGTGAGGCATCGGAATCTATAAGTAGTGTCACAGGAGTGGTTTAAAACATAGTCAGTAAGAAGAGTCAGTGTTCTTGTACTTAAGTCGTCATTGTGCCTTTTCTATTTAATTCCGATGCAATTTCTGTGTTTCGTCGTCAATAGGAAGTTCCAAGGGATACAGTATACCTGAAGTGAAGCATCGGAATCTAAAACCGGTCTCACAGGAAAGGTTCAAAACATAGAGAGTAAGAAGAGCCAGTCATCTTGTATTTGGGTCGGCATTGTGCCTTTTGTATTTAATGCCGATGCAATTTCTGTGTTCCCTCGTCAATAAGAAGGTCCAAGCGATACAGTAAACCTGAAGTGAAGCATCGGAATCTATAACTAGTGACACAGGAATGGTAAAAACTTAGACAGTAAGAAGAGTTAGTCTTCTTGTACTTAAGTTGGCATTATGCATTTTCTATTTAATTCCGATGCAATTTCTGTGTTTTATCGTCAATAAGAACGTCAGAGGGATACAGTAAACCTGAAGTGAAGCATCGTAATCTATAACTAGTGCCACAGGGATGGTTCAAAATATAGACAGTAGGAAGTGTCAGTCTTCTTTGACTTAAGTCGGCAATGTGCCTTTTGTATTTAATTCCGACGCATTTTCTGTGTTTCATCGTCAATAAGAGGGTAAGAGGGATACAGTAAACCTGAATTTAAGCATCAGAATCTATAAGTAGTGCCACAGGAATGGTTCAAAACATAGACAGTAAGAAGAGTCAGTCTACTTGTACTTGTCGGCATTTGCGTTTTGTATTTAATTCCGATGCAATATCTGTGTTTCATCGGCAATAACAAGGTCCAAGGGATACAGTAAACCTGAAGTGAGGCATCGGATTCTGTAACTAGTGTCACAGGAATGGTTCAAAACATTGACAGTAAGAAGAGTCAGTCTTCTTGTACTTAAGTCGGCATTGTGCCTTTTCTATTTAATTCCGATGCAATTTCTGTTTTTCATCGTCCATAAGAAAGTCAGAGGGATACAGTAAACGTGAAGTGAATCATAGGAATCAATAACTAGTGTCACAGGAATGGTTCAAAACATAGACAGTTGGAAGAGTTAGACTTCTTGTACTTAAGTCGGCATTGTGCCTTCTGTATTTAATTCCGATGCAATTCCTGTGTTTCATCGTCAATAAGAAGGTCCAAGGGATACAGTACATCTGAAGTGAGGCATCGGAATCTATAACTAGTGTCACAGGAATGGTTTAAAACATAGTCAGTAAGAAGAGTCAGTCTTCTTGTACTTAAGTCGTCACTGTGCCTTTTCTATTTAATTCCGATGCAATTTCTGTGTTTCGTCGTCAATAGGAAGGTCCAAGGGATACAGTATACCTGAAGTGAAGCATCGGAATCTAAAACCGGTCTCACAGGAAAGGTTCAAAACATAGAGAGAAAGAAGAGCCAGTCATCTTGTATTGGCGTCGGCATTGTGCCTTTTGTATTTAATGGCGATGCAATTTCTGTGTTCCCTCGTCAACAAGAAGGGCAGAGAGGTACAGTAAACCTAAAGTGAAGCATCGGAATCTATAACTAGTGTCACAGTAATGGTTCAAAACATAGTCAGTAAGAAGAGTCGGTCTTCTTGTACTTAAGTCGGTATTGTGCCTTTTCTATTTAATTCCGATGCAATTTCTGTGTTTCATCCTCTATAAGAAGGTCCAAGGGATACAGTAAACATATAGTGAAGCATCGGAATCTAAAACTGGTCTCACAGGAAATTTTCAAAACATAGTCAGTAAGAAGAGTCAGGCTCCCTGTACTTAAGTCGGCATTGTGCCTTTTCTATTTAATTCCGAAGCAATTTCTGTGTTTCGTCGTATGTAAGAAGGTCCAAGGGATACAGTAAACCTGAAGTGAAGCATCGGAATCTAAAACCGGTCTCACAGGAAAGTTTCAAAACATAGAGAGAAAGAAGAGCCAGTCATCTTGTATTTGAGTCGGCAATGTGCCTTTTGTATTTAATTCCGATGCAATTTCTGTCTTTCATCGTCAATAAGAAGGTCAGAGGGATACAGTAAACCTGAAGTGAAGCATCGGAATCTATAACTAGTGTCACAGGAATGGTTCAAAGCATACACTGTACGTAGAGTCAGTCTTCTTGTACGTAAGTCGGCATTGTGCCTTTTCTATTTAATTCCGATGCAATTTGTGTGTTTCATCGTCAATAAGAAGGTCAGAGGGATACAGTAAACCTGTAGTGAAGCATCGAAATCTAACACTAGTGACAGAGGAGCGGTTCAATCATAAACAGTAGGAAGAGTCAGTCTTCTTGTACTTAAGTCGTCATTGTGCCTTTTGTATTTAATTCCGATGCAATTTCTGTGTTTCATCGTCAATAAGAAGGTCCAAGGGATACAGTAAACCTGAAGTGAGGCATCGGAATCAATAACTAGTGTCACAGGAATGGTTCAAAACGTAGACAGTAGGAAGAGTCAGTCATCTTGTACTTAAGCCGGCATTGTGCCTTTTGTATTTAAATCCGATTCAATATCTGAGTTTCATGGTCAACAAGAGGGTCCATGTGATACAGTAAACAAATAGTGAAGCATCGGAATCTATTACTGGTCTCACAGGAAATGTTCAAAAGATAGTAAGAAGTGCCAGTGATCTTGTATTTGAGTCGGCATTGTGCCTTTTGTATTTAATGCCGATGCAATTTCTGTGTTTCATCGGCAATAAGAAGGTCCAAGGGATACAGTAAACATGAAGTGAAGCATCGGAATCTTTAACTAGTGTCACAGGAATGGTTAAAATCATAGACAGTAGAAGAGTCAGACTTCTTGTACTTAAGTAGACATTGTGCCATTTCTATTTCATTCCGATGCAATTTCTGTGTTTCATCGTCAATAAGAAGGTCAAAGGTATACAGTAAACCTGAAGTGAAGCATCAGAATCTATAACTAGTGTCACAGGAATGATTCAAAACATAGACAGTAGCAAGAGTCAGTCTTCTTGCACTTGAGTCTGCATTGTGCCTTTTGTATTTAATTCCGACGCAATTTCTGTGTTTCATCGTCAATCAGAAGGTCAGAGGGATACAGTAAACATGAAGTGAAGTATCGAAATCTATAACTAGTGTCACAGGAATGATTCAAAGCATAGACAGTAGGTAGAGTCAGTCTTCTTGTACTTAAGTCGGCATTGTGCCTATTCTATTTAATTCCGATGCAATTTGTGTGTTTCATCGTCAATAAGAAGGTCAGAGGGATACAGTAAACCTGAAGTGAAGCATCGGAATCTAACACTAGTGTCACAGGAGTGGTTCAAATCATAAACAGTAGGAAGAGTCAGTCTTCTTGTATTTAAGTCGTCATTGTGCCTTTTGTATTTAATTCCGATGCAATTTCTGTGTTTCATCGTCAATAAGAAGGTCCAAGGGATACAGTAAACCTGAAGTGAGGCATCGGAATCTATAACTAGTGTCACTGGAATGGTTCAAATCATAAACAGTAGGAAGAGTCAGTCTTCTTGTACTTATGTCGGCATGGTGCCTTTTGTATTTAATTCCGATGCAATTTCCGTGTTTCATCGTCAATAAGAAGGTCCAAGGGATACAGTAAACCTGAAGTGAAGCATCGGAATCTAAAACCGGTCTAACAGGAAAGGTTCAAAGAATAGAGAGTAAGAAGAGCCAGTCATCTTGTATTTGAGTCGGCATTGTGCCTTTTGTATTTAATGCCGATGCAATTTCTGTGTTTCCTCCTCAATAAGATGGTCCAAGGGATACAGTAAACATATAGTGAATCATCGGAATCTATAACTAGTGTCACAGGAATGGTTTAAAACATAGTTATTAAGAAGAGTCAGTCTTCTTATACTTAAGTCGGCATGGTGCCTTTTGTATTTAATTCCGATGCAATTTCTGTGTTTCATTGTCAATAAGAAGGTCCCAGGGAATACACTAAACATATAGTTAAGCATCGGAATCTATAACTAGTGTCACAGGAATGGTTAGAAGCATAGACAGAAAGAAGAGTCCGTCTTGTTGTACTTAAGTCGGCATTGTGCCTTTTGTATTTAATTCCGATGCAATTTCTGTGTTTCATCGTCAATATGACGGTCCAAGGGATACAGTACACCTGAAGTGAAGCATCGGAATCTATAACTAGCGTCACAGGAATGGTTCAAATCATAGACAGAAGGAAGAGTCAGTCTTCATGTACTTAAGTCGGCATTGTGCCTTTTCTATTGAATTCCGATACAATTTCTGTGTTTCATCGTCAATAAGAAGGTCAGAAGTATTCAGTAAACCTGTAGTGAAGTATCGAAATCTATAACTAGTGTCACAGGAATGATTCAAAGCATAGACAGTAGGTAGAGTCAGTCTTCTTGTACTTAAGTCGGCATTTTGCCTTTTCTATTTAATTCCGATGCAATTTGTGTGTTTCATCGTCAATAAGAGGGTCAGAGGGATACAGTAAACCTGAAGTGAAGCATCGGAATCTAAAACTAGTGTCACAGGAGTGGTTCAAATCATAAACAGTAGGAAGAGTCAGTATTCTTGTATTTAAGTCGTCATTGTGCCTTTTATATTTAATTCCGATGCAATTTCTGTGTTTCATCATCAATAAGAAGGTCCCAGGGATACAGTAAACCAGAAGTGAGTCATCGGAATCTATAACTAGTGTCACAGGAAGGGTTCAAAACATAGTCAGTAAGAAGAGTCAGTCTTCTTTTACTTAAGTCGGCATTGTCAATTTCTATTTAATTCCGATGCAATTTCTGTGTTTCGTCGTCAATAAGAAAGTCCAAGGGATACAGTAAACGTGAAGTGAAGCATCCGAATCTAAAACCGGTCTCACAGGAAAGGTTCAAATCATTAAGAAGAGCCAGTCATCTTGTATTTGAGTCGGCATTGTGCCTTTTGTATTTAATGCCGATGCAATTTCTGTGTTTCCTCCTCAATAAGAAGGTCCAAGGGATACAGTAAACATATAGTGAATCATCGGAATCTATAACTAGTGTCACAGGAATGGTTTAAAACATAGTTATTAAGAAGAGTCAGTCTTCTTGTACTTAAGTCGGCATTGTGCCTTTTCTGTTTAATTCCGATGCAATTTCTGTGTTTCATCGTCATTAAGAAGGTTCGAGGGATCCAGTAAACCGGAAGTGAAGCATCGGAATCTATAACTAGTGTCACAGGAATGGTTCAAAGCATAGACAGTAGGAAGAGTCAGTCATCTTGTACTTATGTCAGCATTGTGCATTTTCTATTTAATTCCGATGCAATTTCTGTGTTTCATCGTCAATAAGAGGGTCAGAGGGATACAGTAAACCTGAAGTGAAGCATCGGAATCTATAAGTGGTGTCACAGGAGTGGTTCAAAACATAGTCAGTAAGAAGAGTCAGTCTTCTTGTACTTAAGTTGGCATTGTGCCTTTTCTATTTAATTCCGATGCAATTTCTGTGTTTCATCGTCATTAAGAAGGTCAGAGGGATACAGTAAACCTGAAGTGAAGCATCGGAATATATAACTAGTGTCACAGGAATGGTTCAAAACTTATTCAGTAGGAAGAGTCAGTCTTCTTGTACTTGAGTCGGCATTGTGCGTTTTGTATTTAATTCCGATGCAATTTCTGTTTTTCATCGTCAATAAGATGGTCAGAGGGATACAGTAAACCTGAAGTGAAGCATCGGAATCTATAACTAGTGTCACAGGAATGGTTTAAATCATAGACAGTAGGAAGAGTCGGTCTTCTTGTACTTAAGTCGGCATTGTGCCTTTTATATATAATTCCGATGCAATTTCTATGTTTCCTCGTCAATAAGAATGACAGAGGGATACAGTAAACCTGAAGTGAAGCATCGGAATCTATAACTTGTGTCACAGGAATGCTTCAAAACATAGACAGTAGGACGAGTCAGTCTTCTTGTACTTAAGTCGTCATTGTGCCTTTTGTATTTAATTCCGATGCAATTTCTGTGTTTCACCGTCAATAATAAGGTCAGAGGGATACAGTAAACCTGAAGTGAAGCATCGGAATCTGTAACTAGTGTCACAGGAATGGTTCAAAACATAGACAGTAGGAAGAGTCAGTCCTCTTGTCCTTCAGTCGTTATTGTGCCTTTTATATTTAATTCCGATGCAATTTCTGTGTTTCATCGTCAATAAGAAGGTCAGAGGTTTACAGTAAACCTGAAGTGAAGCATCGCAATCTATAACTAGTCTCACAGGAATGGTTCAAAACATAGACAGTAGGAAGTGTCAGTCTTCTTGTACTTAAGTCGGCATTGTACCTTTTCTATTTAATTCCGATGCAATTTCTGGGTTTCATCGTCAATATGAAGGTCAGAGTGCTCCAGTAAACATGAAGTGAAGCATCGGAGTCGATAACTACTGTCACAGGAATGGTTCAAAACATAGTCAGTAAGAAGAGTCAGTCTTCTTGTACTTAAGTCAGCTTTGTGCCCTTTCTAGTTAATTCCAATGCAATATCTGTGTTTCATCGTCAATTACGAGGTCAGAGGGTTACAGTAAACCTCATGTGAAGCATCGGAGTCTATAACTAGTGTCACAGGAATGATTCAAAACATCGTCAGTCAGAAGAGTCAGTCTTCTTGTACTTAGGTCGGCATTGTGCCTTTTCTATTTAATTCCGATGCAATATCTGTGTTTCATCGTCAATAATAAATAAAGAGGGATACTGTAAACCTGAAGTGAAGCATCGGAATCTATAACTAGTGTCACAGGAATGATTCAAAACATAGACAGTAGAAAGAGTCAGTCTTCTTGTACTTAAGTCGGCATTGTGCCTTTTGTATTTATTTCCGATCCAGTTTCTGTGTTTCATCATCAATAAGAAGGTCCAAGGGATTCAGTAAACCTGAAGTGAGGCATCGGAATCTATAACTAGTGTCACAGGAATGGTTCAAATCATAGACAGTAAGAAGAGACTGCCTTCTCGTAATTAAGTCGGCATTGTGCCGTTTCCATTTAATTCCGATGCAATTTCTGTGTTTCATCGTCAATAAGAGGGTCAGAGGGATACAGTAAACCTGAAGGGAAGCATCGGAATCAATAAGTGGTGTCACAGGAATGGTTCAAAACATAGTCAGTAAGAAGAGTGAGTCTTCTTGTACTTAAGTCGGCATTCTGCCTTTCGTATTCAATTCCGATGCAATTTCGGTGTTTCATCGTCAATAAGAAGGTCCAAGGGATACAGTAAACCTGAAGTGAAGCATCGGAATCTATAACTAGTGTCACAGGATCGGTTCAAAACATAGACAGTAAGGAGAGTCAGTCTTCTTGTACTTAAGTCGGCATTGTGCCTTTTCTATTTAATTCCGATGCAATATCTGTGTTCCATCGTCAATAAGAAGGTCGGAGGGATACAGTAAAACTGAAGTGAAGCATCGGAATATATAACTAGAGTCACAGGAATGGTTAAAATAGACAGTAAATGGAGTCAGTCTTCTTGTACTTAAGTCGGCATTGTGCCTTTCGTATTTTAATCCGATGTAATTTAAGTGTTTCATCGTCAATAACAAGGTCCAAGGGATACAGTAAACATATAGTGAAGCATCGGAATCTAAAACTGGTCTCACAGGAAATGTTCACAACATAGTCAGTAAGAAGAGTCAGTCTTCTTGTTCTTAAGTCAGCATTGTGCCTTTTGTATTTAATTCCGATGCAATTGCTGTGTTTCATCGTCAATAAGCAGGTCCGAGGGATACAGTAAACCTGAAGTCAAGCATCGAAATCTGTTACTAATGTCACAGGAATGGTTCAAAACATAGACAGTAGGAAGAGTCAGTATTCATGTACTTAAGTCGGCATTGTGCCTTTTCTATTTAATTCCGATGCGATTTCTGTGTTTCATCGTCGATAAGAAGGTCCAAGAGATACAGTAAACCTGAAGTGAAGCATCGGAATCTATAACTAGTGTCACAGTTGTGGTTCAAACCATAGATAGTATGAAGAGTCAGTCTTCTTGTACTTAAGTCGGCATTGTGCCTTCTGTATTTAATTCCGATGCTTTTTCTGTGTTTCATCGTCAATAAGAAGGCCAGAGGGATACAGTAAACCTGAAGTGAAGCATCGGAATCTATAACTAGTGCCACAGGAATGGTTCAAAACATAGACAGTAGGAAGTGTCTGTCTTCTTGTACTTAAGTCGGCATTGTACCTTTTCTGTTTAATTCCGATGCAATTTCTGGGTTTCATCGTCATTAAGAAGGTCAGAGGGCTACAGTAAACATGAAGTGAAGCATCGGAGTCGATAACTACCGTCACAGGAATGGTTCAAAACATAGTCAGTAAGAAGAGTCAGTCTTCTTGTACTTAAGTCAGCTTTGTGCACTTTCTAGTTAATTCCAATGCAATATCTGTGTTTCATCGTCAATAACGAGATCAGAGGGATACAGTAAACCTCATGTGAAGCATCGGAGTCTATAACTAGTGTCACAGGAATGATTCAAAACATCGTCAGTAAGAAGAGTCAGTCTTCTTGTACTTAAGTCGGCATTGTGCCTTTTCTATTTAATTCCTATGCAATATCTGTGTTTCATCGTCAATAATAAAGTCAGAGGGATACTGTAAACCTGAAGTGAAGCATCGGAATCTATAACTAGTGTCACAGGAATGATTCAAATCATAGACAGTAGGAAGAGTCAGTCTTCTTGTACTTAAGTCGGCATTGTGCCTTTTGTATTTATTTCCGATCCAATTTCTGTGTTTCATCATCAATAAGAAGGTCCAAGGGATACAGTAAACCTGAAGTGAGGCATCGGAATCTATAACTAGTGTCACAGGAATGGTTCAAATCATAGACAGTAAGAAGAGACTGCCTTCTCGTAATTAAGTCGGCATTCTGCCGTTTCCATTTAATTCCGATGCAATTTCTGTGTTTCATCGTCAATATGAAGGTCAGAGGGATACAGTAAACCTGAAGGGAAGCATCTGAATCAATAAGTGGTGTCACAGGAATGGTTCAAAATATAGTCAGTAAGAAGAGTGAGTCTTCTTGTACTTAAGTCGGCATTCTGCCTTTCGTATTCAATTCCGATGCAATTTCGGTGTTTCATCGTCAATAAGAAGGTCCAAGGGATACAGTAAACCTGAAGTCAAGCGTCGGAATCTATAACTAGTGTCACAGGATCGGTTCAAAGCATTGATAGTAAGGAGAGTCAGACTTCTTGTACTTAAGTCGGCATTGTGCCTTTTCTATTTAATTCCGATGCAATATCTGTGTTTCATCGTCAATAAGAAGGGCAGAGGGAAACAGTAAACCTGAAGTGAAGCATCGGAATCTATAACTATTGTCACAGGAATGCTTCAAAACATAGTCAGTAGGAAGAGTCAGTTTTCTTTTACTTAAGTCGGCATTGTGCGTTTTCTATTTAATTCCGATGCAATATCTGTGTTTCATCGTCAATAAGAAGGGCGGAGGGATACAGTAAACCTGAAGTGAAGCATTGGAATCTATAACTAGTGTCACAGGAATGGTTCAAAACATAGTCAGTAAGAAGAGTCAGTCTTCTTGTACTTAAGTCGGCATTGTGCCTTTTTGTATTTAATTAGGATGCAATTTCCTGTCTTTCATCGACAATAAGAAGGTCCAGGGGATACAGTAAACATATAGTGAAGCACCGGAATCCAAATCTTGTGTCACAGGAAATGTTCAAAGCATAGTCATTACGAATAGTCAGTCTTCTTGTATTTAAGTCGGCATTGTGCCTTTTGTATTTAATTCCGATGCAATTTCTGTGTTTCATCGTCAATAAGAAGGCCAGAGGGATACAGTAAACCTGAAGTGAAGCATCGGAATCTACAACTAGTGTCACAAGAATGGTTCAAAACATAGACAATAGGAAGGGTCAATCATCTTGAACTTATGTCGGCATCGTGCCTTTTCTATTTAATTCCGATGCAGTTCTGTGTTTCGTCGTCAATAAGAAGGTCCAAGGGATACAGTAAACCTGAAGTGAAGCATCGGAATCTAAAACTAGTGTCACAGTTGTGGTTCAAACCATAGACAGTAAGAAGAGTCAGTCTTCTTGTACTTAAGTCGGCATTGTGCCTTCTGTATTTAATTCCGATGCAATTTCTGTGTTTCATCGTCAATAAGAAGGCCAGAGGGATACAGCAAACCTGAAGTGAAGCATCGGAATCTATAACTAGTGTCACAAGAATGGTTCAAAACATAGACATTAAGATGAGTCAGTCTTCTAGTACATAAGTCGGCATTGTGCCTTTTCTATTTAATTCCGATGCAATTTCTGTGATTCATCGTCAATAAGAAGGTCCAAGGGATACAGTAAACCTGAAGTGAAGCATCGGAATCTGTAACTAGTGTCACAGGAATGGTTCAAAGCATAGACAGTAAGAAGAGTCAGTCTTCTTGTACTTAAGTCGGCATTGTGCCTTTTCTATTTAATTCCGATGCAATTTCTGTGTTTCATCTTCAATAGGAAGGTCAGAGGGATACAGTAAACCTGAAGTGAAGCATCGGAATCTATAACTAGTGTCACAGGAATGGTTCAAAACATAGACAGAAAGAAGAGTCAGTCTTCTTGTACTTAAGTCGGCATTGTGCTTTTTGTATTTAATTCCGATGCAATTTCTGTGTTTCATCGTCAATAAGAAGGTCAGAGGGATACAGTAAACCTGAAGTGAAGCATTGGAATCTATAACTAGTGTCACAGGAATGGTTCAAAACATAGACAATAGGAAGGGTCAGTCATCTTGAACTTATGTCGGCATCGTGCCTTTTCTATTTAATTCCGATGCAGTTTCTGTGTTTCGTCGTCAATAAGAAGGTCCGAAGGATACAGTAAACCTGAAGTGAAGCATCGGAATCTATAACTAGTGTCACAGGAATGGTTCAAAACATAGACCGTAGGAAGAGTCAGTCTTCTTGTACTTAAGTCGGCATTGTGCCTTTTCTATTTAATTCCGATGCAATTTTTGTGTTCCGTCGTCAATAAGAAAGTCCAAAGGATACAGTATACCTCAAGTGAAGCATCGTAATCTATAACTAGTGTCACAGGAATGGTTCAAAATATAGACAGTAAGATGAGTCAGTCTTCTTGTACATAAGTCGGCATTGTGCCTTTTGTATTTAATTCCGATGCAATTTCTGTGTTTCATCATCAATATGAAGGTCAGAGGGGTACAGAATACCTGAAGTGAAGCATCGGAATCTATAACTAGTGTCACAGGAACGGTTTAAAGCATAGACAGTAGGAAGAGTCAGTTTTCTTGTACTTAAGTCGGCAATGCGCCTTTTCTATTTAATTCCGATGCAATTTCTGTGTTTCATCGTCAACAAGAAGGTCCAAGGGATACAGTAAACCTGAACTGAGGCATCGGAATCTGTAACTAGTGTCACAGGAATGGTTCAAAACATAGGGAGTAAGAAGAGTCAGTCTTCTTGTACTTATGTCGCAATTGTGCCTTTTGTATTTAATTCCGATGCAATTTCTGTGTTTCATCGTCAATAAGAAGGTCCAAGGGATACAGTAAACATATAGTGAAGCATCGGAATCTAAAACTTGTCTCACAGGAAATGTTCAAAACATAGCCATTAAGATGAGTCAGGCTTCTTGTTCTTAAGTCGGCATTGTGCCTTTTCTATTTAATACCGATGTAATTTCTGTGTTTCGTCGTCAATAAGAAGGTACAAGTAATAGAGTAGACCTGAAGTGAAGAATCGGAATCCAAAACCGGTCTCACAGGAAAGGTTCAAAACATAGGGAGTAACAAGAGGCAGTCATCTTGTATTTGAGACGGCATTGTGCCTTTTGTATTTAATTCCGATGCAATTTCTGTGTTTCATCGTCAATAAGAAGGTCATAGGGATACAGTAAACCTGAAGTGAAGCATCGGAATCTATAACTAGTGTCGCAGAATTGATTCAAAACATAGTCAGTAAGAAGAGTCAGTCTTCTTGTACTTAAGACGGCATTGTGCCTTTTCTATTTAATTCCTATGCAATTTCTCTGCTTCATCGTCAATACGAAGGTCCAAGGGATACAGTAAACATATAGTGAAGCATCGGAATCTAAAACTTGTCTCACAGGAAATGTTCAAATCATAGTCATTAAGAAGAGTCAGTCTTCTTGTACTTAAGTCGGCATTGTGCATTTTCTATTTAATTCCGATGCAATTTCTGTGTTTCGTCGTCAATAAGAAGGTAAAAGTAATACAGTAAACCTGAAGTGAAGCATCGGAATCTAAAACCGGTCTCAGAGGAAAGGTTCAAATCATAGATAGTAACAAGAAATAGTCGTCTTGTATTTGAGTTGGCATTGTGCCTTTTGTATTTAATTCCGATGCAATTTCTGTGTTTCATCGTCAATAAGGAGGTCAGAGGGATACAGTAAACCTGAAGTGAAGCATCGGAATCTGTTACTAGTGTCACAGGAATGGTTAAAAATTAGAAAGTAAGAAGAGTCAGTCTTCTTGTACTTAGGTCGGCATTGTGCCTTTTGTATTTAAATCCGATGCAATTTCTGTGTTTCATCGTCAATAAGAAGGTCCAAGGGATACAGTAAACATATAGTGATGCATCGGAATCTAAAACTGGTCTCACAGGAGATGTTCACAACATAGTCAGTAAGAAGAGTTAGTCTTCTTGTACGTAAGTCGGCATTGTGCCTTTTCTATTTAATTCCGATGCAATTTCGGTGTTTCGTCGACAATAAGAAGGTCCAAGGGATACAGTAAATCCGAAGTGACGCATCGGAATCTATAACTAGTGTCACAGGAATGGTTCATAACATAGACAGTAAGAAGAGTCAGTCTTCTTGTACTTAATTCGGCATTGTGCATTTTGTATTTAATTCCGATGCAATTTCAGTGTTTCATCGTCGATAACAAGGTCCAAGGGATACAGTAAACGTGAAGTGAAGCATCGGAAACTATAACTAGTGTCACAGGAATTGTTCAAACATAGACAGTACGAAGAGTCAGTCTTCTTGTACTTAAGTCGGCATTGTGCCTTTTGTATTTAATTCCAATGCAATTTCTGTGTTTCATCGTCAATAAGAAGGTCCAAGGGATACAGTAAACCTGAAATGAAGCATCGGAATCTATAACTAGTGTCACAGGAATGGTTCAAAATATAGACAGCAATATGAGTCAGTCTTCTTGTACATAAGTCGGCATTGTGCTTTTTGTATCTAATTCCGATGCAATTTCTGTGTTTCATCGTCAATAAGAAGGTCAGAGGGATACAGTAAACCTGAAGTGAAGCATCGGAAACTATAACTAGTGTCACCGGAATGGTTCAAAACATAGACAGTAGGAAGAGTCAGTCTTCTTGTACTTAAGTCGGCATTGTGCCTTTTCTATTTAATTCCGATGCAATTTCTGTGTTTCGTCGTCAATAAGAAAGACCAAGGGATACAGTAAACCTGAAGTGAAGCATCGGAATCTATAACTAGTGTCACAGGAATGGTTCAAAATATAAACAGTAATATGAGTCAGTCTTCTTGTACATAAGTCGGCATTGTGCTTTTTGTATTTAATTCCGATGCAATTTCTGTGTTTCATCGTCAATAAGAAGGTGCAAGTAATACAGTAAACCTTAAGTGAAGCATCGGAATCTAAAACCGGTTCCACAGGAAAGGTTCAAATCATAGAGAGTAACAAGAGCCAGTCATCTTGCATTTGAGTCGGCATTCTGCCTTTTGTATTTAATTCCGATGCAATTTCTGTGTTTCGTCGTCAATAGGTAGGTCCAAGGGATACAGTAAACATGAAGTGAAGCATCGGAATCTATAACTAGTGTCACAGGAACGGTTAAAATCATAGACAGTAAAAGAGTCAGTCTTCTTGTACTTAAGTCGGCATTGTGCCTTTCGTATTCAATTCCGATGCAATTTCGGTGTTTCATCGTCAATAAGAAGGTCCAAGGGATACAGTAATCCTGAAGTGAAGCATCGGAATCTATAACTAGTGTCACAGGATCGATTCAAAGAATAGTCAGTAAGAAGAGACAGTCTTCTTGTACTTAAGTCGGCATTGTGCCTTTTCTACTTAATTCCGATGCAATTTCTGTCTTTTATCATCAATAAGAAGGTCAGAGGGGTACAGAATACCTGAAGTGAAGCATCGGAATCTATAACTAGTGTGACAGGAATGGTTCAAAGCATAGACAGTAGGAAGAGTCAGTTTTCTTGTACTTAAGTCGGCATTCTGCCTTTTGTATTTAATTCCAATGCAATTTCTGTGTTTCATCGTCAATAAGAAGGTCCAAGGGATACAGTAAACCTGAAATGAAGCATCGGAATCTATAACTAGTGTCACAGGAATGGTTCAAACCATAGACAGTAAAATGAGTCAGTCTTCTTGTACTTAAGTCGGCATTGTGCCTTCTATATTTAATTCCGATGCAATTTCTGTGTTTCATCGTCAATAAGAAAGACCAAGGGATACAGTAAACCTGAAGTGAAGCATCGGAATCTATAACTAGTGTCACAGGAATGGTTCAAAATATAGACAGCAGTATGAGTCAGTCTTCTTGTACATAAGTCGGCATTGTGCTTTTTGTATCTAATTCCGATGCAATTTCTGTGTTTCATCGTCAATAAGGAGGTCAGAGGGATACAGTAAACCTGAAGTGAAGCATCGGAATCTGTAACTAGTGTCACAGGAATGGTTAAAAATTAGAAAGTAAGGAGTGTCAGTCTTCTTGTACTTAAGTCGGCATTGTGCCTTTTGTATTTAAATCCGATGCAATTTCTGTGTTTCGTCGTCAATAGGAAGGTCCAAGGGATACAGTAAACATGAAGTGAAGCATCGGAATCTATAACTAGTGTCACAGGAACGGTTAAAATCATAGACAGTAAAAGAGTCAGTCTTCTTGTACTTAAGTCGGCATTGTGCCTTTCGTATTCAATTCCGATGCAATTTCGGTGTTTCATCGTCAATAAGAAGGTCCAAGGGATACAGTAAACCTGAACTGAGGCATCGGAATCTATAACTAGTGTCACAGAAATGGTTCAAAACATAGACAGTACGAAGAGTCAGTCCTCTTGTACTTAAGTCGGCATTGTGTTTTTTGTATCTAATTCCGATGCCATTTCCGTGTTTCATCGTCAATAAGAAGGTCAGAGGGATACAGTAAACCTGAAGTGAAGTATCGGAATCTATAACTAGTGTCACAGGAATGGTTCAAAACATTGACAGTAGGAAGAGTCAGTCTTCTTGTACTTAAGTCGGCATTGTGCCTTTTCTATTTAATTCCGATGCAATTTCTGTGTTTCGTCGTCAATAAGAAAGACCAAGGGATACAGTAAACCTGAAGTGAAGCATCGGAATCTATAACCAGTGTCACAGGAATCGTTCAAAATATAGACAGTAATATGAGTCAGTCTTCTTGTACATAAGTCGGCATTGTGCTTTTTGTATTTAATTCCGATGCAATTTCTGTGTTTCATCGTCAATAAGAAGGTACAAGTAATACAGTAAACCTGAAGTGAAGCATCGGAATCTAAAACCGGTTTCACAGGAAAGGTTCAAATCATAGAGAGTAACAACAGCCAGTCATCTTGCATTTGAGTCGGCATTCAGCCTTTTGTATTTAATTCCGATACAATTTCTGTGTTTCGTTGTCAATAGGAAGGTCCAAGGGATACAGTAAACATGAAGTGAAGCATCGGAATCTATAACCAGTGTCACAGGAACGGTTAAAATCATAGACAGTAAAAGATTCAGTCTTCTTGTACTTAAGTCGGCATTGTGCCTTTTGTATTTAATTCCGATGCAGTTTCTGTGTTTCATCGTCAATAAGAAGGTCCTAGGGATACAGTAAACGTATAGTGAAGCATCGGAATCTAAAACGTGTCTCACAGGAAATGTTCAAAACATAGTCATTAAGAAGAGTCAGTCTTCCTGTACTTAAGTCGGCATTGTGCCTTTTCTATTTAATTCCGATGCAATTTCTGTGTTTCATCATCAATAAGAAGGTCAGAGGGGTACAGAATACCTGAAGTGAAG
The DNA here is from genome assembly GCF_021461395.2 of Schistocerca americana. Lineage (NCBI taxonomy): Eukaryota > Metazoa > Arthropoda > Insecta > Orthoptera > Acrididae > Schistocerca > Schistocerca americana. The sequence goes on from NW_025726104.1 coordinate 966,200, forward strand.
CATCGGAATCTATAACTAGTGTGACAGGAATGGTTCAAAGCATAGACAGTAGGAAGAGTCAGTTTTCTTGTACTTAAGTCGGCATTCTGCCTTTTGTATTTAATTCCAATGCAATTTCTGTGTTTCATCGTCAATAAGAAGGTCCAAGGGATACAGTAAACCTGAAATGAAGCATCGGAATCTATAACTAGTGTCACAGGAATGGTTCAAACCATAGACAGTAAAAAGAGTCAGTCTTCTTGTACTTAAGTCGGCATTGTGCCTTCTATATATAATTCCGATGCAATTTCTGTGTTTCATCATCAATAAGAAAGACCAAGGGATACAGTAAACCTGAAGTGAAGCATCGGAATCTATAACTAGTGTCTCAGGAATGGTTCAAAATATAGACAGCAATATGAGTCAGTCTTCTTGTACATAAGTCGGCATTGTGCTTTTTGTATCTTATTCCGATGCAATTTCTGTGTTTCATCGTCGATAAGAAGGTCAGAGGGATACAGTAAACCTGAAGTGAAGCATCGGAATCTAAAACCGGTCTCAGAGGAAAGGTTCAAATCATAGATAGTAACAAGAGATAGTCATCTTGTATTTGAGTCGGCATTGTGCCTTTTGTATTGAATTCTGATGCAATTTCTGTGTTTCATCGTCAATAAGGAGGTCAGAGGGATACAGTAAACCTGAAGTGAAGCGTCGGAATCTGTAACTAGTGTCACAGGAATGGTTAAAAATTAGAAAGTAAGTAGAGTCAGTCTTCTTGTACTTAAGTCGGCATTGTGCCTTTTGTATTCATTTCCGATGCAATTTCGGTGTTTCATCGTCAATAAGAAGGTGCAAGGGATACAGTAATCCTGAAGTGAAGCATCGGAATCTATAACTAGTGTCACAGGATCGATTCAAAGAATAGTCAGTAAGAAGTGACAGTCTTCTTGTACTTAAGTCGGCATTGTGCCTTTTCTATTTAATTCCGATGCAATTTCTGTGTTTCATCATCAATAAGAAGGTCAGAGGGGTACAGAATACCTGAAGTGAAGCATCGGAATCTATAACTAGTGTGACAGGAATGGTTCAAAGCATAGACAGTAGGAAGAGTCAGTTTTCTTGTACTTAAGTCGGCCTTCTGCCTTTTGTATTTAATTCCAATGCAATTTCTGTGTTTCATCGTCAATAAGAAGGTCCAAGGGATACAGTAAACCTGAAGTGAAGCATCGGAATCTATAACTAGTGTCACAGGAATGTTTCAAAACATAGACAGTACGAAGAGTCAGTCCTCTTGTACTTAAGTCGGCATTGTGTTGTTTGTATCTAATTCCGATGCCATTTCCGTGTTTCATCGTCAATAAGAAGGTCAGAGGGATACAGTAAACCTAAAGTGAAGTATCGGAATCTGTAACTAGTGTCACAGGAATGGTTCAAAACATTGACAGTAGGAAGAGTCAGTCTTCTTGTACTTAAGTCGGCATTGTGCCTTTTCTATTTAATTCCGATGCAATTTCTGTGTTTCGTCGTCAATAAGAAAGACCAAGGGATACAGTAAACCTGAAGTGAAGCATCGGAATCTATAACTTGTGTCACAGGAATGGTTCAAAATATAGACAGTAATATGAGTCAGTCTTCTTGTACATAAGTCGGCATTGTGCTTCTTGTATTTAATTCCGATGCAATTTCTGTGTTTCATCGTCAATAAGAAGGTACAAGTAATACAGTAAACCTGAAGTGAAGCATCGGAATCTAAAACCGGTTTCACAGGAAAGGTTCAAATCATAGAGAGTAACAACAGCCAGTCATCTTGCATTTGAGTCGGCATTCGGCCTTTTGTATTTAATTCCGATGCAATTTCTGTGTTTCGTCGTAAATAGGAAGGTCCAAGGGATACAGCAAACATGAAGTGAAGCATCGGAATCTATAACTAGTGTCACAGGAACGGTTAAAATCATAGACAGTAAAAGAGTCAGTCTTCTTGTACTTAAGTCGGCATTCTGCCTTTTGCATTTAATTCCGATGCAATTTCTGTGTTTCGTCGTCAATAAGAAGGTCAGAGGGATACAGTAAACAAGAAGTGAAGCATCGGATTCTATAACTAGTGTCACAGGAATGGTTAAAATCATAGACAGTAAAAGATTCAGTCTTCTTGTACTTAAGTCGGCATTGTGCCTTTTGTATTTAATTCCGATGCAATTTCTGTGTTTCATCGTCAATAAGAAGGTCATAGGGATACAGTGAACGTATAGTGAAGCATCGGAATCTAAAACTTGTCTCACAGGAAATGTTCAAAACATAATCATTAAGAAGAGTCAGTCTTCCTGTACTTAAGTCGGCATTGTGCCTTTTCTATTTAATTCCGATGCAATTTCTGTGTTTCGTCGTCAATAAGAAGGTACAAGTAATACAGTAAACCTGAAGTGAAGCATCGGAATCTAAAAGCGGTTTCACAGGAAAGGTTCAAATCATAGAGAGTAACAAGAGCCAGTCATCTTGTATTTGAGTCGGCATTCTGCCTTCTGTATTTAATTCCGATGCAATTTCTGTGTTTCGTCGTCAATAAGAAGGTCCAAGGGATACAGTAAACATATAGTGAAGCATCGGAATCAAAAACTGGTCTCACAGAAGATGTTCACAACATAGTCAGTAAGAAGAGTCAGTCTTCTTGTACTTAAGTCGGCATTGTGCCTTTTGTACTTAATTCCGATGCAATTCCTGTGTTTCATCGTCAATAAGAAGGCCAGTGGGATACAGTAAACCTGAAGTGAAGCATCGGAATCTATAACTAGTGTCACAGGAATGGTTCAAAACTTAGACTGTAAGATGAGTCGCTGTTCCTGTACATAAGTTGGCATTGTGCCTTTTCCATTTAATTCCGATGCAATTTCTGTGATTCATCGTCAATAAGAAGGTCCAAGGGATACAGTAAACCTGAAGTGAAGCATCGGAATCTATAACTAGTGTCACAGGAATGGTTGATAATATAGACAGTAAGATGAGTCAGTCTTCTTGTACATAAGTCGTCATTGTGCCTTTTGTATTTAATTCCGATGCAATTTCTGTGTTTCATCATCAATAAGAAGGTCAGAGGGGTACAGAATACCTGAAGTGAAACATCGGAATCTATAACTAGTGTCACAGGAATGGTTCAAAGCATAGACAGTAGGAAGAGTCAGTTTTCTTGTACTTAAGTCGGCAATGTGCCTTTTGTATTTAATTCCGATGCAATTTCTGTGTTTCACCGTCAATAAGAAGGTCCAAGGGATACAGTAAATCTGAACTGAGGCATCGGAATCTATAACTAGTGTCACAGGAATGGTTTAAAACATAGTGAGTAAGAAGTGTCAGTCTTCTCGTACTTAAGTCGCAATTGTGCCTTTTGTATTTAATTCCGATGCAATTTCTGTGTTTCATCGTCAATAAGAAGGTCCAAGGGATACAGTAAACATATAGTGAAGCATCGGAAACTAAAACTTGTCTCACAGGAAATGTTCAAACATAGTCATTAAGATGTGTCAGGCTTCTTGTACTTAAGTCGGCATTGTGCCTTTTCTATTTAATTCCGATGCAATTTCTGTGTTTCGTCGTCAATAAGAAGGTACAAGTAATAGAGTAAACCTGAAGTGAAGAATCGGAATCTAAAACCGGTCTCACAGGAAAGGTTCAAAACATAGAGAGTAACAAGAGCCAGTCATCTTGTATTTGAGTCGGCATTGTGTCTTTTGTATTTAATTCCGATGCAATTTCTGTGTTTCATCGTCAATAAGAAGGTCAGAGGGATACAGTAAACCTGAAGTGAAGCATCGGAATCTATAACTAGTGTCACAGAATTGGTTCAAAACATAGTCAGTAAGAAGAGTCAGTCTTCTTGTACCTAAGACGGCATTGTGCCTTTTCTATTTAATTCCGATGCAATTTCTCTGTTTCATCGTCAATAAGAAGGTCCAAGGGATACAGTAAACATATAGTGAAGCATCGGAATCTAAAACTTGTCTCACAGGAAATGTTCAAATCATAGTCATTAAGAAGAGTCAGTCTTCTTGTACTTAAGTCGGCATTGTGCCTTTTCTATTTAATTCCGATGCAATTTCTGTGTTTCGTCGTCAATAAGAAGGTACAAGTAATACAGTAAACCTGAAGTGAAGCATCGGAATCTAAAACCGGTCTCTGAGGAAAGGTTCAAATCATAAATAGTAACAAGAGATAGTCATCTTGTATTTGAGTTGGCATTGTGCCTTTTCTATTTAATTCCGATGCAATTTCTGTGTTTCATCGTCAATAAGGAGGTCAGAGGGATACAGTAAACCTGAAGTGAAGCATCGGAATCTGTAACTAGTGTCTCAGGAATGGTTAAAAAATAGACAGTAAGAAGAGTCAGTCTTCTTGTGCTTAAGTCGGCATTGTGCCTTTTGTATTTAAATCCGATGCAATTTCTGTGTTTCATCGTCAATAAGAAGGTCCAAGGGATACAGTAAACATATAGTGAAGCATCGGAATCTAAAACTGGTCTCACAGGAGATGTTCACAACATTGTCAGTAAGAAGAGTCAGTCTTCTTGTACTTAATTCGGCATTGTGCATTTTGTATTTAATTCCGATGCAATTTCAGTATTTCATCGTCGATAAGAAGGTCCAAGGGATACAGTAAACCTGAAGTGAAGCATCGGAAACTATAACTAGTGTCACAGGAGTTGTTCAAACATAGACAGTACGAAGAGTCACTCTTCTTGTACTTAAGTCGGCATTGTGCCTTTTGTATTTAATTCCGATGCAATTTCTGTGTTTCATCGTCAATAAGAAGGTCCAAGTGATACAGTAAACCTGAAATGAAGCATCGGAATCTATAACTAGTGTCACAGGAATATTTCAAACCATAGACAGTAAGAAGAGTCAGTCTTCTTGTACTTAAGTCGGCATTGTGCCTTCTATATTTAATGCCGATGCAATTTCTGTGTTTCATCGTCAATAAGAAAGACCAAGGGATACAGTAAACCTGAAGTGAAGCATCGGAATCTATAACTAGTGTCACAGGAATGGTTCAAAATATAGACAGTAATATGAGTCAGTCTTCATGTACATAAGTCGGCATTGTGCTTTTTGTATCTAATTCCGATGAAATTTCTGTGTTTCATCGTCAATAAGAAGGTCAGAGGGATACAGTAAACCTGAAGTGATGCATCGGAATCTATAACTAGTGTCACAGGAATGGTTCAAAACATAGACAGTAGGAAGAGTCAGTCTTAATGTACTTAAGTCGGCATTGTGCCTTTTCTATTTAATTCCGATGCAATTTTATGTGTTTCGTCGTCAATAAGAAAGACCAAGGGATACAGTAAACCTGAAGTGAAGCATCGGAATCTATAACTAGTGTCACAGGAATGGTTCAAAATATAGACAGTAATATGAGTCAGTCCTTTTGTACATAAGTCGGAATTGTGCTTTTTGTATTTAATTCCGATGCAATTTCTGTGTTTTATCGTCAATAAGAAGGTACAAGTAATACAGTAAACCTGAAGTGAAGCATCGGAATCTAAAACCGGTTTCACAGGAAAGGTTCAAATCATAGAGAGTAACAAGAGCCAGTCATCTTGCATTTGAGTCGGCATTCGGCCTTTTGTATTTAATTCCGACACAATTTCTGTGTTTCGTCGTCAATAGGAAGGTCCAAGGGATACAGTAAACGTGAAGTGAAGCATCGGAATCTATAACTAGTGTCACAGGAACGGTTAAAATCATAGACAGTAAAAGAGTCAGTCTTCTTGTACTTAAGTCGGCATTCTGCCTTTTGTATTTAATTCCGATGCAATTTCTGTGTTTCGTCGTCAATAAGAAGGTCAGAGGGATACAGTAAACAAGAAGTGAAGCATCGGAATCTATAACTAGTGTCACAGGAATGGTTAAAATCATAGACATTAAAAGATTCAGTCTTCTTGTACTTAAGTCGGCATTGTGCATTTTGTATTTAATTCCGATGCAATTTCTGTGTTTCATCGTCAAAAAGTAGGTCCTATGGATACAGTAAACGTATAGTGAAGCATCGGAATCTAAAACTTGTCTCACAGGCAATGTTCAAAACATAGTCATTAAGAAGAGTCAGTCTTCCTGCACTTAAGTCGGCATTGTGCGTTTTCTATTTAATTCCGATGCAATTTCTGTGTTTCGTCGTCAACAAGAAGGTACAAGTAATACAGTAAACCTGAAGTGAAGCATCGGAATCTAAAACCGGATTCACAGGAAAGGTTCAAATCATAGAGAGTAACAAGAGCCAGTCATCTTGCATTTGAGTCGGCATTCTGCCTTCTGTATTTAATTCCGATCCAATTTCTGTGTTTCGTCGTCAATAAGAAGGTCCAAGGGATACAGTAAACATATAGTGAAGCATCGGAATCAAAAACTGGTCTCACAGAAGATGTTCACAACAGAGTCAGTAAGAAGAGTCAGTCTTCTTGTACTTAAGTCGGCATTGTGCCTTTTGTACTTAATTCCGATGTAATTTCTGTGTTTCATCGTCAATAGGAAGGCCAGAGGGATACAGTAAACCTGAAGTGAAGCATCGGAATCTATAACTAGTGTCACAGGAATGCTTCAAAACATAGACAGTAAGAAGAGTCAGTCCTCTTGTACTTAAGTCGGCATTGTGTTTTTTGTATGTAATTCCGATGCAATTTCTGTGTTTCATCGTCAATAAGAAGGTCAGAGGGATACTGTAAACCTGTAGTGAAGCATCGGAATCTATAACTAGTGTCACAGGAATGGTTCAAAACATAGACAGTAGGAAGAGTCAGTCTTCTTGTACTTAAGTCGGCATTGTGCCTTTTGTATTTAATTCCGATGCAATTTCTGTGTTTCGTCGGCAATAGGAAGGTCCAAGGGATACAGTAAACATGAAGTGAAGCATCGGAATCTATAACTAGTGTCACAGGAACGGTTAAAATCATAGACAGTAAAAGAGTCAGTCTTTTTGTACTTAAGTCGGCATTGCGCCTTTCGTATTCAATCCGATGCAATTTCGGTGTTTCATCGTCAATAAGAAGGTCCAAGGGATACAGTAAACCTGAAGTGAAGCATCGGAATCTATAACTAGTGTCACAGGATCGGTTCAAAGCTAGTCAGTAAGAAGAGACAGTCTTCTTGTACTTAAGTCGGCATTATGCCTTTTCTATTAAATTCCCATGCAATTTCTGTGTTTCATCATCAATAAGAAGGTCAGAGGGATACAGTAAACCTGAAGTGAAGCATCGGAATCTATAACTAGTGTCACAGGAATGGTTAAAATCATAGACACTAAAAGATTAAGTCTTCTTGTACTTAAGTCGGCATTGTGCCTTTTGTATTTAATTCCGATGCAATTTCTGTGTTTCATCGTCAATAAGTAGGTCCTAGGGATACAGTAAACGTATAGTGAAGCATCGGAATCTAAAACTTGTCTGACAGGAAATGTTCAAAACATAGTCATTAAGAAGAATCAGTCTTCCTGTACTTAAGTCGGCATTGTGATTTTCTATTTAATTCCGATGCAATTTCTGTGTTTCGTCGTCAATAAGAAGGTACAAGTAATACAGTAAACCTGAAGTGAAGCACCGGAATCTAAAACCGGCTTCACAGGAAAGGTTCAAATCATAGAGAGTAACAAGAGCCAGTCATCTTGCATTTGAGTCGGCATTCTGCCTTTTGTATTTAATTCCGATGCAATTTCTGTGTTTCGTCGTCAATAAGAAGGTCAGAGGGATACAGTAAACAAGAATTGAAGCATCGGAATCTATTACTAGTGTCACAGGAATGGTTAAAATCATAGACAGTAAAAGATTAAGTCTTCTTGTACTTAAGTCGGCAATGTGCCTTTTGTATTTAATTCCGATGCTATTTCTGTGTTTCATCGTCAATAAGTAAGTCCTAGGGATACAGTAAACGTATAGTGAAGCATCGGAATCAAAAACTGGTCTCACAGAAGATGTTCACAACATAGTCAGTAAGAAGAGTCAGTCTTCTTGTACTTAACTCGGCATTGTGCCTTTTGTACTTAATTCCGATGCAATTTCTGTGTTTCATCGTCAATAAGAAGGCCAGATGGATACAGTAAACCTGAAGTGAGGCATCGGAATCTATAACTAGTGTCACAGGAATGGTTCAAAACTTAGACTGTAAGATGAGTCGGTGTTCCTGTACATAAGTTGGCATTGTGCCTTTTCTATTTAATTCCGATGCAATTTCTGTGTCTCATCTTCAATAGGAAGGTCAGAGGGATACAGCAAACCTGAAGTGAAGCATCGGAATCTATAACTAGTGTCACAGGAATGTTTCAAAACATAGACAGTAAGAAGAGTCAGTCCTCTTGTACTTAAGTCGGCATTGTGTTTTTTTTATCTAATTCCGATGCAATTTCTGTGTTTCATCGTCAATAAGAAGGTCAGAGGGATACAGTAAACCTGAAGTGAAGCATCGGAATCTATAACTAGTGTCACATGAATGGTTCAAAACATAGACACTATTAAGAGTCAGTCTTCTTGTACTTAAGTCGGCATTGTGCCTTTTGTATTTAATTCCGATGCAATTTTTGTGTTTCATCGTCAATAAGAATGTCAGAGGTATACAGTAAACCTGAAGTGAAGCATCGGAATCTATAACTAGTGTCACAGGGATGGTTCAAAATATAGACAGTAAGATGAGTCAGTCTTCTTGTACATAAGTCGGCAATGTGCCTTTTGTGTTTAATTCCGATGCAATTTCTGTGTTTCATCGTCAATAAGAAGGTCCAAGGGATACAGTAAACCTGAAGTGAAGCATCGGAATCTATAACTAGTGTCACAGGAATGGTTCAAAACATAGACAGTATTAAGAGTCAGTCTTCTTGTACTTAAGTCGGCATTGTGCCTTTTGTATTTAATTCCGATGCAATATCTGTGTTTCATCGTCAATAAGAAGGTCAGAGGTATACAGTAAACCTGAAAGGAAGCATCGGAATCAATAAGTGGTGTCACAGGAATGGTTCAAAACATAGTCAGTAAGAAGAGTCAGTCTTCTTTTACTTAAGTCGGCATTGTGACGTTCGTATTCAATTCCGATGCAATTTCGGTGTTTCATCGTCAATAAGAAGGTCCAAGGGATACAGTACAGCTGAAGTGAAGCATCGGAATGTATATCTAGTGTCACAGGAATGGTTCAAATCATAGACAGAAGGATGGGTCAGTCTTCTTGCACTTAAGTCGGCATTGTGCCTTTTCTATTTAATTCCGATGCAATATCTGTGTTTCATCGTCAATAAGAAGGTCAGAGGGATACAGTAAACCTGAAGTGAAGCATCGGAATCTATAACTAGTGTCACAGGGATGGTTCAAAACATAGACAGTAGGCAGAGTCAGTCTACTTGTACTTAAGTCGGCATTGTGCGTTTTCTATTTAATTCCGATGCAATTTCTGTGTTTCATTGTCAATAAGAAGGTCCAAGGGATACAGTAAACCTGAAGTGAGGCATCGGAATCTATAACTAGTGTCACAGGAATGGTTCAAAACATAGACAGTAAGAAGAGTCAGCCTTCTTGTACTTAAGTCGTCATTGTGACTTTTCTATTTAATTCCGATGCAATTTCTGTGTCTCATCTTCAATAGGAAGGTGAGAGGGATACAGTAAACCTGAAGTGAAGCATCGGAATCTATAACTAGTGTCACAGGAATGTTTCAAAACATAGACAGTAAGAAGATTCAGTCCTCTTGTACTTAAGTCGGCATTGTGTTTTTTGTATCTAATTCCGATGCAATTTCTGTGTTTCTTCGTCAATAAGAAGGTCAGAGGGATACAGTAAACCTGAAGTGAAGCATCGGAATCTATAACTAGTGTCACAGGAATGGTTCAAATCATAGACAGTAGGAAGAGTCAGTCTTCTTGTACTTAAGTCGGCATTGTGTCTTTTCTATTTAATTCCGATGCAATTTCTGTGTTTCGTCGTCAATAAGAAAGACCAAGGGATACAGTAAACCTGAAATGAAGCATCGGAATCTATAACTAGTGTCACAGGAATGGTTCAAAATATAGACAGTAATATGAATCAGTCTTCTTGTACATAAGTCGGCATTGTGCTTTTTGTATTTAATTCCGATGCAATATCTGTGTTTCATCGTCAATTAGAAGGTACAAGTAATACAGTAAACCTGAAGTGAAGCATCGGAATCTAAAACTGGCTTCACAGGAAAGGTTCAAATCATAGAGAGTAACAAGAGCCAGTCATCTTGCATTTGAGTCGGCATTCTACCTTTTGTATTTAATTCCGTGGCAACTTCTGTGTTTCGTCGTCAATAGGAAGGTCCAAGGGATACAGTAAACATGAAGTGAAGCATCGGAATCAATAACTAGTGTCACAGGAACGGTTAAAATCATAGACAGTAAAAGAGTCAGTCTTCTTGTACTTAAGTCGGCATTGTGTCTTTTGTATTTAATTCCGATGCAATTTCTGTGTTTCATCGTCAATAAGAAGGTCCTAGGGATACAGTAAACGTATAGTGTAGCATCGGAATCTAAAAATTGTCTCACAGGAAATGTTCAAAACATAGTCATTAAGAAGAGTCAGTCTTCCTGTACTTAAGTCGGCATTGTGCCTTTTCTATTTAATTCCGATGCAATTTCTGTGTTTCGTCGTCAATAAGAAGGTACAAGTAATACAGTAAACCTGAAGTGAAGAATCGGAATCTAAAACCGGTTTCACAGGAAAGGTTCAAATCATAGATAGTAACAAGAGCCAGTCATCTTGTATTTGAGTCGGCATTCTGCCTTCTGTATTTAATTCCGATGCAATTTCTGTGTTTCGTCGTCAATAAGAAGGTCCAAGGGATACAGAAAACATATAGTGACGCATCGGAATCAAAAACTGGTCTCACAGGAGATGATCACAACATAGTCAGTAAGAAGAGTCAGTCTCGTTGTACTTAAGTCGGCATTGTGCCTTTTGTACTTAATTCCGATGCAATTTCTACGTTTCATCGACAATAAGAAGGTCAGAGGGATACAGTAAACCTGAAGTGAAGCATCGGAATCTAAAACTGGCTTCACAGGAAAGGTTCAAATCATAGAGAGTAACAAGAGCCAGTCATCTTGCATTTGAGTCGGCATTCTACCTTTTGTATTTAATTCCGAGGCAACTTCTGTGTTTCGTCGTCAATAGGAAGGTCCAAGGGATACAGTAAACATGAAGTGAAGCATCGGAATCAATAACTAGTGTCACAGGAACGGTTAAAATCATAGACAGTAAAAGAGTCAGTCTTCTTGTACTTAAGTCGGCATTGTGTCTTTTGTATTTAATTCCGATGCAATTTCTGTGTTTCATCGTCAATAAGAAGGTCCTAGGGATACAGTAAACGTATAGTGAAGCATCGGAATCAAAAACTGGTCTCACAGAAGATGTTCACAACAGAGTCAGTAAGAAGAGTCAGTCTTCTTGCACTTAAGTCGGCATTGTGCCTTTTGTACTTAATTCCGATGCAATTTCTGTGTTTCATCGTCAATAAGAAGGCCAGAGGGATACAGTAAACCTGAAGTGAAGCATCGGAATCTATAACTAGTGTCACAGGAATGGTTCAAAACATAGACAGAAGGAAGAGTCAGTCTTCTTGTACTTAAGTCGGCATTGTGCCTTTTCTATTTAATTCCGATGCAGTTTCTGTGTTTGGTCTTCAATACGAAGGTCCAAGGGATACAGTAAATCCGAAACGACGCATCGGAATCTATAACTAGTGTCACAGGATTGGTTCATGACATAGACAGTAAGAAGAGTCAGTCTTCTTGTACTTAATTCGGCATTGTGCCTTTTCTATTTAATTCCGATGCAATTTTATGTGTTTCGTCGTCAATAAGAAAGACCAAGGGATACAGTAAACCTGAAGTGAAGCATCGGAATCTATAACTAGTGTCACAGGAATGGTTCAAAATATAGCCAGTAATATGAGTCAGTCCTTTTGTACATAAGTCGGCATTGTGCTTTTTGTATTTAATTCCGATGCAATTTCTGTGTTTTATCGTCAATAAGAAGGTACAAGTAATTCAGTAAACCAGAAGTGAAGCATCGCAATCTAAAACCGGTTTCACAGAAAAGGTTCAAATCATAGAGAGTAACAAGAGCCAGTCATCTTGCATTTGAGTCGGCATTCAGCCTTTTGTATTTAAATCCGACACAATTTCTGTGTTTCGTCGTCAATAGGAAGGTCCAAGGGATACAGTAAACATGAAGTGAAGCATCGGAAACTATAACTAGTGTCACAGGAACGGTTAAAATCATAGACAGTAAAAGAGTCAGTCTTCTTGTACTTAAGTCGGCATTGTGCATTTTGTAATTAATTCCGATGCAATTTCTGTGTTTCGACTCAACAAGAAGGTACAAGTAATACAGTAAACCTGAAGTGAAGCATCGGAATCTAAAACCGGATTCACAGGAAAGGTTCAAATCATAGAGAGTAACAAGAGCCAGTCATCTTGTATTTGAGTCGGCATTCTGCCTTCTGTATTTAATTCCGATCCAATTTCTGTGTTTCGTCGTCAATAAGAAGGTCCAAGGGATACAGTAAACATATAGTGAAGCATCGGAATCAAAAACTGGTCTCACAGAAGATGTTCACAACAGAGTCAGTAAGAAGAGTCAGTCTTTCTGTACTTAAGTCGGCATTGTGCCTTTTGTACTTAATTCCGATGCAATTTCTGTGTTTCATCGTCAATAAGAAGGCCAGAGGGATACAGTAAACCTGAAGTGAAGCATCGGAATCTATAACTAGTGTCACAGGAATGGTTCAAAACTTAGACTGTAAGATGAGTCGGTGTTCCTGTACATAAGTTGGAATTGTGCCTTTTCCATTTAATTCCGATGCAATTTCTCTGATTCATCGTCAATAAGAAGGTCCAAGGGATACAGTAAACCTGAAGTGAAGCATTGGAATCTATAACTAGTGTCACAGGAACGGTTCAAAACATAGACAGTAAGAAGAGTCAGTCTTCTTGTACTTAAGTCAGCATTGTACCTTTTCTATTTATTTCCGATGCAATTTCTGTGTCTCATCTTCAATAGGAAGGTAAGGGGGATACAGCAAACCTGAAGTGAAGCATCGGAATCTATAACTAGTGTCACAGGAATGTTTCAAAACATAGACAGTAAGAAGAGTCAGTCCTCTTGTACTTAAGTCGGCATTGTGTTTTTTGTATCTAATTCCGATGCAATTTCTGTGTTTCATCGTCAATAAGAAGGTCAGAGGGATACTGTAAACCTGAAGTGAAGCATCGGAATCTATAACTAGTGTCACAGGAATGGTTCAAAACATAGACAGTAGGAAGAGTCAGTCTTCTTGTACTTAGGTCGGCATTGTGCCTTTTGTATTTAATTCCGATGCAATTTCTGTGTTTCGTCGTCAATAGGAAGGTCCAAGGGATACAGTAAACATGAAGTGAAGCATCGGAATCTATAACTAGTGTCACAGGAACGGTTAAAATCATAGACAGTAAAAGAGTCAGTCTTCTTGTACTTGAGTCGGCATTGTGCCTTTCGTATTCAATTCCGATGCAATTTCGGTGTTTCATCGTCAATAAGAAGGTCCAAGGGATACAGTAAACCTGAAGTGAAGCATCGGAATCTATAACTAGTGTCAGAGAATCGGTTCAAAGCATAGTCAGTAAGAAGAGACAGTCTTCTTGTACCTAAGTCGGCACTGTGCCTTTTCTATTTAATGCCGATGCAATTTCTGTGTTTCATCGTCAATAAGAAGGTACAAGTAATACAGTAAACCTGAAGTGAAGCATCGGAATCTAAAACCGGTTTCACAGGAAAGGTTCAAATCATAGAGAGTAACAAGAGCCAGTCATCTTGCATTTGAGTCGGCATTCTGCCTCTTGTATTTAATTCCGATTCAATTTCTGTGTTTCGTCGTCAATAGGAAGGTCCAGGGGATACAGTAAACATGAAGTGAAGCATCGGAATCTATAACTAGTGTCACAGGAACGGTTAAAATCATAGACAGTAAAAGAGTCAGTCTTTTTGTACTTAAGTCGGCATCGCGCCTTTCGTATTCAATCCGATGCAATTTCGGTGTTTCATCGTCAATAAGAAGGTCCAAGGGATACAGTAAACCTGAAGTGAAGCATCGGAATCTATAACTAGTGTCACAGGAATGTTTCAAAACATAGAGAGTAAGAAGAGTCAGTCCTCTTGTACTTAAGTCGGCATTGTGTTTTTTGTATCTAATTCCGATGCAATTTCTGTGTTTCATCGTCAATAAGAAGGTCAGAGGGATACAGTAAACCTGAAGTGAAGCATCGGAATCTATAACTAGTGTCACAGAAATGGTTCAAAATATAGACAGTAATATGAATCAGTCTTCTTGTACATAAGTCAACATTGTGCTTTTTGTATTTAATTCCGATGCAATTTCTGTGTTTCATCGTAAATAAGAAGGTACAAGTAATGCAGTAAACCTGAAGTGAAGCATCGGAATCTAAAACCGGCTTCACAGGAAAGGTTCAAATCATAGAGAGTAACAAGAGCCAGTCATTTTGCATTTGAGTCAGCATTCTGCCTATTGTATTTAATTCCGATGCAATTTCTGTGTTTCGTAGTCAATAAGAAGGTCAGAGGGATACAGTAAACAAGAAGTGAAGCATCGGAATCTATAACTAGTGTCACAGGAATGGTTAAAATCATAGACACTAAAAGGTTAAGTCTTCTTGTACTTAAGTCGGCATTGTGCCTTTTGTATTTAATTCCGATTCAATTTCTGTGTTTCATCGTCAATAAGTAGGTCCTAGGGATACAGTAAACGTATAGTGAAGCATCGGAATCTAAAACTTGTCTCACAGGAAATGTTCAAAACATAGTCATTAAGAAGAATCAGTCTTCCTGTACTTAAGTCGGCATTGTGCCTTTTCTATTTAATTCCGATGCAATTTCTGTGTTTCGTCGTCAATAAGAAGGTACAAGTAATACAGTAAACCTGAAGTGAAGCATCGGAATCTAAAACCGGCTTCACAGGAAAGGTTCAAATCATAGAGAGTAACAAGAGCCAGTCATCTTGCATTTGAGTCGGCATTCTGCCTTTTGTATTTAATTCCGATGCAATTTCTGTGTTTCGTCGTCAATAAGAAGGTCAGAAGGATACAGTAAACAAGAATTGAAGCATCGGAATCTATTACTAGTGTCACAGGAATAGTTAAAATCATAGACAGTAAAAGCATAAGTCTTCTTGTACTTAAGTCGGCATTGTGCCTTTTGTATTTAATTCCGATGCAATTTCTGTGTTTCATCGTCAATAAGTAAGTCCTAGGGATACAGTAAACGTATAGTGAAGCATCGGAATCAAAAACTGGTCTCACAGAAGATGTTCACAACATAGTCAGTAAGAAGAGTCAGTCTTCTTGTACTTAACTCGGCATTGTGCCTTTTGTACTTAATTCCGATGCAATTTCTGTGTTTCATCGTCAATAAGAAGGCCAGATGGATACAGTAAACCTGAAGTGAGGCATCGGAATCTATAACTAGTGTCACAGGAATGGTTCAAAACTTAGACTGCAAGATGAGTCGGTGTTCCTGTACATAAGTTGGCATTGTGCCTTTTCTATTTAATTCCGATGCAATTTCTGTGTCTTTACTTCAATAGGAAGGTCAGAGGGATACAGCAAACCTGAAGTGAAGCATCGGAATCTATAACTAGTGTCACAGGAATGTTTCAAAACATAGACAGTAAGAAGAGTCAGTCCTCTTGTACTTAAGTCGGCATTGTGTTTTTTGTATCTAATTCCGATGCAATTTCTGTGTTTCATCGTCAATAAGAAGGTCAGAGGGATACAGTAAACCTGAAGTGAAGCATCGGAATCTATAACTAGTGTCACATGAATGGTTCAAAACATAGACACTATTAAGAGTCAGTCTTCTTGTACTTAAGTCGGCATTGTGCCTTTTGTATTTAATTCCGATGCAATTTTTGTGTTTCATCGTCAATAAGAATGTCAGAGGTATACAGTAAACCTGAAGTGAAGCATCGGAATCTATAACTAGTGTCACAGGGATGGTTCAAAATATAGACAGTAAGATGAGTCAGTCTTCTTGTACATAAGTCGGCAATGTGCCTTTTGTATTTAATTCCGATGCAATTTCTGTGTTTCATCGTCAATAAGAAGGTCCAAGGGATACAGTAAACCTGAAGTGAAGCATCGGAATCTATAACTAGTGTCACAGGAATGGTTCAAAATATAGACAGTAATATGTATCAGTCTTCTTGTACATAAGTCGGCATTGTGCTTTTTGTATTTAATTCCGATGCAATTTCTGTGTTTCATCGTCAATTAGAAGGTACAAGTAATACAGTAAACCTGAAGTGAAGCATCGGAATCTAAAACTGGCTTCACAGGAAAGGTTCAAATCATAGAGAGTAACAAGAGCCAGTCATCTTGCATTTGAGTCGGCATTCTACCTTTTGTATTTAATTCCGAGGCAACTTCTGTGTTTCGTCGTCAATAGGATGGTCCAAGGGATACAGTAAACATGAAGTGAAGCATCGGAATCAATAACTAGTGTCACAGGAACGGTTAAAATCATAGACAGTAAAAGAGTCAGTCTTCTTGTACTTAAGTCGGCATTGTGTCTTTTGTATTTAATTACGATGCAATTTCTGTGTTTCATCGTCAATAAGAAGGTCCTAGGGATACAGTAAACCTGAAGTGAAGCATCGGAATCTATAACTAGTGTCACAGGAATGGTTCAAAACATAGACAGTAGTAAGAGTCAGTCTTCTTGTACTTAAGTCGGCATTGTGCCTTTTCTATTTAATTCCGATGCAATTTCTGTGTTTCGCCGTCAATAAGAAAGACCAAGGGATACAGTAAACCTGAAGTGAAGCATCGTAATCTATAACCAGTGTCACAGGAATGGTTCAAAATATAGACAGTAATTTGAGTCAGTCTTCTTGTACATAAGTCGGCATTGTGCTTTTTGTATTAAATTCCGATGCAATTTCTGTGTTTCATCGTCAATTAGAAGGTACAAGTAATACAGTAAACCTGAAGTGAAGCATCGGAATCTAAAACCGGTTTCACAGGAAAGGTTCAAATCATAGAGAGTAACAAGAGCCAGTCATGTTGCATTTGAGTCGGCATTCTGCCTTTTGTATTTAATTCCGATGCAATTTCTGTGTTTCGTCGTCAATAGGAGGGTCCAAATGATACAGTTATTATGAAGTGAAGCATCGGAATCTATAAGTAGTGTCACAGGAACGGTTAAAATCATAGACAGTAAGAAGAGTCAGCCTTCTTGTACTTAAGTCGGCATTGTGCCTTTTGCATTTAATTCCGATGCAATTTCTGTGTTTCCTCGTCAATAAGTAGGTCCTAGGGATACAGTAAACGTATAGTGAAGCATCGGAATCTAAAACTTGTCTCACAGGAAATGTTCAAAACATAGTCATTAAGAAGAGTCAGTCTTCCTGTACTTAAGTCGGCATTGTGCCTTTTATATTTAATTCCGATGCAGTTTCTGTGTTTCGTCGTCAATAACAAGGTACAAGTAATACAGTAAACCTGAAGTGAGGCATCGGAATCTAAAACCGGTTTCACAGGAAAGGTTCAAATCATAGAGAGTAACAAGAGCCAGTCATCTTGTATTTGAGTCGGCATTCTGCCTTCTGTATTTAATTCCGATGCAATTTCTGTGTTTCGTCGTCAATAAGAAGGTCCAAGGGATACAGTAAACCTGAAGTGAAGCATCGGAATCTATAACTAGTGTCACAGGAATGGTTCAAACCATAGACAGTATTAAGAGTCAGTCTTCTTGTACTTAAGTCGGCATTGTGCCTTTTGTATTTAATTCCGATGCAATTTCTGTGTTTCATCGTCAATAAGAAGGTCAGAGGTATACAGTAAACCTGAAAGGAAGCATCGGAATCAATAAGTGGTGTCAGAGGAATGGTTCAAAACATAGTCAGTAAGAAGAGTCAGTCTTCTTTTACTTAAGTCGGCATTGTGACTTTCGTATTCAATTCCGATGCAATTTCGGTGTTTCATCGTCAATAAGAAGGTCCTAGAGATACAGTACAGCTGAAGTGAAGCATCGGAATCTATATCTAGTGTCACAGGAATGGTTGAAATCATAGACAGAAGGAATGGTCAGTCTTCTTGTACTTAAGTCGGCATTGTGCCTTTTCTATTTAATTCCGATGCAATTTCTGTGTTTCATCGTCAATAAGAAGGTCAGAGGGGTACAGTAAACCTGAAGTGAAGCATCGGAATCTATAACTAGTGTCACAGGGATGGTTCAAAACATAGACAGTAGGCAGAGTCAGTCTACTTGTACTTAAGTCGGCATTGTGCCTTTTCTATTTAATTCCGATGCAATTTCTGTGTTTCATCGTCAATAAGATGGTCCAAGGGATACAGTAAACCTGAAGTGAGGCATCGGAATCTATAACTAGTGTCACAGGAATGGTTCAAAACATAGACAGTAAGAAGAGTCAGTCTTCTTGTACTTAAGTCGTCATTGTGCCTTTTCTATTTAATTCCGATGCAATTTCAGTGTCTCATCTTCAATAGGAAGGTCAGAGGGATACAGTATACCTGAAGTGAAGCATCGGAATCTATAACTAGTGTCACAGGAATGTTTCAAAACATAGACAGTAAGAAGAGTCAGTCTTCTTGTACTTAAGTCGGCATTGTGCCTTTTCTATTTAATTCCGATGCAATTTCTGTGTTTCATCGTCAATAAGAAGGTCAGCGGGATACAGTAATCCTGAAGTGAAGCATCGGAATCTATAACTAGTGTCACAGGAATGGTTCAAAGCATAGACAGTAGGAAAAGTCAGTCTTCTTGTACTTAAGTCGGCATTGTGTCTTTTCTATTTAATTCCGATGCAATTTCTGTGTTTCGTCGTCAATAAGAAAGACCAAGGGATACAGTAAACCTGAAATGAAGCATCGGAATCTATAACTAGTGTCACAGGAATGGTTCAAATTATAGACAGTAATACGAGTCAGTCTTCTTGTACATAAGTCGGCATTGTGCTTTTTGTATTTAATTCCGATGCAATTTCTGTGTTTCATCGTCAATAAGAAGGTACAAGTAATACAGTAAACCTGAAGTGAAGCATCGGAATCTAAAACTGGTTTCACAGGAAAGGTTCAAATCATAGAGAGTAACAAGAGCCATCATCTTGCATTTGAGTCGGCATTCTAATTTTTGTATTTAATTCCGATGCAATTTCTGTGTTTCGTCGTCAATAGGAAGGTCCAAGGGATACAGTAAACATGAAGTGAAGAATCGGAATCTATAACTATTGTCACAGAAACGGTTAAAATCATAGACAGTAAAAGACTCAGTCTTCTTGTACTTAAGCCGGCATTCTGCCTTTTGTATTTAATTCCGATGCAATTTCTGTGTTTCGTCGTCAATAAGAAGGTCAGAGGGATACAGTAATCAAGAAGTGAAGCATCGGAATCTATAACTAGTGTCACAGGAATGGTTAAAATCATAGACAATAAAAGAGTCAGTCTTCTTGTACTTAAGTCGGCATTGTGCCTTTTGTATTTAATTCCGATGCAATTTCTGTGTTTCATCGTCAATAAGAAGTCCTAGGGATACAGTAAACGTATAGTGAAGCATCGGAATCTAAAACTTGTCTCACAGGAAATGTTCAAAACATAGTCATTAAGAAGAGTCAGTCTTCCTGTACTTAAGTCGGCATTGTGCCTTTTCTATTTAATTCCGATGCAATTTCTGTGTTTCGTCGTCAATAAGAAGGTACAAGTAATACAGTAAACCTGAAGTGAAGCATCGGAATCTAAAACCGGTTTTACAGGAAAGGTTCAAATCATAGATAGTAACAAGAGCCAGTCATCTTGTATTTGAGTCGGCATTCTGCCTTCTGTATTTACTTCCGATGCAATTTCTGTGTTTCGTCGTCAATAAGAAGGTCCAAGGGATACAGTAAACATATAGTGAAGCATCGGAATCAAAAACTGGTCTCACAGGAGAATTTCACAACATAGTCAGTAAGAAGAGTCAGTCTTCTTGTACTTAACTCGGCAATGTCCCTTTTGTACTTAATTCCGATGCAATTCCTCTGTTTCATCGACAATAAGGAGGTCAGAGGGATACAGTAAACCTGAAGTGAAGCATCGGAATCTATAACTAGTGTCACAGGAACAGTTCAAAACATAGACAGTAGGAAGAGTCAGTCTTCTTGTACTTAAGTCGGCATTGTGCCTTTTCTATTTAATTCCGATGCAGTTTCTGTGTTTCGTCTTCAATAAGAAGGTCCAAGGGATACAGTAAATCCGAAACGACGCATCGGAATCTGTAACTAGTGTCACAGGAATGGTTCATAACATAGACAGTAAGAAGAGTCAGTCTTCTTGTACTTAATTCGGCGTTGTGCCTTTTGTATTTAATTCCGATGCAATTTCTGTGTTTCATCGTCAATAAGAAGGTCAGAGGGATACAGTAAACAAGAAGTGAAGCATCGGAATCTATTTCTAGTGTCACAGGAATGGTTAAAATCATAGACAGTAAAAGATTAAGTCTTCTTGGACTTAAGTCGGCATTGTGCCTTTTGTATTTAATTCCGATGCAGTTTCTGTGTTTCATCGTCAATAAGTAAGTCCTAGGGATACAGTAAACGTATAGTGAAGCATCGGAATCAAAAACTGGTCTCACAGAAGATGGTCACAACATAGTCAGTAAGAAGAGTCAGTCTTCTTGTACTTAACTCGGCATTGTGCCTTTTGTACTTAATTCCGATGCAATTTCTGTGTTTCATCGTCAATAGGAAGGCCAGAGGGATACAGTAAACCTGAAGTGAAGCATCGGAATCTATAACTAGTGTCACAGGAATGGTTCAAAACTTAGACTGTAAGATGAGTCGGTGTTCCTGTACATAAGTTGGCATTGTGCCTTTTCTATTTAATTCCGATGCAATTTCTGTGTTTCATCGTCAATAAGAAGGTCAGATTGATACAGTAAACCTGAAGTGAAGCATCGGAATCTATAACTAGTGTCACAGGAATGGTTCAAAACATAGACAGTAGGAAGAGTCAGTCTTCTTGTACTTAAGTCGGCATTGTGCCTTTTCTATTTAATTGCGATACAATTTCTGTGTTTCGTCGTCAATAAGAAAGACTAAGGGGTACAGTAAACCTGAAATGAAGCATCAGAATCTGTAACTAGTGTCACAGGAATGGTTCAAAATATAGACAGTAATATGAATCAGTCTTCTTGTACATAAGTCGGCATTGTGCTTTTTTGTATTTAATTCCGATGCAATTTCTGTGTATCATCGTCAATTAGAAGGTACAAGTAATACAGTAAACCTGAAGTGAAGCATCGGATTCTAAAACTGGTTTCACAGGAAAGGTTCAAATCATAGAGAGTAACAAGAGCCAGTCATCTTGCATTTGAGTCGGCATTCTACCTTTTGTATTTAATTCCGATGCAACTTCTGTGTTTCGTCGTCAATAGGAAGGTCCAAGGTATACAGTAAACATGAAGTGAAGCATCGGAATCAATAACTAGTGTCACAGGAACGGTTAAAATCATAGACAGTAAAAGAGTCAATCTTCTTGTACTTAAGTCGGCATTCTGCCTTTTGTATTTAATTCCGATGCAATTTCTGTGTTTCGTCGTCAATAAGAAGGTCAGAGGGATACAGTAAACAAGAAGTGAAGCGTCGGAATCTATAACTAGTGTCACAGGAATGGTTAAAATCATAGACAGTAAAAGAGTCAGTCTTCTTGTACTTAAGTCGGCATTGTGCCTTTTGTATTTAATTCCGATGCAATTTCTGTGTTTCATCGTCAATAAGCAGGTCCTAGGGATACAGTAAACGTATAGTGAAGCATCGGAATCTAAAACTTGTCTCACAGGAAATGTTCAAAACATAGTCATTAAGAAGAGTCAGTCTTCCTGTACGTAAGTCGGCATTGTGCCTTTTCTATTTAATTCCGATGCAATTTCTGTGTTTCGTCGTCAATAAGAAGGTACACGTAATACAGTAAACCTGAAGTGAAGAATCGGATTCTAAAACTGGTTTCACAGGAAAGGTTCAAATCATAGAGAGTAACAAGAGCCAGTCATCCTGCATTTGAGTCGGCATTCTACCTTTTGTATTTAATTCCGATGCAACTTCTGTGTTTCGTCGTCAATAGGAAGGTCCAAGGGATACAGTAAACATGAAGTGAAGCATCGGAATCAATAACTAGTGTCACAGGAACGGTTAAAATCATAGACAGTAAAAGAGTCAATCTTCTTGTACTTAAGTCGGCATTCTGCCTTTTGTATTTAATTCCGATGCAATTTCTGTGTTTCGTCGTCAATAAGAAGGTCAGAGGGATACAGTAAACAAGAAGTGAAGCGTCGGAATCTATAACTAGTGTCACAGGAATGGTTGAAATCATAGACAGTAAAAGAGTCAGTCTTCTTGTACTTAAGTCGGCATTGTGCCTTTTGTATTTAATTCCGATGCAATTTCTGTGTTTCATCGTCAATAAGCAGGTCCTAGGGATACAGTAAACGTATAGTGAAGCATCGGAATCAAAAACTGGTCTCACAGGAGATGATCACAACATAGTCAGTAAGAAGAGTCAGTCTTCTTGTACTTAAGTCGGCATTGTGCCTTTTGTACTTAATTCCGACGCAATTTCTGTGTTTCATCGACAATAAGAAGGTCAGAGGGATACAGTAAACCTGAAGTGAAGCATCGGAATCTATAACTAGTGTCACAGGAATGGTTCAAAACATAGACAGTAGGAAGAGTCAGTCTTCTTGTACTTAAGTCGGCATTGTGCCTTTTCTATTTAATTCCGATGCAGTTTCTGTGTTTCGTCTTCAATAAGAAGGTCCAAGGGATACAGTAAATCCGAAACGACGCATCGGAATCTATAACTAGTGTCACAGGAATGGTTCATAACATAGACAGTAAGAACTAGTGTCACAGGAATTGTTCAAACATAGACAGTAAGAAGAGTCAGTCTTCTTGTACGTAAGTTGGCATTGTGCCTTCTATTATTAATTCCGATGCAATATCTGTGTTTCATCGTCAATAAGAAGGCCAGAGGGATACAGTAAACCTGAAGTGAAGCATCGGAATCAATAACTAGTGTCACAGGAATGGTTCAAACATAAACAGTAGGAAGAGTCAGTCTTCTTGTACTTAAGTCGGCATTGTGCCTTTTGTATCTAATTCCGATGCAATTTCTGTGTTTCATCGTCAATAAGAAGGTCCAAGGGATACAGTAAACCTGAAGTCAATCATCGGAATCTATAACTAGTGTCACAGGAATGGTTCAAAGCATAGTCAGTACTTAAGTCGGCATTGTGCCTTTTGTATTTCATTCCGATGCAATTTCTGTGTTTCATCGACAATAAGAAGGTCCAAGGTATACAGTAAACCTGAAGTGAAGCATCGAAATCTATAACTAGTGTCACAGGAATGGTTCAAAACATAGTCAGAAAGAAGAGTCAGTCTTCTTGTACTGAAGTCTTAATTGTGAATTTTGTATTTAATTCCGATGCAACTTCTGTGTTTCATCGTTAATAAGAAAGTCCAAGGGATACAGTAAACCTGAAGTGAAGCATCGGAATCTATAACTAGTGTCATAGGAATGGTTCAAAACATAGTCATTAAGAAAAGTCAGGTTTCAAGTACTTAAGTCGCCATGGTGCCTTTTGTATTTAATTCCGATGCAATTTCTGTGTTTCATCGTCAACAAGAAGGTCAGAGGGATACAGTAAAACTGAAGTGAAGCATCGGAATCAATAACTAGTGTCATAGGAATGGTTAAAAACATAGACAGTAAGAAGAGTAAGTCTTCTTGTACCTGAGTCGGCATTGTGCATTTTGTATTTAATTCCGATGCAACTTCTGTGTTTCATCGTCAATAAGAAGGTCCAAGGGAAACAGTAAACCTGAAGTGATGCATCGGAATCTATAACTAGTGTCATAGGAATGGTTCAAAACATAGACAGTAAGAAGAGTCAGTCTTCTTGTACTTGAGTCGGCATTGTGCATTTTGTATTTAATTCCGATGCAATTTCTGTGTTTCTTCGTCAATAAGAAGGTCAGTGGGATACAGTGAACCTGAAGTGAAGCACAGGAATTTATAACTAGTGTCACAGGAATGGTTCAAAACATAGTCAGTAAGAAGAGTCGGTCTTCATGTACTTAAGTCGGCATTGTGTCTTTTGTATTTCATCCCGATGCAATTTCTGTGTTTCATCGTCAATAAGAAGGTCAAAGGGATACAGTAAACCTGAAGTGAAGCATCGGAATCTATAACTAGTGCCATAGGAATGGTTCAAAGCATAGACTGTAAGAAGAGTCAGTCTTCTTGTACTTGAGTCGGCATTGTGCCTTTTGTATTAAATTCCGATGCAATTTCTGTGTTTCATCGTCAACAAGAAGGTCCAAGGGATACAGTAAACCTGGAGTGAAGCATAGGAATTTATAACTAGTGCACAGGAATGGGTCAAAACATAGTCAGTACTTAAGTCGGCATTGTGCCTTTTGTATATCATTCCGATGCAATATCTGTGTTTTATCGTCAATAAGAAGGTCCAAGGGATACAGTAAACCTGAAGTGAAGCATCGGAATCTATAACTAGTGTCACAGGAATGGTTCAAAACATTGTCAGTACTTAAGTCAGCATTGTGCATTTTGTATTTCATTCCGATGCAATTTCTGTGTTTCATCGCCAATAAGAAGGCCCAAGGTATAGAGTAAACCTGAAGTGAAGCATCGAAATCTATAACTAGTGTCACAGGAATGGTTCAAAACATAGTCAGAAAGAAGAGTCAGTCTTCTTGTACTGATGTCGGCATTGTGCCTTTTGTATTTAATTCCGATGCAACTTCTGTGTTTCATCGTTAATTAGAACGTCCAAGGGATACAGTAAACCTAAAGTGAAGCATCGGAATCTATAACTAGTGTCATAGGAATGGTTCAAAACATAGACAGGAAGAAGAGTCAGTATTCTTGTACTTGAGTCGGCATTGTGCTTTTTTATTTAACTCCGATGCAATTTCTGTGTTTCATCGTCAATAAGAAGGTCCAAGGGATACAGTAAACCTAAAGTGAAGCATCGGAATCTATAACTAGTGTCACAGGAATGGTTCAAAACATCGTCAGTACTTAAGTCGGCACTGTGCCTTTTGTCTTTCATTCCGATGCAATTTCTGTGTTTCATCGTAAATAAGAAGGTACAAGGGATACAGTAAACCTGAACTGAAGCATCGGAATCTATAACTAGTGTCACAGGAATGGTTCAAAACATAGTCAGTAAGATGAGTCAGTCTTCATGTACTTGAGTCGGCATTGTGCCTTTTGTATTTAGTTCCGATGCAACTTCTGTGTTTCATCGTCAATAAGAAGGTCCAAGGGGAACAGTAAACCTTAAGTAATGCATCGGAATCTATAACTAGTGTCACAGGAATGGTTCAAAACATAGTCAGTACTTAGGTCGGCATTGTGCCTTTTTTATTTCATTCCGATGCAATTTCTGTGTTTCATCGTCATTAAGAAGGTCCAAGGTATACAGTAAACCTGAAGTGAAGCATCGAAATCTATAACTAGTGTCATAGGAATGGTTCAAAACATAGACAGTAAGAAGAGTCCGTCTTCTGGTACTTGAGTCGGCATTGTGCCTTTTGTATTTAATTCCGATGCAATTTCTGTGTTTCATCGTCATTAAGAAGGTCACAGGGATACAGTAAACCTGAAGTGAAGCATCGGAATCTATAACTTGTATCACAGGAATGGTTCAAAACAAAGTCAGTAAGAAGAGTCGGTCTTCATGTACTTATGTCGGCATTGTGCCTTTTGTGTTTAATTAAGGTGCAATTTCTGTGTTTCAACGTCAATAAGAAAGTCAGAGGGATACAGTATACCTGAAGTGAAGCATCGGAATCTATAACTAGTGTCACAGGAATGGTTCAAAGCATAGTCAGTAAGAACAGTCAGTCTTCTTGTCCTTGAGTCGGCATTGTGCTTTTGTATTTAATTCCGATGCAACTTCTGTGTTTCATCGTCAATGAGAAGGTCCAAGGAATACAGTAAACCTGAAGTGAAGCATCGGAATCTATAACTAGTGTCATAGGAATGGTTCAAAACATAGACAGTAAGAAGAGTCAGTCTTCTTGTACTTGAGTCGGCATTGTGCCTTTTGTATTTAATTCCGATGCAATTTCTGTGTTTCATCGTCAATAAGAAGGTCAAAGGGATACAGTAAACCTGGAGTGAAGCATCGAAATCTATAACTAGTGTCACAGGAATGGTTCAAAGCATAGTCAGTAAGAACAGTCAGTCTTCTAGTACTTAAGTCGGCATTGTGTCTTTTGTATTTAATCCCGATGCAATTTCTGTGTTTCATCGTCAATAAGAAGGTCAAAGGGATACAGTAAACCTGAAGTGAAGCATCAGAATCTATAACTAGTGCCATAGGAATGGTTCAAAGCATAGACAGTAAGAAGAGTCAGTCGTCTTGTACTTGAGTCGGCATTGTGCCTTTTGTATTAAATTCCGATGCAATTTCTGTGTTTCATCGTCAACAAGAAGGTCCAAGGGATACAGTAAACCTGGAGTGAAGCATAGGGATTTATAACTAGTGCACAGGAATGGGTCAAAACATAGTCAGTACTTAAGTCGGCATTGTTCCTTTTGTATTTCATTCCGATGCAATATCTGTGTTTCATCGTCAATAAGAAGGTCCAAGGGATACAGTAAACCTAAAGTGAAGCATCGGAATCTATAACTAGTGTCACAGGAATGGTTCAAAACATAGTCAGTAAGATGAGTCAGTCTTCATGTACTTGAGTCGGCATTGTGCCTTTTGTATTTAATTCTGATGCAACTTCTGTGTTTCATCGTCAATAAGAAGGTCCAAGGGAAACAGTAAACCTGAAGTAATGCATCGGAATTTATAACTAGTGTCATAGGAATGGTTCAAAACATAGACAGTAAGAAGAGTCAGTCTTCTTGTACTTGAGTCGGCATTGTGCCTTTTGTATTTAATTCCGATGCTATTTCTGTGTTTCATCGTCAATAAGAAGGTCAGAGGGATACAGTAAACCTGAAGTGAAGCATCGGAATCTATAACTAGTGTCACAGGAATGGTTCAAAACATAGTCAGTAAGATGAGTCGGTCTTCATGTACTTATGTCGGCATTGTGCCTTTTGTATTTAGTTCCGGTGCAATTTCTGTGTTTCAACGTCAATAAGAAAGTCAGAGGGATACAGTAAACCTGAAGTGAAGCATCGGAATCTATAACTAGTGTCACAGGAATGGTTCAAAGCATAGTCAGTAAGAACAGTCAGTATTCTTGTCCTTCAGTCGGCATTGTGCCTTTTGTATTTAATTCCGATGCAATTTCTGTGTTTCATCGTCAATAAGTAGGTCCAAGGGATACAGTAAACCTGAAGTGAAGCATCGGAATCTATAACTAGTGTCATAGGAATGGTTCAAAACATAGACAGTAAGAAGAGGCAGTCTTCTTGTACTTGAGTCGGCATTGTGCCTTTTGTATTTAATTCCGATGCAATTTCTGTGTTTCATCGTCAATAAGTAGGTCCAAGGGATACAGTAAACCTGAAGTGAAGCATCGGAGTCTATAACTAGTGTCACAGGAATGGTTCAAAACATAGTCAGTAAGAAGAGTCGGTCTTCATGTACTTAAGTCGGCATTGTGCCTTTTGTATTTAAACCCGATGTAATTTCTTTGTTTCATCGTCAATAAGAAGGTCAAAGGGATACAGTAAACCTGAAGTGAAGCATCGGATTCTATAACTAGTGCCATAGGAATGGTTCAAAAGCATAGACAGTAAGATGAGTCAGCCTTCTCGTACTTGAGTGAGCATTGTGCCTTTTGTATTAAATTCCGATGCAATTTCTGTGTTTCATCGTCAATAAGAAGGTCCAAGGGATACAGTAAACCTGAAGTCAAGCATCGGAATCTATAACTAGTGTCACAGGAATGGTTCAAAACATAGTCAGTACTTAGGTCGGCATTGTGCCTTTTGTATTTCATTCCGATGCAATTTCTGTGTTTCATCGTCAATAAGAAGGTCCAAGGTATACAGTAAACCTGAAGTGAAGCATCGAAATCTATAAATAGTGTCACAGGAATGGTTCAAAACATAGTCAGAAAGAAGAGTCAGTCTTCCTGTACTGAGGTCGGCATTGTGCCTTTTGTATTTAATTCCGATGCAACTTCTGTGTTTCATCGTTAATAAGAAGGTCCAAGGGATACAGTAAACCTGAAGTGAAACATCGGAATCTATAACTAGTGTCATAGGAATGGTTCAAAACATAGACAGTAAGATGAGTCAGTCTTCTTGTACTTAAGTCGGCATTGTGCGTTTTGTATTTAATTCCAGTGCAATTTCTGTGTTTCATCGTCATTAAGAAGGCAGAGGGACACAGTGAACCTGGAGTGAAGCATCGGACTCTATAACTAATGTCACATGAATGGTACAAAACATAGTCAGTAAGAAGAGTCAGTCTTCTTGTTCTTAAGTCGGCCTTGTGCCTTTTGTATTTCATTCGGATGCAATTTCTGCGTTTCATCGTCAAAAAGAAGGTCCAAGGGATACAGTATACCTGAACTGAAGCATCGGAATCTATAACTAGTGTCACAGGAATGGTTCAAAACATAGTCAGTAAGATGAGTCAGTCTTCTAGTACTTGAGCCTGCATTGTGCCTTTTGTATTAAATTCTGATGCAATGTCTGTGTTTCATCGTCAATAAAAAGGTCCAAGGGATACAGTAAACCTGAAGTCCAGCATCGGAATCTATAACTAGTGTCACAGGAATGGTTCAAAACATAGTCAGAAAGAAGAGTCAGTCTTCCTGTACTGAAGTCGGCATTGTGCCTTTTGTATTTAATTCCGATGCAACTTCTGTGTTTCATCGTTAATAAGAAGGTCCAAGGGATACAGTAAACCTGAAGTGAAGCATCGGAATCTATAACTAGTGTCATAGGAATGGTTCAAAACTTAGACAGTAAGAAGAGTCAGTATTCTTGTACTTGAGTCGGCATTGTGCCTTTTGTATTTGATTCCGATGCAATTTCTGTGTTTCATCGTTAATAAGAAATTCCAAGGGATACAGTAAACCCAAAGTGAAGCATCGGAATCGATAACTAGTGTCAATGGAATGGTTCAAAACATAGACAGTAAGAAGAGTCAGTCTTCTTGTACTTAAGTCGGCATTGTGCGTTTTGTATTTAATTCCAGTGCAATTTCTGTGTTTCATCGTCATTAAGAAGGTCAGAGGGACACAGTGAACCTGGAGTGAAGCATCGGACTCTATAACTAATGTCACATGAATGGTACAAAACATAGTCAGTAAGATGAGTCAGTCTTCTTGTCCTTAAGTCGGCCTTGTGCCTTTTGTATTTAATTCCGATGCAATTTCTGTGTTTCATCGTCAATAAGATGGTACAAGGGATACAGTTAACCTGGAGTGAGGAATCGGAATCTATAACTAGTGTCACAGGAATGGTTCAAAACATAGTCAGTAAGAAGAGTCGGTCTTCATGTACTTAAGTCAGCATTCTGCCTTTTGTATATAATTCCGGTGCAATTTCTGTGTTTCATCGTCAATATGAAGGTCCAAGGGATACAGTAAACCTGAAGTGAAGCATCGGAATCTATAACTAGTGTCACAGGATTGGTTCAAAACATAGACAGTAAGGAGAGTCAGTCTTCTTGTACTTAAGTCGGCATTGTGCCTTTTGTATTTCATTCCGGTCTAATTTCTGTGTTTCATCGTCAATAAGAAGGTCAGTGGAATACAGTAATCCTGAGGTGAAGCATCGGAATTTATAACTAATGTCACAGGAATGGTTCAAAACATAGCTAGGAAGAAGAGTCAGTCTTCTTGTACTTGAGTCGGCATCTGCCTTTTGTATTAAATTCCGTTGCAATTTCTGTGTTTCATCGTGAATAAGAAGGTCCTAGGGATACAGTAATCCTGAAGTCAAGCATCGGAATTTATAACTAGTGTCACAGGAATGGTTCAAAACATAGACAATAAGATGATTCAGTCTTTTTGTACTTAAGTCGGCATTGTGCCTTTTGTATTTAATTCCGATGTAGTTTCTGTGTTTCATCGTCAATAAAAAGGTCCAAATGATACAGTAAACGTGAAGTGAAGCATCGGAATCTATAACTGGTGTCAATGGAATGGTTCAAAACGTAGACAGTAAGAAGAGTCAGTCTTCTTGTACTTAAGTCGGCATTGTGCCTTTTGTATTTAATTCCGGTGCAATTTCTGTGTTTCATCGTCAATAAGAAGGTCAGAGCGATACAGTAAACCTGAAGTGAAGCATCGTAATCTATAACTAGTGTCATAGGAATGGTTAAAAACATAGACAGTAAGAAGAGTCAGTCTTCTTGTTCTTGAGTCGGTTTATGCCTTTTGTATTTAATTCCGATGCATCTTCTGTGTTTCATCGTCAATAAGAAGGTCCAAGGTATACAGTAAACCTGAAGTGAAGCGTCGAAATCTATAACTAGTGTCACAGGAATGGTTCAAAACATAGTCAGAAAGAAGAGTCAGTCTTCCTGTACTGAAGTCGGCATTGTGCCTTTTGCATTTAATTCCGATGCAACTTCTGTGTTTCATCGTTAATAAGAAGGTCCAAGGGATACAGTAAACCTGAAGTGAAACATCGGAATCTATAACTAGTGTAATAGGAATGGTTCAAAACATAGACAGTAAGATGACTCAGTCTTCTTGTACTTAAGTCGGCATTGTGCGTTTTGTATTTAATTCCAGTGCAATTTCTGTGTTTCATCGTCATTAAGAAGGTCAGAGGGACACAGTGAACCTGGAGTGAAGCATCGGACTCTATAACTAATGTCACATGAATGGTACAAAACATAGTCAGTAAGAAGAGTCAGTCTTCTTGTTCTTAAGTCGGCCTTGTGCCTTTTGTATTTAATTCCGATGCAATTTCTATGTTTCATCGTCAATAAGATGGTACAAGGGATACAGTAAACCTGAAGTGAAGCATCGGAATCTATAACTAGTGTCACAGGAATGGTTCAAAACATAGTCAGTAAGATGAGTCAGTCTTCATGTACTTAAGTCGCCATTGTGCCTTTTGTATTTAATTCCGACGCAATTTCTGTGTTTCATCGTCAATAAGACGGTCAGAGGGATACAGTAAACCTGAAGTGAAGCATCGGAATCAATAACTAGTGGCATAGGAATGGTTCAAGACATAGACAGTAAGAAGAGTCAGTCTTCTAGTACTTGAGCCGGCATTGTGCCTTTTGTATTAAATTCCGATGCAATTTCTGTGTTTCATCGTCAATAAGAAGGTCCAAGGGATACAGTAAACCTGAAGACAAGCATCGGAATCTATAACTAGTGTCACAGGAATGGTTCAAAACATAGTCAGTACTTAGGTCGGCATTGTGCCTTTTGTATTTCATTCCGATGCAATTTCTGTGTTTCATCGTCAATAAGAAGGTCCAAGGTATACAGTAAACCTGAAGTGAAGCATCGAAATCTATAACTAGTGTCACAGGAATGGTTCACAACATAGTCAGAAAAAGAGTCAGTCTTCCTGTACTGAAGTCGGCATTGTGCCTTTTGTATTTAATTCCAATGCAACTTCTGTGTTTCATCGTTAATAAGAAGGTCCAAGGGATACAGTAAACCTGAATTGAAGCATCGGAATCTATAACTAGTGTCATAGGAATGGTTCAAAACATAGACAGTAAGAGGAGTCAATATTCTTGTACTTGAGTCGGCATTGTGCCTTTTGTATTTGATTCCAATGCAATTTCTGTGTTTCATCGTCAATAAGAAATTCCAAGGGATACAGTAAACCGAAAGTGAAGCATCGGAATCGATAACTAGTGTCAATGGAATGGTTCAAAACATAGACAGTAAGAAGAGTCAGTCTTCTTGTACTTAAGTCGGCATTGTGCGTTTTGTATTTAATTCCAGTGCAATTTCTGTGTTCATCGTCATTAAGCAGGTCAGAGGGACACAGTGAACCTGGAGTGAAGCATCGGACTCTATAACTAATGTCACATGAATGGCACAAAACATAGTCAGTAAGAAGAGTCAGTCTTCTAGTACTTGATGCGGCATTGTGCCTTTTGTATTGAATTCCGATGCAATTTCTGTGTTTCATCGTCAATAAGAAGGTCCAAGGGATACAGTAAACCTGAAGTGAAGCATCGGAATCTATAACTAGTGTCACAGGAATGGTTCAAAACATAGACAGTAAGAAGATACAGACTTGTTGTACTTAAGTCGGCATTGTTTCTTTTGTATTTAGTTCCGATACAATTTCTGTGTTTCATCGACAATAAGAAGGTCCAAGGGATACAGTAAACCTGAAGTGAAGCATCGGAATCTATAACTAGTGTGACAGGAATGGTTCAAAACATAGACAGTAAGGAGAGTCAGTCTTCTTGTATTTAAGTCGGCATTGTGCCTTTTGAATTTCATTCCAGTGCAATTTCTGTGTTTCATCGTCAATAAGAAGGTCAGAGGAATACAGTAAGCCTGAAGTGAAGCATCGGACTCTATAACTAGTGTCACAGGAATGGTTCAAAACATAGACAGGAAGAAGAGTCAGTCTTCTTGTACTTGAGTCGCCATTCTGCCTTTTGTATTAAATTCCGATGCAATTTCTGTGTTTCATCGTCAATAAGAAGGTCCTAGGGATACAGTAATCCTGAAGTCAAGCATCGGAATCTATAACTAGTGTCACAGGAATGGTTCAAAACATAGACAATAAGAAGATTCAGTCTTTTTGTACTTAAGTCAGCATTGTGCCTTTTGTATTTAATTCCGATGTAGTTTCTGTGTCTCATCGTCAATAAAAAGGTCCAAATGATACAGTAAACCTGAAGTGAAGCATCGGAATCTATAACTAGTGTCATAGGAATGGTTCAAAGCATTGTCAGTAAGATGAGTCAGTCTTCATGTACTTAAGTCGCCATTGTGCCTTTTGTATTTAATTCCAAAGCAATTTCTGTGTTTCATCGTCGATAAGAAGGTCAGAGGGATACATTAAAACCTGAAGTGAAGCATCGGAATTAATAACTAGTGTCATTGGAATGGTTCAAAGCATAGACAGTAAGAAGAGTCAGTCTTCTTGTACTTGAGTCGGCATTGTGCCTTTTGTATTAAATTTCCGACGCATTTTCTGTGTTTCATCGTCAATAAGAAGGTCTAAGGGATACAGTAAACCTGAAGTCAAGCATCGGAATCTATAGCTAGTGTCACAGGAATGGTTCAAACATAGACAGTAAGAAGAGTCAGTCTTCTTGAACTTAAGTCGGCATTGTGCGTTTTGTATTTAATTCCAGTGCAATTTCTAAGTTTCATCGTCATTAAGAAGGTCAGAGGGACACAGTAAACCTGAAGTGAAGCATCGGAATCAATAACTAGTGTCATAGGAATGGTTCAAGACATAGACAGTAAGAAGAGTCAGTCTTCTAGTATTTGAGCCGGCATTGTGCCTTTTGTATTAAATTCTGATGCAATGTCTGTGTTTCATCGTCAATAAAAAGGTCCAAGGGATACAGTAAACCTGAAGTCAAGCATCGGAATCTATAACTAGTGTCACAGGAATGGTTCAAAACATAGTCAGTGCTTAGGTCGGAATTGTGCCTTTTGTATTTCATTCCGATGCAGTTTCTGTGTTTCATCATCAATAAGAAGGTCTAAGGTATACAGTAAACCTGAAGTGAAGCATCGAAATCTGCACTCCTGGAAATGGAAAAAAGAACACATTGACACCGGTGTGTCAGACCCACCATACTTGCTCCGGACACTGCGAGAGGGCTGTACAAGCAATGATCACACGCACGGCACAGCGGACACACCAGGAACCGCGGTGTTGGCCGTCGAATGGCGCTAGCTGCGCAGCATTTGTGCACCGCCGCCGTCAGTGTCAGCCAGTTTGCCGTGGCATACGGAGCTCCATCGCAGTCTTTAACACTGGTAGCATGCCGCGACAGCTTGGACGTGAACCGTATGTGCAGTTGACGGACTTTGAGCGAGGGCGTACAGTGGGCATGCGGGAGGCCGGGTGGACGTACCCCCGAATTGCTCAACACGTGGGGCGTGAGGTCTCCACAGTACATCGATGTTGTCACCAGTGGTCGGCGGAAGGTGCACGTGCCCGTCGACCTGGGACCGGACCGCAGCGACGCACGGATGCACGCCAAGACCGTAGGATCCTACGCAGTGCCGTAGGGGACCGCACCGCCACTTCCCAGCAAATTAGGGACACTGTTGCTCCTGGGGTATCGGCGAGGACCATTCGCAACCGTCTCCATGAAGCTGGGCTACGGTCCCGCACACCGTTAGGCCGTCTTCCGCTCACGCCCCAACATCGTGCAGCCCGCCTCCAGTGGTGTCGCGACAGGCGTGAATGGAGGGACGAATGGAGACGTGTCGTCTTCAGCGATGAGAGTCGCTTCTGCCTTGGTGCCAATGATGGTCGTATGCGTGTTTGGCGCCGTGCAGGTGAGCGCCACAATCAGGACTGCATACGACCGAGGCACACGGGGCCAACACCCGGCATTATGGTGTGGGGAGCGATCTCCTACACTGGCCGTACACCACTGGTGATCGTCGAGGGGACACTGAATAGTGCACGGTACATCCAAACCGTCATCGAACCCATCGTTCTACCATTCCTAGACCGGCAAGGGAACTTGCTGTTCCAACAGGACAATGCACGTCGGCATGTATCCCGTGCCACCCAACGTGCTCTAGAAGGTGTAAGTCAACTACCCTGGCCAGCAAGATCTCCGGATCTGTCCCCCATTGAGCATGTTTGGGACTGGATGAAGCGTCGTCTCACGCGGTCTGCACGTCCAGCACGAACGCTGGTCCAACTGAGGCGCCAGGTGGAAATGGCATGGCAAGCCGTTCCACAGGACTACATCCAGCATCTCTACGATCGTCTCCATGGGAGAATAGCAGCCTGCATTGCTGCGAAAGGTGGATATACACTGTACTAGTGCCGACATTGTGCATGCTCTGTTGCCTGTGTCTATGTGCCTGTGGTTCTGTCAGTGTGATCATGTGATGTATCTGACCCCAGGAATGTGTCAATAAAGTTTCCCCTTCCTGGGACAATGAATTCACGGTGTTCTTATTTCAATTTCCAGGAGTGTATAACTAGTGTCACAGGAATGGTTCAAAACATAGTCAGAAAGAAGAGTCAGTCTTCCTGTACTGAAGTCGGCATTGTGAATTTTGTATTTAATTCCGATGCAACTTCTCTGTTTCATCGTTAATAAGAAGGTCCAAGGGATACAGTAAACCTGAAGTGAAGCATCGGAATCTATAACTAGTGTCATAGGAATGGTTCAAAACATAGACAGTAAGAAGAGTCAGTATTCTTGTACTTGAGTCGGCATTGTGCCTTTTGTATTTGATTCCGATGCAATTTCTGTGTTTCATCGTTAATAAGAAATTCCAAGGGATACAGTAAACCTAAAGTGAAGCATCGGAATCGATAACTAGTGTCAATGGAATGGTTCAAAACATAGACAGTAAGAAGAGTCAGTCTTCTTGTACTTAAGTCGGCATTGTGCGTTTTGTATTTAATTCCAGTGCAATTTCTGTGTTTCATCGTCATTAAGAAGGTCAGTGGGACACAGTGAACCTGGAGTGAAGCATCGGACTCTATAACTAATGTCACATGAATGGTACAAAACATAGTCAGTAAGATGAGTCAGTCTTCTTGTTCTTAAGTCGGCCTTGTGCCTTTTGTATTTAATTCCGATGCAATTTCTGTGTTTCATCGTCAATAAGATGGTACAAGGGATACAGTTAACCTGGAGTGAAGAATCGGAATCTATAACTAGTGTCACAGGAATGGTTCAAAACATAGTCAGTAAGAAGAGTCGGTCTTCATGTACTTAAGTCAGCATTCTGCCTTTTGTATATAATTCCGGAGCAATTTCTGGGTTTCATCGTCAATATGAAGGTCCAAGGGATACAGTAAACCTGAAGTGAAGCATCGGAATCTATAACTAGTGTCACAGGATTGGTTCAAAACATAGACAGTAACGAGAGTCAGTCTTCTTGTACTTAAGTCGGCATTGTGCCTTTTGTATTTCATTCCGGTCTAATTTCTGTGTTTCATCGTCAATAAGATGGTCAGTGGAATACAGTAATCCTGAGGTGAAGCATCGGAATCTATAACTAATGTCACAGGAATGGTTCAAAACATAGCTAGGAAGAAGAGTCAGTCTTCTTGTACTTGAGTCGGCATCTGCCTTTTGAATTAAATTCCATTCAATTTCTGTGTTTCATCGTCAATAAGAAGGTCCTAGGGATACAGTAATCCTGAAGTCAAGCATCGGAATTTATAACTAGTGTCACAGGAATGGTTCAAAACATAGACAATAAGAAGATTCAGTCTTTTTGTACTTAAGTCAGCATTGTGCCTTTTGTATTTAATTCCGATGTAGTTTCTGTGTTTCATCGTCAATAAAAAGGTCCAAATGATACAGTAAACGTGAAGTGAAGCGTCGGAATCTATAACTGGTGTCAATGGAATGGTTCAAAACGTAGACAGTAAGAAGAGTCAGTCTTCTTGTACTTAAGTTGGCATTGTGCGTTTTGTATTTTATCCCAGTGCAATTTCTGTGTTTCATCGTCATTAAGAAGGTCAGAGGGATACAGTAAACCTGAAGTGAAGCATCGGACTCTATAACTTATGTCACATGAATGGTTCAAAACATAGTCAGTAAGAAGAGTTAGTCTTCTTCTTCATAAGTCGGCCTTGTGCCTTTTGTATTTATTTCCGATGCAATTTCTGTGTTTCATCGTCAATAAGAAGGTCCAAAGGATACAGTTAACCTGGAGTGAAGCATCGGAATCTATAACTAGTGTCACAGGAATGGTTCAAATCATAGTCAGTAAGAAGAGTCGGTCTTCATGTACTTAAGTCAGCATTGTGCCTTTTGTATATAATTCCGGTGCAATTTCTGTGTTTCATCGTCAATAAGAAGGTCCAAGGGAAACAGTAAACCTGAAGTGAAGCATCGGAATCTATAACTAGTGTCACAGGAATGGTTAAAACATAGTCAGTAAGAAGAGTCAGTCTTCTTGTCCTTAAGTCGGCATTGTGCCTTTTGTATTTAATTCCGATGCAATTTCTGTGTATCATTGTCAATACGAAGGTCCAAGGGATACAGTAAACCTGGAGTGAAGCATCGGAATCTATAAGTACTGTCACAGGAATGATTCAAAACATAGACAGTAAGAAGATACAGATTTGTTGTACTTAAGTCGGCATTGTTTCTTTTGTACTTAGTTCCGATATAATTTCTGTGTTTCATCGACAATAAGAAGGTCCAAGGGATACAGTAAACCTGAAGTGAAGCATCGGAATCTATGACTAGTGTCACAGGAATGGTTCAAAACATAGACACTAAGGAGAGTCAGTCTTCTTGTACTTAAGTCGGCATTGTGCCTTTTGTATTTCATTCCGGTGCAATTTCTGTGTTTCATCGTCAATAAGAAGGCCAGAGGAATACAGTAAACCTGAAGTGAAGCATCGGAATCTATAACTAGTGACACAGGAATGGTTCAAAACATTGACAGGAAGAAGAGTCAGTCTTCTTGTACTTGAGTCGGCATTCTGCCTTTTGTATTAAATTCCGATGCAATTTCTGTGCTTCATCGTCAATAAGAAGGTCCTAGGGATACAGTAATCCAGAAGTCAAGCATCGGAATCAATAACTAGTGTCACAGGAATGGTTCAAAACATAGACAATAAGAAGGTTCAGTCTTTTTGTACTTAAGGCAGGATTGTGCCTTTTGTATTTAATTCCGATGTAGTCTCTGTGTTTCATCGTCAATAAAAAGGTCCAAATGATACAGTAAACCTGAAGTGAAGCATGGAATCTATAACTAGTGTCACAGGAATGGTTAAAACATAGTCAGTACTTAAGTCGGCATTGTGCCTTTTGTATTTCATTCCGATGCAATTTCTGTGTTTCATCGTCAATAAGAAGGTCCAAGGGATACAGTAAACCTGAACTAAAGCATCGGAATCTATAACTAGTGTCACAGGAATGGTTCAAAACATAGACAGTAAGAAGAGTCAGTCTTCTTGTACTTGAGTCGGCATTGTGCCTTTTGCATTAAATTCCTATTCAATTTCTGTGTTTCATCGTCAATAAGAAGGTCCAAGGGATACAGTTAACCTGAAGTCAAGCATCGGAATCTATAACTAGTGTCACAGGAGTGGTTCAAAACATAGTCAGTACTTAAATCGGCATTGTGCCTTTTGTATTTCATTCCGATGCAATTTCTGTGTTTCATCGTCAATAAGAAGGACCAAGGGATACTGTAAACCTGAACTAAAGCATCGGAATCTATAACTAGTGTCACAGGAATGGTTCAAAACGTAGTCAGTAAGATGAGTCAGTCTTCATGTACTTAAGTCGCCATTGTGCCTTTTGTATTTAATTCCGACGCAATTTATGTGTTTCATCGGCAATAAGAAGGTCAGAGGGAAACAGTAAACCTGAAGTGAAGCATCGGAATCAATAACTAGTGTCATAGGAATGGTTCAAGACATAGACAGTAAGAAGAGTCAGTCTTCTAGTACTAGAGCCGGCATTGTGCCTTTTCTATTTAATTCCGATGCAATTTCTGTGTTTCATCGTCAATAAGAAGGTCCAAGGGATACAGTAAACCTGAAGTCAAGCATCGGAATC
Source organism: Schistocerca americana (assembly GCF_021461395.2). NCBI lineage: Eukaryota > Metazoa > Arthropoda > Insecta > Orthoptera > Acrididae > Schistocerca > Schistocerca americana. The sequence continues at coordinate 1,004,895 of NW_025726104.1, forward strand.
TATAACTAGTGTCACAGGAAAGGTTCAAAACATAGTCAGTACTTAGGTCGGCATTCTGCCTTTTGTATTAAATTCCGATGCAATTTCTGTGCTTCATCGTCAATAAGAAGGTCCTAGGGATACAGTAAACCTGGAGTGAAGCATCGGAATCTATAACTAGTGTCACAGGAATGGTTCAAAACATAGACAGTAAGTAGATACAGACTTGTTGTACTTAAGTCGGCATTGTTTCTTTTGTATATAGTTCCGATACAATGTCTGTGTTTCATCGACAATAAGAAGGTCCAAGGGATACAGTAAACCTGAAGTGTAGCATCGGAATCTATAACTAGTGTCACAGGAATGGTTCAAAACATAGACAGTAAGGAGAGTCAGTCTTCTTGTACTTAAGTCGGCATTGTGCCTTTTGTATTTCATTCCGGTCTAATTTCTGTGTTTCATCGTCAATAAGAAGGTCAGAGGAATACAGTAAACCTGAAGTGAAGCATCGGAATCTATAACTAATGTCACAGGAATGGTTCAAAACATAGACAGGAAGAAGAGTCAGTCTTCTTGTACTTGAGTCGGCATTCTGCCTTTTGTATGAAATTCAGAAGCAATTTCTGTGTTTCATCGTCGATAAGAAGGTCCCAGGGATACAGTAATCCTGAAGTCAAGCATCGGAATCTATAACTAGTGTCACAGGAATGGTTCAAAACATAGACAATAAGAAGATTCAGTCTTTTTGTACTTAAGTCAGCATTGTGCCTTTTGTATTTAATTCCGATGTAGTTTCTGTGTTTCATCGTCAATAAAATGGTCCAAATGATACAGTAAACCTGAAGTGAAGCATCGGTATCTATAACTGGTGTGAATGGAATGGTTGAAAACATAGACAGTAAGAAGAGTCAGTCTTCTTGTACTTCAGTCGGCATTGTGCCTTTTGTATTTCATTCCGGTGCAATGTCTGTGTTTCATCGCCAATAAGAAGGTCTGAGCGATACAGTAAACCTGAAGTGAAGCATCGGAATCTATAACTAGTGTCATAGGAATGGTTAAAAACATAGACAGTAAGAAGAGTAAGTCTTCTCGTTCTTGAGTCGGCATTGTGCCTTTTGTATTTAATTCCGTTGCTACTTCTGTGTTTCATCGTTAATAAGAAGGTCACAGGGATACAGTAAACCTGAGGTGAAGCATCGGACTCTATAACTAATGTCACATGAATGGTTCAAAACATAGTCAGTAAGAAGAGTCAGTCTTCTTGTCCTTATGTCGGCCTTGTGCCTTTTGTATTTAATTCCGATGCAATTTCTGTGTTTCATCGTCAATAAGAAGGTCCAAGGGATACAGTTAACCTGGAGTGAAGCATCGGAATCTATAACTAGAGTCACAGGATTGGTTCAAAACATAGTCAGTAAGAAGAGTCGGTCTTCATGTACTTAAGTCAGCATTGTGCCTTTTGTATATAATTCCGGTGCAATTTCTGTGTTTCATCGTCAATAAGAAGGTCCAAGAGAAACACTAAACCTGAAGTGTAGCATCGGAATCTATAACTAGCGTCACAGGTATGGTTAAAATCATAGTCAGTAAGATGAGTCAGGCTTCTTGTCCTTAAGTCGGCATTGTGCCTTTTGTATTAACTCTGATGCAATTTCTGTGTTTCATCGTCAATAAGAATGTCCACGGGATACAGTTAACATGGAGTGAAGCATCGGAATCTATAACTAGTGTCACAGGATTGGTTCAAAACATAGTCAGTAAGAAGAGTCGGTCTTCATGTACTTAAGTCAGCATTGTGCCTTTTCTATATAATTCCGGTGCAATTTCTGTGTTTCATCGTCAATAAGAAGTTCCAAGGGAAACACTAAACCTGAAGTGAAGCATCGGAATCTATAACTAGTGCAACAGGAATGGTTCAAAAGATAGTCAGTAAGATGAGTCAGTCTTCATGTACTTAAGCCGCCATTGTGCCTTTTATATTTAATTCCGATGCAATTTCTGTATTTCGTCGTCAATAAGAAGGTCAGAGGGATACAGTAAACCTGAAGTGATGCATCTGAATCAGTATCTAGTGTCATAGGAATGGTTCAAAACATAGACAGTACGAAGAGTCAGTCTTCTTGTACTTGAGTAGGCATTGTGCCTTTTGTATTAAATTCCGATGCAATTTCTGCGTTTCATCGTCAATAAGAAGGTCCAAGGGATACAGTAAACCTGGAGTGAAGCATAGGAATTTATAACTAGTGTCAGAGGAATGAGTCAAAACATAGTCAGTACTTAAGTCGGCATTGTGCCTTTTGTATTTCAATCCGACGCAATTTCTTTGTTTCATCATCAATAAGAAGGTCCGAGGGATACAGTAAACCTGAAGTGAAGTATCGTAATCTATAACTAGTGTCACAGGAATGGTTCAAAACATAGTCAGTAAGAAGAGTCAGTGTTCATGTACTTAAGTCGCCATTGTGCCTTTTGTATTTAATATTCCGATGCAATTTCTGTGTTTTATCGTCAACAAGAAGGTCAGACGGATACAGTAAAACTGAAGTGAAGCATCGGAATCAATAAGTAGTGTCATAGGAATGGTTAAAAACATAGACAGTAAGAAGAGTATGTCTTCTTGTACTTGAGTCGGCATTGTGCCTTTTGTATTTAATTCCTATGCAATTTCTGTGTTTCATCGTCAATAAGAAGGTCAGAGGGATACAGTAAACCTGAAGTGAAGCATCGGAATCTATAACTAGTGTCACAGGAATGGTTCAAAACATAGTCAGTGAGAACAGTCAGTCTTCTTGTCCTTAAGTCGGCATTGTGCCTTTTGTATTTAATTCCGATGCAACTTCTGTGTTTCATCGTAATTAAGAAGGTCCAAGGGAAACAGTAAACCTGATGTGAAGCATCGGAATCTATAACTAGTGTCATAGGAATGGTTCAAAACATAGACAGTAAGAAGAGTCAGTCTTCTTGTACTTGAGTCGGCATTGTGCCTTTTGTATTTAATTCCTATGCAATTTCTGTGTTTCATCGTCAATAAGAAGGTCAGAGGGATACAGTAAACCTGAAGTGAAGCATCGGAATCTATAACTAGTGTCACAGGAATGGTTCAAAACATAGTCAGTGAGAACAGTCAGTCTTCTTGTCCTTAAGTCGGCATTGTGCCTTTTGTATTTAATTCCGATGCAATTTCTGTGTTTCATCGTCAATAAGAAGGTCCAAGGGATACAGTAAACCTGAAGTGAGGCATCGGAATCTATAACTAGAGCCACAGGAATGGTTCAAAACATAGTCAGTAAGATGAGTCAGTCTTCATGTACTTAAGTCGCCATTGTACCTTTTGTATTTAATTCCGATGCAATTTCTGTGTGTCATCGTCAATAAGAAGGTCAGAGGGATACAGTAAACCTGAAGTGAAGCATCGTAATCAATAACTAGCGTCATAGGAATGGTTCAAAACATAGACAGTAAGAAGAGTCAGTCTTCTTGTACTTGAGTCGGCATTGTGCCTTTTGTATTAAATTCCGATGCAATTTCTGTGTTTCATCGTCAATAAGAAGGTCCAAGGGATACAGTAAACCTGGAGTGAAGCATAGGAATTTATAACTAGTGTCACAGGAATGGGTCAAAACATAGTCAGTAAGAAGAGTCAGTCTTCATGTACTTAAGTCGCCATTGTGCCTTTTGTATTTAATTCCGATGCAATTTCTGTGTTTCATCGTCAACAAGAAGGTCAGAGGGATACAGTAAAACTGAAGTGAAGCATCGGAATCAATAACTAGTGTCATAGGAATGGTTAAAAACATAGACAGTAAGAAGAGTAAGTCTTCTTGTACTTCAGTCGGTACTGTGCCTTTTGTATTTAATTCCGATGCAACTTCTGTGTTTCATCGTCAATAAGAACGTCCAAGAGAAACAGTAAACCTGAAGTGAAGCATCGGAATCTATAACTAGTGTCATAGGAATGGTTCAAAACATAGACAGTAAGAAGAGTCAGTCTTCTTGTACTTGAGTCGGCATTGTGCCTTTTGTATTTAATTCCGATGCTATTTCTGTGTTCCATCGACAATAAGAAGGTCCAAGGGATACAGTAAACCTGAAGTGAAGTATCGGAATCTATAACTAGTGCCACAGGAATGGTTCAAACGATAGTCAGTAAGATGAGTCAGTCTTCATGTACTTAAGCCGCCATTGTTCCTTTTATATTTAATTCCGATGCAATTTCTGTATTTCGTCGTCAATAAGAAGGTCAGAGGGATACAGTAAACCTGAAGTGAAGCATCGGAATCAGTATCTAGTGTCATAGGAATGGTTCAAAACATAGACCGTAAGAAGAGTCAGTCTTCTTGTACTTGAGTCGGCATTGTGCCTTTTGTATTAAATTCCGATGCAATTTCTGCGTTTCATCGTCAATAAGAAGGTCCAAGGGATACAGTAAACCTGGAGTGAAGCATAGGAATTTATAACTAGTGTCAGAGGATTGGGTCAAAACATAGTCAGTACTGAAGTCGGCATTGTGCCTTTTGCATTTCTTTCCGATGCAAATTCTTTGTTCATCGTCAATAAGAAGGTCCAAGGGATACAGTAAACCTGAAGTGAAGTATCGGAATCTATAACTAGTGTCACAGGAATGGTTCAAAACATAGTCAGTAAGAAGAGTCAATGTTCATGTACTTAAGTCGCCATTGTGCCTTTTGTATTTAATTCCGATGCAATTTCTGTGTTTCATCGTCAACAAGAGGGTCAGGCGGATACAGTAAAACTGAAGTGAAGCATCGGAATCAATAAGTAGTGTCATAGGAATGGATAAAAACATAGACAGTAAGAAGAGTAAGTCTTCTTGTACTTGAGTCGGCATTGTGCCTTTTGTATTTTATTCCGATGCAATTTCTGTGTTTCATCGTCAATAAGAAGGTCAGAGGGATACAGTAAACCTGAAGTGAAGCATCGGAATCTATAACTAGTGTCACTGGAATGGTTCAAAACATAGTCAGTAAGAAGAGTCGGTCTTCATGTACTTATGTCGGCATTGTGCCTTTTGTATTTAATTCCGGTGCAATCTCTGTGTTTCAACGTCAATAAGAAAGTCAGAGGGATACAGTAAACCTGAAGTGAAGCATCGGAATCTATAACTAGTGTCACAGGAATGGTTCAAAACATAGTCAGTAAGAGCAGTCAGTCTTCTTGTCCTTAAGTCGGCATTGTGCCTTTTGTATTTAATTCCGATGCAATTTCTGTGTTTCATCGTCAATAAGAAGGTCCAAGGGATACAGTAAACCCGAAGTGAAGCATCGGAATCTATAACTAGTGTCATAGGAATGGTTCAAAACATAGTCAGTAAGAAGAGTCAGTCTTCTTGAACTTGAGTCGGCATTGTGCCTTTTGTATTTAATTCCGATGCAATTTCTGTGTTTCATCGTCAATAAGAAGGTCCAAGGGATACAGTAAACCTGAAGTGAAGCATCGGAATCAATAACTAGTGTCACAGGAATCGTTCAAAACATAGTCAGTAAGAAGAGTCGGTCTTCATGTACTTAAGTCGGCATTGTGATTTGTATTTAATTCCGATGCAATTTCTGTGTTTCATCGAAAATAAGAAGGTCCAAGGGATACAGTAAACCTGAAGTGAAGCATCGGAATCTATAACTAGAGCCACAGGAATGGTTCAAAACATAGTCAGTAAGATGAGTCAGTCTTCATGTACTTAAGTCGCCATTGTGCCTTTTGTATTTAATTCCGATGCAATTTCTGTGTGTCATCGTCAATAAGAAGGTCAGAGGGATACAGTAAACCTGAAGTGAAGCATCGTAATCAATAACTAGTGTCATAGGAATGGTTCAAAACGTAGACAGTAAGAAGAGTCAGTCTTCTTGTACTTGAGTCGGCATTGTGCCTTTTGTATTTAATTCCGATGCAATTTCTGTATTTCATCGTCAATAAGAAGGTCCAAGGGATACAGTAAACCTGGAGTGAAGCATAGGAATTTATAACTAGTGTCACAGGAATGGGTCACAACATAGTCAGTAAGAAGAGTCAGTCTTCATGTACTTAAGTCGCCATTGTGCCTTTTGTATTTAATTCCGATACAATTTCTGTGTTTCATCGTCAACAAGAAGGTCAGAGGGATACAGTAAAACTGAAGTCAAGCATCGGAATCAATAACTAGTGTCATAGGAATGGTTAAAAACAGAGACAGTAAGAAGAGTAAGTCTTCTTGTACTTGTGTCGGTATTGTGCCTTTTGTATTTAATTCCGATGCAACTTCTGTGTTTCATCGTCAATAAGAAGGTCCAAGGGAAACAGTAAACCTGAAGTGAAGCATCGGAATCTATAACTAGTGTCATAGGAATGGTTCAAAACATAGACAGTAAGAAGAGTCAGTCTTCTTGTACTTGAGTCGGCATTGTGCCTTTTGTATTTAATTCCGATGCAATGTCTGTGTTTCATCGTCAATAAGAAGGTCAGAGGGATACAGTAAACCTGAAGTGAAGCATCGGAATCTATAACTAGTGTCACAGGAATGGTTCAAAACACAGTCAGTAAGAAGAGTCGGTCTTCATATACTTATGTCGGCATTGTGTCTTTTGTATTTAATTCCGGTGCAATTTCTGTGTTTCAACGTCAATAAGATAGTCAGGGGGATACAGTAAACCTGAAGTGAAGCATCGGAATCTATAACTAGTGTCACAGGAATGGTTCAAAGCATAGTCAGTAAGAACAGTCAGTCTTCTTGTTCTTAAGTCGGCATTGTGCCTTTTGTATTTAATTCCGATGCAATTTCTGTGTTTCATCGTCAATAAAAAGGTCCAAGGGATACGGTAAACCTGAAGTGAAGCATCGGAATCTATAACTAGTGTCATAGGAATGGTTCAAAACATAGACAGTAAGAAGAGTCAGTTTTCTTGTACTTGAGTCGGCATTGTGCCTTTTGTATTTAATTCCGATGCAATTTCTGTGTTTCAACGTCAATAAGAAGGTCCAAGGGATACAGTAAACCTGAAGTGAAGTATCGGAATCTATAACTAGTGTCACAGGAATGGTTCAAAACATAGTCAGTAAGAAGAGTCAATGTTCATGTACTTAAGTCGCCATTGTGCCTTTTGTATTTAATTCCGATGCAATTTCTGTGTTTCATCGTCAACAAGAGGGTCAGGCGGATACAGTAAAACTGAAGTGAAGCATCGGAATCAATAAGTAGTGTCATAGGAATGGATAAAAACATAGACAGTAAGAAGAGTAAGTCTTCATGTACTTGAGTCGGCATTGTGCCTTTTGTATTTTATTCCGATGCAATTTCTGTGTTTCATCGTCAATAAGAAGGTCAGAGGGATACAGTAAACCTGAAGTGAAGCATCGGAATCTATAACTAGTGTCACTGGAATGGTTCAAAACATAGTCAGTAAGAAGAGTCGGTCTTCATGTACTTATGTCGGCATTGTGCCTTTTGTATTTAATTCCGGTGCAATCTCTGTGTTTCAACGTCAATAAGAAAGTCAGAGGGATACAGTAAACCTGAAGTGAAGCATCGGAATCTATAACTAGTGTCACAGGAATGGTTCAAAACATAGTCAGTAAGAGCAGTCAGTCTTCTTGTCCTTAAGTCGGCATTGTGCCTTTTGTATTTAATTCCGATGCAATTTCTGTGTTTCATCGTCAATAAGAAGGTCCAAGGGATACAGTAAACCCGAAGTGAAGCATCGGAATCTATAACTAGTGTCATAGGAATGGTTCAAAACATAGTCAGTAAGAAGAGTCAGTCTTCTTGAACTTGAGTCGGCATTGTGCCTTTTGTATTTAATTCCGATGCAATTTCTGTGTTTCATCGTCAATAAGAAGGTCCAAGGGATACAGTAAACCTGAAGTGAAGCATCGGAATCAATAACTAGTGTCACAGGAATCGTTCAAAACATAGTCAGTAAGAAGAGTCGGTCTTCATGTACTTAAGTCGGCATTGTGATTTGTATTTAATTCCGATGCAATTTCTGTGTTTCATCGAAAATAAGAAGGTCCAAGGGATACAGTAAACCTGAAGTGAAGCATCGGAATCTATAACTAGAGCCACAGGAATGGTTCAAAACATAGTCAGTAAGATGAGTCAGTCTTCATGTACTTAAGTCGCCATTGTCCCTTTTGTATTTAATTCCGATGCAATTTCTGTGTGTCATCGTCAATAAGAAGGTCAGAGGGATACAGTAAACCTGAAGTGAAGCATCGTAATCAATAACTAGTGTCATAGGAATGGTTCAAAACGTAGACAGTAAGAAGAGTCAGTCTTCTTGTACTTGAGTCGGCATTGTGCCTTTTGTATTTAATTCCGATGCAATTTCTGTATTTCATCGTCAATAAGAAGGTCCAAGGGATACAGTAAACCTGGAGTGAAGCATAGGAATTTATAACTAGTGTCACAGGAATGGGTCACAACATAGTCAGTAAGAAGAGTCAGTCTTCATGTACTTAAGTCGCCATTGTGCCTTTTGTATTTAATTCCGATACAATTTCTGTGTTTCATCGTCAACAAGAAGGTCAGAGGGATACAGTAAAACTGAAGTCAAGCATCGGAATCAATAACTAGTGTCATAGGAATGGTTAAAAACAGAGACAGTAAGAAGAGTAAGTCTTCTTGTACTTGTGTCGGTATTGTGCCTTTTGTATTTAATTCCGATGCAACTTCTGTGTTTCATCGTCAATAAGAAGGTCCAAGGGAAACAGTAAACCTGAAGTGAAGCATCGGAATCTATAACTAGTGTCATAGGAATGGTTCAAAACATAGACAGTAAGAAGAGTCAGTCTTCTTGTACTTGAGTCGGCATTGTGCCTTTTGTATTTAATTCCGATGCAATGTCTGTGTTTCATCGTCAATAAGAAGGTCAGAGGGATACAGTAAACCTGAAGTGAAGCATCGGAATCTATAACTAGTGTCACAGGAATGGTTCAAAACACAGTCAGTAAGAAGAGTCGGTCTTCATATACTTATGTCGGCATTGTGTCTTTTGTATTTAATTCCGGTGCAATTTCTGTGTTTCAACGTCAATAAGATAGTCAGGGGGATACAGTAAACATGAAGTGAAGCATCGGAATCTATAACTAGTGTCACAGGAATGGTTCAAAGCATAGTCAGTAAGAACAGTCAGTCTTCTTGTCCTTAAGTCGGCATTGTGCCTTTTGTATTTAATTCCGATGCAATTTCTGTGTTTCATCGTCAATAAAAAGGTCCAAGGGATACGGTAAACCTGAAGTGAAGCATCGGAATCTATAACTAGTGTCATAGGAATGGTTCAAAACATAGACAGTAAGAAGAGTCAGTCTTCTTGTACTTGAGTCGGCATTGTGCCTTTTGTATTTAATTCCGATGCAATTTCTGTGTTTCAACGTCAATAAGAAGGTCCAAGGGATACAGTAAACCTGAACCGAAGCATCGGAATCTGTAACTAGTGTCACAGGAATGGTTCCAAACATTCTCAGTAAGAAGAGTCGGTCTTCATGTACTTATGTCGGCATTGTGCCTTTTGGATTTAATCCCGATGCAATTTCTGTGTTTCATCGTCAATAAGAAGGACAAAGGGATACAGTAAACCTGAAATGAAGCTTCGGAATCTATAACTAGTGCCATGGGAATGGTTCAAAACATAGAGAGTAAGAAGAGTCAGTCTTCTTGTACTTGAGTCGGCATTGTGCCTTTTGTATTTAATTCCGATGCAATGTCTGTGTTTCATCGTCAATAAGAAGGTCAGAGGGATACAGTAAACCTGAAGTGAAGCATCGGAATCTATAACTAGTGTCACAGGAATGGTTCAAAACACAGTCAGTAAGAAGAGTCGGTCTTCATATACTTATGTCGGCATTGTGTCTTTTGTATTTAATTCCGATGCAATTTCTGTGTTTCATCGTCAATAAGAAGGTCCAAGGGATACAGTAAACCTGAAGTGAAGCATCGGAATCTATAACGAGTGTCATAGGAATGGTTCAAAACATAGTCAGTAAGATGAGTCAGTCTTCATGTACTTAAGTCGCCATTGTGCCTTTTGTATTTCATTCCGATGCAATTTCTGTGTTTTATCGTCAATAAGAAGGTCGCAGGGATACAGTAAACCTGAAGTGAAGCATCGGAATCAATAACTAGTGTCATAGGAATGGTTCAAAACATAGACAGTAAGAAGAGTCAGTCTTCTTGTATTTGAGTCGGCATTGTGCCTTTTGTATTAAATTCCGATTGCAATTTCTGTGTTTCATCGTCAATAAGAAGGTTTAAGGCATACAGTAAACCTGAAGTCAAGCATCGGAATCTATAACTAGTGTCACAGGAATGGTTGAAAACATAGTCAGTACTTAAGTCGGCATTGTGCCTTTTGTATTTCATTCCGATGCAATTTCTGTGTTTCATCGTCAATACGAAGGTCCAAGGGACACAGTAAACCTGAAGTGAAGCAACGGAATCTATAACTAGAGCCACAGGAATGGGTCAAAACATAGCCAGTAAGAAGAGTCAGTCTTCATGTACTTAAGTCGCCATTGTGCCTTTTGTATTTAATTCCGATGCAATTTCTGTGTTTCATCGTCAACAAGAAGGTCAGAGGGATACAGTAAAACTGAAGTGAAGCATCGGAATCAATAACTAGTGTCATAGGAATGGTTAAAAACAGAGACAGTAAGAAGAGTAAGTCTTCTTGTACTTGTGTCGGCATTGTGCCTTTTGTATTTAATTCCGATGCAACTTCTGTGTTTCATCGTCAATAAGAAGGTCCAAGGGATACAGTAAACCTGAAGTGAAGCATCGGAATCAATAACTAGTGTCACAGGAATCGTTCAAAACATTGTCAGTAAGAAGAGTCGGTCTTCATGTACTTAAGTCGGCATTGTGATTTGTATTTAATTCCGATGCAATTTCTGTGTTTCATCGTCAATAAGAAGGTCCAAGGGATACAGTAAACCTGAAGTGAAGCATCGGAATCTATAACTAGAGACACAGGAATGGTTCAAAACATAGTCAGTAAGACGAGTCAGTCTTAATGTACTTAAGTCGCCATTGTGCCTTTTGTATTTAAATCCGATGCAATTTCTGTGTGTCATCGTCAATAAGAAGGTCAGAGGGATACAGTAAACCTGAAGTGAAGCATCGTAATCAATAACTAGTGTCATAGGAATGGTTCAAAACATAGACAGCAAGAAGAGTCAGTCTTCTTGTACCTGAGTCGGCATTGTGCCTTTTGTATTAAATTCCGATGCAATTTCTGTGTTTCATCGTCAATAAGATGGTCCAAGGGATACAGTAAACCTGGAGTGAAGCATAGGAATTTATAACTAGTGTCACAGGAATGGGTCAAAACATAGTCAGTAAGAAGAGTCAGTCTTCATGTACTTAAGTCGCCATTGTGCCTTTTGTACTTAATTCCGATGCAATTTCTGTGTTTCATCGTCAATAAAAAGGTCCAAAAGATACGGTAAACCTGAAGTGAAGCATCGGAATCTATAACTAGTGTCATAGGAATGGTTCAAACCATAGACTGTAAGAAGAGTCAGTCTTCTTGTACTTGAGTCGGCATTGTGCCTTTTGTATTAAATTCCGATTGCAATTTCTGTGTTTCAACGTCAATAAGATAGTCAGGGGGATACAGTAAACCTGAAGTGAAGCGTCGGAATCTATAACTAGCGTCACAGGAATGGTTCAAAGCATAGTCATTAAGAACAGTCAGTCTTCTTGTCCTTAAGTCGGCATTGTGCCTTTTGTATTTAATTCCGATGCAATTTCTGTGTTTCATCGTCAATAAAAAGGTCCAAAAGATACGGTAAACCTGAAGTGAAGCATCGGAATCTATAACTAGTGTCATAGGAATGGTTCAAAACATAGACAGTAAGAAGAGTCAGTCTTCTTGTACTTGAGTCGGCATTGTGCCTTTTGTATTTAATTCCGATGCAATTTCTGTGTTTCATCGTCAATAAGAAGGTCCAAGGGATACAGTAAACCTGAACTGAAGCATCGGAATCTGTAACTAATGTCACAGGAATGGTTCAAAACATAGTCAGTAAGAAGAGTCGGTCTTCATGTACTTAAGTCGGCATTGTGCCTTTGGGATTTAATCCCGATGCAATTTCTGTGTTTCATCGTCAATAAGAAGGTCAAAGGGATACAGTAAACCTGAAGTGAAGCATCGGAATCAATAACTAGTGTCATAGGAATGGTTCAAAACATAGACAGTAAGAAGAGTCAGTCTTCTTGTACTTGAGTCGGCATTGTGCCTTTTGTATTAAATTCCGATTGCAATTTCTGTGTTTCATCGTCAATAAGAAGGTTTAAGGCATACAGTAAACCTCAAGTCAAGCATCGGAATCTATAACTAGTGTCACAGGAATGGTTCAAAACATAGTCAGTACTTAAGTCGGCATTGTGCCTTTTGTATTTCATTCCGATGCAATTTCTGTGTTTAATCGTCAATAAGAAGGTCCAAGGGATACAGTAAACCTGAACTGAAGCATCGGAATCTATAACTAGTGTCATAGGAATGGTTCAAAACATAGACAGTAAGAAGAGTCAGTCTTCTTGTACTTGAGTCGGCATTGTGCCTTTTGTATTTCATTCCGATGCAATTTCTGTGTTTCATCGTCAATAAGAAGGTCCAAGGGATACAGTAAACCTAAAGTGAAGCATCGGAATCTATAACTAGTGTCACAGGAATAGTTCAAAACATAGTCAGTACTTAAGTCGGCATTGTGCCTTTTGTATTTCATTCCGATGCAATTTCTGTGCTTCATCGTCAATAAGAAGGTCCAAGGGATACAGTAAAATTGAAGTGAAGCATCGGAATCTATAACGAGTGTCATAGGAATGGTTCAAAACATAGTCAGTAGGATGAGTCAGTCGTCATGTACTTAAGTCGCCTATGTGCCTTTTGAATTTAATTCCGACGCAATTTCAGTGTTTCTTCGTCAATAAGAAGGTCCAAGGGAAACAGTAAACCTGAAGTGAAGCATCGTAATCTATAACTAGTGTCACAGGAATGGTTCAAAACATAGTCAGTAAGAAGAGTCAGTCTTCATGTACTTAAGTCGCCATTGTGCCTTTTGTATTTAATTCCGATGCAATTTCTGTGTTTCATCGTCAACAAGAAGGTCAGAGGGATACAGTAAAACTGAAGTGGAGCATCGGAATCAATAACTAGTGTCATAGGAATGGTTAAAAACAGAGACAGTAAGAAGAGTAAGTCTTCTTGTACTTGTGTCGGCATAGTGCCTTTTGTATTTAATTTCGATGCAACTTCAGTGTTTCATCGTCAATAAGAAGGTCCAAGGGAAACAGTAAACCTGAAGTGAAGCATCGGAATCTATAACTAGTGTCATAGGAATGGTTCAAATCATAGACAGTAAGTAGAGTCAGTCTTCTTGTACTGAGTCGGCATTGTGCCTTTTGTATTTTTTTTTTTCGATGCAATTTCTGTGTTTCATCGTCAATAAGAGGGTCAGAGGGATACAGTAAACCTGAAGTGAAGCATCGGAATCTATAACTAGTGTCACAGGAATGGTTCAAAACATAGTCAGTAAGATGAGTCAGTCTTAATGTACTTGAGTCGGCATTGTGCCTTTTGTATTTAATTCCGATGCAATTTCTGTGTTTCATCGTCAACAAGAAGGTCAGAGGGATACAGTAAAACTGAAGTGAAGCATCGGAATCAATAACTAGTGTCATAGGAATGGTTAAAAACAGAGACAGTAAGAAGAGTAAGTCTTCTTGTACTTGTGTCGGCATTGTGCCTTTTGTATTTAATTCCGATGCAACTTCTGTGTTTCATCGTCAATAAGAAGGTCCAAGGGATACAGTAAACCTGAAGTGAAGCATCGGAATCAATAACTAGTGTCACAGGAATCGTTCAAAACATTGTCAGTAAGAAGAGTCGGTCTTCATGTACTTAAGTCGGCATTGTGATTTGTATTTAATTCCGATGCAATTTCTGTGTTTCATCGTCAATAAGAAGGTCCAAGGGATACAGTAAACCTGAAGTGAAGCATCGGAATCTATAACTAGAGCCACAGGAATGGTTCAAAACATAGTCAGTAAGATGAGTCAGTCTTAATGTACTTAAGTCGCCATTGTGCCTTTTGTATTTAAATCCGATGCAATTTCTGTGTGTCATCGTCAATAAGAAGGTCAGAGGGATACAGTAGACCTGAAGTGAAGCATCGTAATCAATAACTAGTGTCATAGGAATGGTTCAAAACATAGACAGCAAGAAGAGTCAGTCTTCTTGTACCTGAGTCGGCATTGTGCCTTTTGTATTAAATTCCGATGCAATTTCTGTGTTTCATCGTCAATAAGAAGGTCCAAGGGATACAGTAAACCTGGAGTGAAGCATAGGAATTTATAACTAGTGTCACAGGAATGGGTCAAAACATAGTCAGTAAGAAGAGTCAGTCTTCATGTACTTAAGTCGCCATTGTGCCTTTTGTACTTAATTCCGATGCAATTTCTGTGTTTCATCGTCAATAAAAAGGTCCAAAAGATACGGTAAACCTGAAGTGAAGCATCGGAATCTATAACTAGTGTCATAGGAATGGTTCAAAACATAGACAGTAAGAAGAGTCAGTCTTCTTGTGCTTGAGTCGGCATTGTGCCTTTTGTATTAAATTCCGATTGCAATTTCTGTGTTTCAACGTCAATAAGATAGTCAGGGGGATACAGTAAACCTGAAGTGAAGCGTCGGAATCTATAACTAGTGTCACAGGAATGGTTCAAAGCATAGTCAGTAAGAACAGTCAGTCTTCTTGTCCTTAAGTCGGCATTGTGCCTTTTGTATTTAATTCCGATGCAATTTCTGTGTTTCATCGTCAATAAAAACGTCTAGAAGATACGGTAAACCTGAAGTGAAGCATCGGAATCTATAACTAGTGTCATAGGAATGGTTCAAAACATAGACAGTAAGAAGAGTCAGTCTTCTTGTACTTGAGTCGGCATTGTGCCTTTTGTATTTAATTCCGATGCAATTTCTGTGTTTCATCGTCAATAAGAAGGTCCAAGGGATACAGTAAACCTGAACTGAAGCATCGGAATCTGTAACTAGTGTCACAGGAATGGTTCAAAACATAGTCAGTAAGAAGAGTCGGTCTTCATGTACTTAAGTCGGCATTGTGCCTTTGGGATTTAATCCCGATGCAATTTCTGTGTTTCATCGTCAATAAGAAGGTCAAAGGGATACAGTAAACCTGAAGTGAAGCATCGGAATCAATAACGAGTGTCATAGGAATGGTTCAAAACATAGTCAGTAAGATGAGTCAGTCGTCATGTACTTAAGTCGCCATTGTGCCTTTTGAATTTAATTCCGACGCAATTTCAGTGTTTCTTCGTCAATAAGAAGGTCCAAGGGAAACAGTAAACCTGAAGTGAAGCATCGTAATCTATAACTAGTGTCACAGGAATGGTTCAAAACATAGTCAGTAAGAAGAGTCAGTCTTCATGTACTGAAGTCGCCATTGTGCCTTTTGTATTTAATTCCGATGCAATTTCTGTGTTTCATCGTCAACAAGAAGGTCAGAGGGATACAGTAAAACTGAAGTGAAGCATCGGAATCAAGAACTAGTGTCATAGGAATGGTTAAAAACAGAGACAGTAAGAAGAGTAAGTCTTCTTGTACTTGTGTCGGCATAGTGCCTTTTGTATTTAATTTCGATGCAACTTCAGTGTTTCATCGTCAATAAGAAGGTCCAAGGGAAACAGTAAACCTGAAGTGAAGCATCGGAATCTATAACTAGTGTC
Source organism: Schistocerca americana (assembly GCF_021461395.2). Taxonomy (NCBI): domain Eukaryota; kingdom Metazoa; phylum Arthropoda; class Insecta; order Orthoptera; family Acrididae; genus Schistocerca; species Schistocerca americana. The sequence goes on from NW_025726104.1 coordinate 1,020,604, forward strand.
ATAGGAATGGTTCAAATCATAGACAGTAAGTAGAGTCAGTCTTCTTGTACTTGAGTCGGCATTGTGCCTTTTGTATTTTTTTTTTTCGACGCAATTTCAGTGTTTCATCGTCAATAAGAAGGTCAGAGGGATACAGTAAACCTGAAGTGAAGCATCGGAATCAATAACTAGTTCATAGGAATGGTTCAAGACATAGACAGTAAGAAGAGTCAGTCTTCTAGTACTTGAGCCGGCATTGTGCCTTTTGTATTAAATTCCGATGCAATTTCTGTGTTTCATCGTCAATAAGAAGGTCCAAGGGATACAGTAAACCTGAAGTTAAGCATCGGAATCTATAACTAGTGTCACAGGAATGGTTCAAAGCATAGTCAGTACTTATGTCTTCATTGTGCCTTTTGTATTTCATTCCGATCCAATTTCTGTGTTTCATCGTCAATAAGAAGGTCCAAGGTATACAGTAAACCTGAAGTGAAGCATCGAAATCTATAACTAGTGTCACAGGAATGGTTCAAAACATAGTCAGAAAGTAGAGTCAGTCTTCTTGTACTGAAGTCGGCATTGTGCCTTTTGTATATAATTCCGATGCAACTTCTGTGTTTCATCGTTAATAAGAAGGTCCAAGGGATACAGTAAACCTGAAGTGAAGCATCGTAATCTATAACTAGTGTCATAGGAATGGTTCAAAACGTAGGCAGTAAGAAGAGTCAATATTCTTGTACTTGTGTCGGCATTGTGCCTTTTGTATTTAATTCCGATGCAATTTCTGTGTTTCATCGTCAATAAGAAGGTCCAAGGGATACAGTAAACCTAAAGTGAAGCATCGGAATCTATAACTAGTGTCACAGGAATGGTTCAAAACATAGTCAGTACTTAAGTCGGCATTGTGCCTTTTGTATTTCATTCCGATGCAATTTCTGTGTTTCATCGTCAATAAGAAGGTCCAAGGGATACAGTAAACCTGAATTGAAGAATCGGAATCTATAACTAGTGTCACAGGAATGGTTCAAAACATAGACAGTAAGATGAGTCAGTCTTCATGTACTTGAGTCGGCATTGTGCCTTTTGTATTTAATTCCGATGCAACTTCTGTGTTTCTTCGTCAATAAGAAGGTCCAAGGGAAACAGTAAACCTGAAGTGAAGCATCGTAATCTATAACTAGTGTCACAGGAATGGTTCAAAACATAGTCAGTAAGAAGAGTCAGTCTTCATGTACTTAAGTCGCCATTGTGCCTTTTGTATTTAATTCCGATGCAATTTCTGTGTTTCATCGTCAACAAGAAGGTCAGAGGGATACAGTAGAACTGAAGTGAAGCATCGGAATCAATAACTAGTGTCATAGGAATGGTTAAAAACAGAGACAGTAAGAAGAGTTAGTCTTCTTGTACTTGTGTCGGCATAGTGCCTTTTGTATTTAATTTCGATGCAACTTCTGTGTTTCATCGTCAATAAGAAGGTCCAAGGGAAACAGTAAACCTGAAGTGAAGCATCGGAATCTATAACTAGTGTCATAGGAATGGTTCAAATCATAGACAGTAAGTAGAGTCAGTCTTCTTGTACTTGAGTCGGCATTGTGCCTTTTGTATTTTTTTTTTCGATGCAATTTCTGTGTTTCATCGTCAATAAGAGGGTCAGAGGGATACAGTAAACCTGAAGTGAAGCATCGGAATCTATAACTAGTGTCACAGGAATGGTTCAAAACACAGTCAGTAAGAAGAGTCGGTCTTCATATACTTATGTCGGCATTGTGTCTTTTGTATTTAATTCCGGTGCAATTTCTGTGTTTCAACGTCAATAAGATAGTCAGGGGGATACAGTAAACCTGAAGTGAAGCATCGGAATCTATAACTAGTGTCACAATAATGGTTCAAAGCATAGTCAGTAAGAACAGTCAGTCTTCTTGTCCTTAAGTCGGCATTGTGCCTTTTGTATTTAATTCCGATGCAATTTCTGTGTTTCATCGTCAATAAAAAGGTCCAAAAGATACGGTAAACCTGAAGTGAAGCATCGGAATCTATAACTAGTGTCATAGGAATGGTTCAAAACAAAGACAGTAAGAAGAGTCAGTCTTCTTGTACTTGAGTCGGCATTGTGCCTTTTGTATTTAATTCCGATGCAATTTCTGTGTTTCATCGTCAATAAGAAGGTCCAAGGGATACAGTAAACCTGAACTGAAGCATCGGAATCTGTAACTAGTGTCACAGGATTGGTTCAAAACATAGTCAGTAAGAAGAGTCGGTCTTCATGTACTTAAGTCGGCATTGTGCCTTTGGGATTTAATCCCGATGCAATTTCTGTGTTTCATCGTCAATAAGAAGGTCAAAGGGATACAGTAAACCTGAAGTGAAGCTTCGGAAATTATAACTAGTGCCATGGGAATGGTTCAAAACATAGAGAGTAAGAAGAGTCAGTCTTCTTGTACTTGAGTCGGCATTGTGCCTTTTGTATTTAATTCCGATGCAATTTCTGTGTTTCATCGTCAATAAGAAGGTCCAAGGGATACAGTAAACCTGAAGTGAAGCATCGGAATCTATAACTAGTGTCACAGGAATGGTTCAAAACATAGTCAGTAAGAAGAGTCAGTCTTCATGTACTGAAGTCGCCATTGTGCCTTTTGTATTTAATTCCGATGCAATTTCTGTGTTTCATCGTCAACAAGAAGGTCAGAGGGATACAGTAAAACTGAAGTGAAGCATCGGAATCAAGAACTAGTGTCATAGGAATGGTTAAAAACAGAGACAGTAAGAAGAGTAAGTCTTCTTGTACTTGTGTCGGCATAGTGCCTTTTGTATTTAATTTCGATGCAACTTCAGTGTTTCATCGTCAATAAGAAGGTCCAAGGGAAACAGTAAACCTGAAGTGAAGCATCGGAATCTATAACTAGTGTCATAGGAATGGTTCAAATCATAGACAGTAAGTAGAGTCAGTCTTCTTGTACTTGAGTCGGCATTGTGCCTTTTGTATTTTTTTTTTTCGACGCAATTTCAGTGTTTCATCGTCAATAAGAAGGTCAGAGGGATACAGTAAACCTGAAGTGAAGCATCGGAATCAATAACTAGTTCATAGGAATGGTTCAAGACATAGACAGTAAGAAGAGTCAGTCTTCTAGTACTTGAGCCGGCATTGTGCCTTTTGTATTAAATTCCGATGCAATTTCTGTGTTTCATCGTCAATAAGAAGGTCCAAGGGATACAGTAAACCTGAAGTTAAGCATCGGAATCTATAACTAGTGTCACAGGAATGGTTCAAAGCATAGTCAGTACTTATGTCTTCATTGTGCCTTTTGTATTTCATTCCGATCCAATTTCTGTGTTTCATCGTCAATAAGAAGGTCCAAGGTATACAGTAAACCTGAAGTGAAGCATCGAAATCTATAACTAGTGTCACAGGAATGGTTCAAAACATAGTCAGAAAGTAGAGTCAGTCTTCTTGTACTGAAGTCGGCATTGTGCCTTTTGTATATAATTCCGATGCAACTTCTGTGTTTCATCGTTAATAAGAAGGTCCAAGGGATACAGTAAACCTGAAGTGAAGCATCGTAATCTATAACTAGTGTCATAGGAATGGTTCAAAACGTAGGCAGTAAGAAGAGTCAATATTCTTGTACTTGTGTCGGCATTGTGCCTTTTGTATTTAATTCCGATGCAATTTCTGTGTTTCATCGTCAATAAGAAGGTCCAAGGGATACAGTAAACCTAAAGTGAAGCATCGGAATCTATAACTAGTGTCACAGGAATGGTTCAAAACATAGTCAGTACTTAAGTCGGCATTGTGCCTTTTGTATTTCATTCCGATGCAATTTCTGTGTTTCATCGTCAATAAGAAGGTCCAAGGGATACAGTAAACCTGAATTGAAGAATCGGAATCTATAACTAGTGTCACAGGAATGGTTCAAAACATAGACAGTAAGATGAGTCAGTCTTCATGTACTTGAGTCGGCATTGTGCCTTTTGTATTTAATTCCGATGCAACTTCTGTGTTTCTTCGTCAATAAGAAGGTCCAAGGGAAACAGTAAACCTGAAGTGAAGCATCGTAATCTATAACTAGTGTCACAGGAATGGTTCAAAACATAGTCAGTAAGAAGAGTCAGTCTTCATGTACTTAAGTCGCCATTGTGCCTTTTGTATTTAATTCCGATGCAATTTCTGTGTTTCATCGTCAACAAGAAGGTCAGAGGGATACAGTAGAACTGAAGTGAAGCATCGGAATCAATAACTAGTGTCATAGGAATGGTTAAAAACAGAGACAGTAAGAAGAGTAAGTCTTCTTGTACTTGTGTCGGCATAGTGCCTTTTGTATTTAATTTCGATGCAACTTCTGTGTTTCATCGTCAATAAGAAGGTCCAAGGGAAACAGTAAACCTGAAGTGAAGCATCGGAATCTATAACTAGTGTCATAGGAATGGTTCAAATCATAGACAGTAAGTAGAGTCAGTCTTCTTGTACTTGAGTCGGCATTGTGCCTTTTGTATTTTTTTTTTCGATGCAATTTCTGTGTTTCATCGTCAATAAGAGGGTCAGAGGGATACAGTAAACCTGAAGTGAAGCATCGGAATCTATAACTAGTGTCACAGGAATGGTTCAAAACACAGTCAGTAAGAAGAGTCGGTCTTCATATACTTATGTCGGCATTGTGTCTTTTGTATTTAATTCCGGTGCAATTTCTGTGTTTCAACGTCAATAAGATAGTCAGGGGGATACAGTAAACCTGAAGTGAAGCATCGGAATCTATAACTAGTGTCACAATAATGGTTCAAAGCATAGTCAGTAAGAACAGTCAGTCTTCTTGTCCTTAAGTCGGCATTGTGCCTTTTGTATTTAATTCCGATGCAATTTCTGTGTTTCATCGTCAATAAAAAGGTCCAAAAGATACGGTAAACCTGAAGTGAAGCATCGGAATCTATAACTAGTGTCATAGGAATGGTTCAAAACATAGACAGTAAGAAGAGTCAGTCTTCTTGTACTTGAGTCGGCATTGTGCCTTTTGTATTTAATTCCGATGCAATTTCTGTGTTTCATCGTCAATAAGAAGGTCCAAGGGATACAGTAAACCTGAACTGAAGCATCGGAATCTGTAACTAGTGTCACAGGATTGGTTCAAAACATAGTCAGTAAGAAGAGTCGGTCTTCATGTACTTAAGTCGGCATTGTGCCTTTGGGATTTAATCCCGATGCAATTTCTGTGTTTCATCGTCAATAAGAAGGTCAAAGGGATACAGTAAACCTGAAGTGAAGCTTCGGAAATTATAACTAGTGCCATGGGAATGGTTCAAAACATAGAGAGTAAGAAGAGTCAGTCTTCTTGTACTTGAGTCGGCATTGTGCCTTTTGTATTTAATTCCGATGCAATTTCTGTGTTTCATCGTCAATAAGAAGGTCCAAGGGATACAGTAAACCTGAAGTGAAGCATCGGAATCTATAACTAGAGTCATAGGAGTGGTTCAGAACATCGTCAGTAATATGAGTCAGTCTTCATGTACTTAAGTCGCCATTGTGCCTTTTGTATTTCATTCCGATGCAGTATCTGTGTTTTTTTATCGTCAATAAGAAGGTCGGAGGGATACAGTAAACCTGAAGTGAAGCATCGGAATCAATAACTAGTGTCATAGGAGTGATTCAAAACATAGACAGTAAGAAGAGTCAGTCTTCTTGTACTTGAGACGGCATTGTGCCTTTTGTATTAAATTCCGATGCAATTTCTGTGTTTCATCGTCAATAAGAAGGTTTAAGGGATACAGTAAACCTGAAGTCAAGCATCGGAATCTATAACTAGTGTCACAGGAATGGTTCAAAACATAGTCAGTATTTAAGTCGGCATTGTGCTTTTTGTATTTCATTCCGATGCAATTTCTGTGTTTCATCGTCAATAAGAAGGTCCAAGGGATACAGTAAATCTGAACTGAAGCATCGGAATCTATAACTAGTGTCACAGGAATGGTTCAAAACATAATCAGTAAGATGAGTCAGCCTTCATATACTTAAGTCGCCAATGTGCCTTTTGTATTTAATTCCGACGCAATTTCTGTGTTTCATAGTCAATAAGAAGGTCAGAGGGATACAGTAAACCTGAAGTGAAGCATCGGAATCAATAACTAGTGTCACAGGAATGGTTCAAGACATAGACAGTAAGAAGAGTCTGTCTTCTAGTACTTGAGCCGGCATTGTGCCTTTTGTATTAAATTCCGATGCAATTTCTGTGTTTCATCGTCAATAAGAAGGTCCAAGGGATACAGTAAACCTGAAGTCAAGCATCGGAATCTATAACTAGTGTCACAGGAATGGTTCAAAACATAGTCAATACTTATGTCGGCATTGTGCCTTTTGTATTTCATTCCGATGCAATATCTGTGTTTCATCGTCAATAAGAAGGTCCAAGGTATACAGTAAACCTGAAGTGAAGCATCGAAATCTATAACTAGTGTCACAGGAATGGATCAAAACATAGTCAGAAAGATGAGTCAGTCTTCTTGTACTGAAGTCGGCATTGTGCCTTTTGTATTTAATTCCGATGCAACTTCTGTGTTTCATCGTTAATAAGAAGGTCCAAGGGATACAGTAAACCTGAAGTGAAGCATCGGAATCTATAACAAGTGTCATAGGAATGGTTCAGAACATAGACAGTAAGAAGAGTCAATATTCTTGTAGTTGTGTCGGCATTTTGCCTTTTGTATTCAATTCCGATGCAATTTCTGTGTTTCATCGTCAATAAGAAGGTCCAAGGGATACAGTAAACCTAAAGTGAAGCTACGGAATCTATAACTAGTGTCACAGGAATGGTTCAAAACGTAGTCAGTACTTAAGTCAGCATTGTGCCTTTTGTATTTCATTCCGATGCAATTTCTGTGTTTCATCGTCAATAAGAAGGTCCAAGGGATACAGTAAAATTGAAGTGAAGCATCGGAATCTATAACGAGTGTCATAGGAATGGTTCAAAACATAGTCAGTAAGATGAGTCAGTCTTTATGTACTTAAGTCGCCATTGTGCCTTTTGTATTTCATTCCGATGCAATTGCTGTGTTTTATCGTCAATAAGAAATTCGCAGGGATACAGTAAACCTGAAGTGAAGCATCGGAATCAATAACTAGTGTCATAGGAATGGTTCAAAACATAGACAGTAAGAAGAGTCAGTCTCCTTGTACTTGAGTCGGCATTGTGCCTTTTGTATTTAATGCCGATTGCAATTTCTGTGTTTCATCGTCAATAAGAAGGTTTAAGGCATACAGTAAACCAGAAGTCAAGCATCGGAATCTATAACTAGTGTCACAGGAATGGTTCAAAACATAGTCAGTACCTAAGTCGGCATTGTGCCTTTTGTATTTCATTCCGATGCAATTTCTGTGTTTCATCGTCAATAAGAAGGTCCAAGGGATACAGTATACCTGAACTGAAGCATCGGAATCTATAACTAGTGTCATAGGAATGGTTCAAAACATAGACAGTAAGAAGAGTCAGTCTTCTTGTACTTGAGTCGGCATTGAGCCTTTTGTATTTCATTCCGATGCAATTTCTGTGTTTCATCGTCAATAAGAAGGTCCAAGGGATACAGTAAACCTAAAGTGAAGCATCGGAATCTATAACTAGTGTCACAGGAATGGTTCAAAACATAGTCAGTACTTAAGTCGGCATTGTGCCTTTTGTATTTCATTCCGATGCAATTTCTGTGTTTCATCGTCAATAAGAAGGTCCAAGGGATATAGTAAAATTGAAGTGAAGCATCGGAATCTATAACAAGTGTCATAGGAATGGTTCAAAACATAGTCAGTAAGATGAGTCAATCGTCATGTACTTAAGTCGCCATTGTGCCTTTTGAATTTAATTCCGACGCAATTTCAGTGTTTCATCGTCAATAAGAAGGTCAGAGGGATACAGTAAACCTGAAGTGAAGCATCGTAATCTATAACTAGTGTCATAGGAATGGTTCAAAACGTAGACAGTAAGAAGAGTCAGTATTCTTGTACTTGAGCCGGCATTGTGCCTTTTGTATTAAATTCCGATGCAATTTCTGTGTTTCATCGTCAATAAGAAGGTCCAAGGGATACAGTAAACCTGAAGTGAAGCATCGGAATCTGTAACTAGTGTCACAGGAATGGTTCAAACCATAGTCAGTAAGAAGAGTCGGTCTTCATGTACCTATGTCGGCATTGTGCCTTTTGTATTTAATTCCGGTGCAATTTCTGTGTTTCAACGCCAATAAGAAATTCAGAGGGATACAGTAAGCCTGAAGTGAAGCATCGGAATCTATAACTAGTGTCACAGGAATGGTTCAAAACGTAGACAGGAAGAAGAGTCAGTCTTCTTGTACTTGAGTCGGCATTCTGCCTTTTGTATTAAATTCCGATGCAATTTCTGTGTTTCATCGTCAATATGAAGGTCCTAGGGATACAGTACTCGTGAAGTCAAGCATTGGAATCTATAACTAGTGTCACTGGAATGGTTCAAAACATAGACATTAAGAAGATTCAGTCTTTTTGTACTTAAGTCAGCATTGTGCCTTTTGTATTTAATTCCGATGTAGTTTCTGTGTTTCATCGTCAATAAAAAGGTCCAAATGATACAATAAATCTGAAGTGAAGCATCGGAATCTATAATTAGTGTCAATGAAATGGTTCAAAACATAGACAGTAAGAAGAGTCAGTCTTCTTGTACTTAAGTCGGCATTGTGCCTCTTGTATTTAATTCCGGTGCCATTTCTGTGTTTCATCGTCAATAAGAAGATCAGAGCGATACAGTCAACCTGAGGTGAAGCATCGGAATCTATAACTAGTGTCATAGGAATGGTTAAAAGCATAGACAGTACGAAGAGTAAGTCTTCTTGTATTTGAGTCGGCATTGTGCCTTTTGTATTTAATTCCGATGCAAATTCTGTGTTTCATCGTCTATAAGAAGGTCAGAGGGATACAGTAAACCTGAGGTGAAGCGTCGGAATCTATAACTAGTGTCATAGGAATGGTTCAAAACATAGTCAGTAAGAAGAGTCGGTCTGCATGTACTTATGTCGGCATTGTGCCTTTTGCATTTAATTCCAGTGCAATTGCTGTGTATCAACGTCAATAAGAAGGTCCAAGGGATACAGTACACCTGAAGTGAAGCATCGGAATCAATAACTAGTGTCACAGGAATCGTTCAATACATAGTCAGTAAGAAGAGTCGGTCTTCATGTACTTATGTCGGCATTGTGCCTTTTGAATTTAATTCCGATGCAATTTCTGTGTTTCATCGTCAAAAAGAAGGTCCAAGGGATACAGTAAACCTGAAGTGAAGCATCGGAATCGATAACTAGTGCCACAGGAATGGTTCAAAACATAGTCAGTAAGATGAGTCAGTCTTCATGTACTTAAGCCGCCATTGTGCCTTTTGTATTTAATTCCGATGCAATTTCTGTGTTTCATCGTCAATAAGAAGGTCAGAGGGATACAGTAAACCTGAAGTGAAGCATCGGAATCAATTACTTGTGTCATAGGAACGGTTCAAAACATAGACAGTAAAAATAGTCAGTCTCCTTGTACTTGAGTCGGCATTGTGCCTTTTGTATTAAATTCCGATGCAATTTCTGTGTTTCACCGTCAACAAGAAGGTCCAAGGGATTTAATAAACCTGAAGTGAAGCATCGGAATCTATAACTAGTGTCACAGGAATGGTTCAAAACATAGTCAGTAAGAAGAGTCGGTCTTCATGTACTTATGTCGGCATTGTGCCTTTTGTATTTAATTCCGGTGCAATTTCTGTGTTTCAACGTCAATAAGAAAGTCAGAGGGATACAGTAAACCTGAAGTGAAGCATCGGAATCTATAACTATTGTCACAGGAATGGTTCAAAGCATAGTCTGTAAGAACAGTCAGTCTTCTTGTCCTTAAGTCGGCATTGTGCCTTTTGTATCTAATTCCGATGCAATATCTGTGTTTCATCGTCAATAAGAAGGTCCAAGGGATACAGTAAACCTGAAGTGAGCATCGGAATCTATAACTAGTCTCATAGGAATGGTTCAAAACATAGTCAGCAAGAAGAGTCAGTCTTCTTGTACTTGAGTCATCATTGTGCCTTTTGTATTTATTACCGATCAAATTTCTGTGTTTCATCGTCAATAAGAAGGTCAAAGGGATACAGTGAACCTGAAGTGAAGCATCGGAATCTATAACTAGTGCCATAGGAATGGTTCAAAGCATAGTCAGTAAGAAGCGTCAGTCTTCTTGTACTTGAGTCGGCATTGTGCCTTTTGTATTAAATTCCGATGCAATATCTGTGTTTCATCGTCAATAAGAAGGTCCAAGGGATACAGTAAACCTGAAGTGAAGCATCGGAATCTATAACTAGTGTCACAGGAATGGTTCAAAACATAGTCAGTAAGAAGAGTCGGTCTTCATGTACTTAAGTCGGCATTGTTTCTTTTGTATTTAATCCCGACGCAATTTTTGTGTTTCATCGTAAATAAGAAAGTCAAAGGGATACAGTAAACCTGAAGTGAAGCATCGGAATCTATAACTAGTGCCATAGGAATGGTTCAAAGCATAGACAGTAAGAAGAGCCAGTCTTCTTGTACTTGAGTCGGCATTGTGCCTTTTGTATTAAATTCCGATGCAATTTCTGTGTTTCATCGTCAATAAGAAGGTCCAAGGGATACAGTAAACCTGGAGTGAAGCATAGGAATTTATAACTAGTGTCACAGGAATGGGTCAAAACATAGTCAGTACTTAAGTCAGCATTGTGCCTTTCGTATTTCATTCCGATGCAATTTCTGTGTTTCATCGTCAATAAGAAGGTCCAAGGGATACAGCAAACCTGGAGTGAAGCATCGGAATCAATAACTAGTGTCACAGGAATCCTTCAAAACATAGTCAGTAAGAAGAGTCGGTCTTCATGTACTTAAGTGGGCATTGTGCCTTTTGTATTTAATTCCGATGCAATTTCTGTGTTTCATCGTCAATAAGAAGGTCCAAGGGATACAGTAAACCTGAAGTGAAGCATCGGAATCTATAACTAGTGCCACAGGAATGGTTCAAAACATAGTCAGTAAGATGAGTCAGTCTTCACTTACTTAAGTCGCCATTGTGCCTTTTATATTTAATTCCGATGCAATTTCTGTGTTTCTTCGTCAATACGAAGGTCAGAGGGATACAGTAAACCTGAAGTGAAGCATCGGAAACAATTACTAGTGTCATAGGAATGGTTCAAAACATAGTCAGTAAGAAGAAACAGTCTTCTTGTACTTGAGTCGGCGTTGTGCCTTTTGTATTTAATTCCGATGCAAATTCTGTGTTTCATCGTCAACAAGAAGGTCAGAGGGATACAGTAAAACTGAAGTGAAGCATCGGAATCAATAACTAGTGTCATAGGAATGGTTACAAACATAGACAGTAAGAAGAGTAAGTCTTCTTGTACTTGAGTCGTCATTGTGCCTTTTGTATTTAATTCCGATGCAACTTCTGTGTTTCATCGTCAATAAGAAGGTCCAAGGGAAACAGTAAACCTGATGTGAAGCATCGAAATCTATAACTAGTGTCATAGGAATGGTTCAAAACATAGACAGTAAGAAGAGTCAGTCTTTTTGTACTTGAGTCTGCATTGTGCCTTTTGTATTTATTTCCGATGCACTCTCTGTGTTTCATCGTCAATAAGAAGGTCAGAGGGATACAATAAACCTGAAGTGAAACATCGGAATCTATAACTAGTGTCACTGGAATGTATCAAAACATAGTCAGTAAGAAGAGTCGGTCTTCATTTACTTATGTCGGCATTGTGCCTTTTTATTTAATTCCGGTGCAATTTCTGTGTTTCAACGTCAAAAAGAAAGTCAGAGGGATACAGTAAACCTGAAGTGAAGCATCGGAATCCATAACTAGTGTCACAGGAATGGTTCAAAACATAGTCAGTAAGAAGAGTCGGTCTTCATGTACTTAAGTCGGCATTGTTTCTTTTGTATTTAATCCCGACGCAATTTTTGTGTTTCATCGTAAATAAGAAGGTCAAAGGGATACAGTAAACCTGAAGTGAAGCATCGGAATCTATAACTAGTGCCATAGGAATGGTTCAAAGCATAGACAGTAAGAAGAGTCAGTCTTCTTGTACTTGAGTCGGCATTGTGCCTTTTGTATTAAATTCCGATGCAATTTCTGTGTTTCATCGTCAATAAGAAGGTCCAAGGGATACAGTAAACCTGGAGTGAAGCATAGGAATTTACAACTAGTGTCACAGGAATGGGTCAAAACATAGTCAGTACTTAAGTCAGCATTGTGCCTTTCGTATATCATTCCGATGCAATTTCTGTGTTTCATCGTCAATAAGAAGGTCCAAGGGATACAGTACACCTGAAGTGAAGCATCGGAATCAATAACTAGTGTCACAGGAATCGTTCAAAACATAGTCAGTAAGAAGAGTCGGTCTTCATGTACTTAAGTCGGCATTGTGCCTTTTGAATTTAATTCCGATGCAATTTCTGTGTTTCATCGTCAAAAAGAAGGTCCAAGGGATACAGTAAACCTGAAGTGAAGCATCGGAATCGATAACTAGTGCCACAGGAATGGTTCAAAACATAGTCAGTAAGATGAGTCAGTCTTCATGTACTTAAGCCGCCATTGTGCCTTTTGTATTTAATTCCGATGCATTTTCTGTGTTTCATCGTCAATAAGAAGGTCAGAGGGATACAGTAAACCTGAAGTGAAGCAACGGAATCAATTACTAGTGTCATAGGAACGGTTCAAAACATAGACAGTAAAAATAGTCAGTCTCCTTGTACTTGAGTCGGCATTGTGCCTTTTGTATTAAATTCCGATGCAATTTCTGTGTTTCACCGTCAACAAGAAGGTCCAAGGGATTTAATAAACCTGAAGTGAAGCATCGGAATCTATAACTAGTGTCACAGGAATGGTTCAAAAAATAGTCAGTAAGAAGAGTCGGTCTTCATGTACTTATGTCGGCATTGTGCCTTTTGTATTTAATTCCGGTGCAATTTCTGTGTTTCAACGTCAATAAGAAAGTCAGAGGGATACAGTAAACCTGAAGTGAAGCATCGGAATCTATAACTAGTGTCACAGGAATGGTTCAAAGCATAGTCTGTAAGAACAGTCAGTCTTCTTGTCCTTAAGTCGGCATTGTGCCTTTTGTATCTAATTCCGATGCAATTTCTGTGTTTCATCGTCAATAAGAAGGTCCAAGGGATACAGTAAACCTGAAGTGAAGCATCGGAATCTATAACTAGTCTCATAGGAATGGTTCAAAACATAGTCAGCAAGAAGAGTCAGTCTTCTTGTACTTGAGTCGGCATTGTGCCTTTTGTAAATAATTCCGATGCAATATCTGTGTTTCATCGTCAATAAGAAGGTCCAAGGGATACAGTAAACCTGAAGTGAAGCATCGGAATCTATAACTAGTGTCACAGGAATGGTTCAAAACATAGTCAGTAAGAAGAGTCGGTCTTCATGTACTTAAGTCATCATTGTGCCTTTTGTATTTATTACCGATCAAATTTCTGTGTTTCATCGTCAATAAGAAGGTCAAAGGGATACAGTGAACCTGAAGTGAAGCATCGGAATCTATAACTAGTGCCTTAGGAGTGGTTCAAAGCATAGTCAGTAAGAAGCGTCAGTCTTCTTGTACTTGAGTCGGCATTGTGCCTTTTGTATTAAATTCCGATGCAATATCTGTGTTTCATCGTCAATAAGAAGGTCCAAGGGATACAGTAAACCTGAAGTGAAGCATCGGAATCTATAACTAGGGTCACAGGAATGGTTCAAAACATAGTCAGTAAGAAGAGTCGGTCTTCATGTACTTAAGTCGGCATTGTTTCTTTTGTATTTAATCCCGACGCAATTTTTGTGTTTCATCGTAAATAAGAAGGTCAAAGGGATACAGTAAACCTGAAGTGAAGCATCGGAATCTATAACTAGTGCCATAGGAATGGTTCAAAGCATAGACAGTAAGAAGAGTCAGTCTTCTTGTACTTGAGTCGGCATTGTGCCTTTTGTATTAAATTCCGATGCAATTTCTGTGTTTCATCGTCAATAAGAAGGTCCAAGGGATACAGTAAACCTGGAGTGAAGCATAGGAATTTATAACTAGTGTCACAGGAATGGGTCAAAACATAGTCAGTACTTAAGTCAGCATTGTGCCTTTCGTATTTCATTCCGATGCAATTTCTGTGTTTCATCGTCAATAAGAAGGTCCAAGGGATACAGCAAACCTGGAGTGAAGCATCGGAATCAATAACTAGTGTCACAGGAATCGTTCGAAACATAGTCAGTAAGAAGAGTCGGTCTTCATGTACTTAAGTGGGCATTGTGCCTTTTGTATTTAATTCCGATGCAATTTCTGTGTTTCATCGTCAATAAGAAGGTCCAAGGGATACAGTAAACCTGAAGTGAAGCATCGGAATCTATAACTAGTGCCACAGGAATGGTTCAAAACATAGTCAGTAAGATGAGTCAGTCTTCACTTACTTAAGTCGCCATTGTGCCTTTTATATTTAATTCCGATGCAATTTCTGTGTTTCTTCGTCAATACGAAGGTCAGAGGGATACAGTAAACCTGAAGTGAAGCATCGGAATCAATTACTAGTGTCATAGGAATGGTTCAAAACATAGTCAGTAAGAAGAAACAGTCTTCTTGTACTTGAGTCGGCGTTGTGCCTTTTGCATTTAATTCCGATGCAAATTCTGTGTTTCATCGTCAACAAGAAGGTCAGAGGGATACAGTAAAACTGAAGTGAAGCATCGGAATCAATAACTAGTGTCATAGGAATGGTTACAAACATAGACAGTAAGAAGAGTAAGTCTTCTTGTACTTGAGTCGTCATTGTGCCTTTTGTATTTAATTCCGATGCAACTTCTGTGTTTCATCGTCAATAAGAAGGTCCAAGGGAAACAGTAAACCTGATGTGAAGCATCGGAATCTATAACTAGTGTCATAGGAATGGTTCAAAACATAGACAGTAAGAAGAGTCAGCCTTTTTGTACTTGAGTCTGCATTGTGCCTTTTGTATTTATTTCCGATGCACTCTCTGTGTTTCATCGTCAATAAGAAGGTCAGAGGGATACAATAAACCTGAAGTGAAACATCGGAATCTATAACTAGTGTCACTGGAATGTATCAAAACATAGTCAGTAAGAAGAGTCGGTCTTCATTTACTTATGTCGGCATTGTGCCTTTTTATTTAATTCCGGTGCAATTTCTGTGTTTCAACGTCAAAAAGAAAGTCAGAGGGATACAGTAAACCTGAAGTGAAGCATCGGAATCCATAACTAGTGTCACAGGAATGGTTCAAAACATAGTCAGTAAGAAGAGTCGGTCTTCATGTACTTAAGTCGGCATTGTTTCTTTTGTATTTAATCCCGACGCAATTTTTGTGTTTCATCGTAAATAAGAAGGTCAAAGGGATACAGTAAACCTGAAGTGAAGCATCGGAATCTATAACTAGTGCCATAGGAATGGTTCAAAGCATAGACAGTAAGAAGAGTCAGTCTTCTTGTACTTGAGTCGGCATTGTGCCTTTTGTATTAAATTCCGATGCAATTTCTGTGTTTCATCGTCAATAAGAAGGTCCAAGGGATACAGTAAACCTGGAGTGAAGCATAGGAATTTATAACTAGTGTCACAGGAATGGGTCAAAACATAGTCAGTACTTAAGTCAGCATTGTGCCTTTCGTATTTCATTCCGATGCAATTTCTGTGTTTCATCGTCAATAAGAAGGTCCAAGGGATACAGCAAACCTGGAGTGAAGCATCGGAATCAATAACTAGTGTCACAGGAATCGTTCAAAACATAGTCAGTAAGAAGAGTCGGTCTTCATGTACTTAAGTCGGCATTGTGCCTTTTGCATTTAATTCAGATGCAATTTCTGTGTTTCATCGTCAATAAGAAGGTCCAAGGGATACAGTAAACCTGAAGTGAAGCATCGGAATCTATAACTAGTGCCACAGGAATGGTTCAAAACATAGTCAGTAAGACGAGTCAGTCTTCAGTTACTTAAGTCCCCATTGTGCCTTTTATATTTAATTCCGATGCAATTTCTGTGTTTCTTCGTCAATAAGAAGGTCAGAGGGATACAGTAAACCTGAAGTGAAGCATCGGAATCAATAACTAGTGTCATAGGATTGGTTCAAAACATAGTCAGTAAGAAGAAACAGTCTTCTTGTACTTGAGTCGGCGTTGTGCCTTTTGTATTTAATTCCGATGCAAATTCTGTGTTTCATCGTCAACAAGAAGGTCAGAGGGATACAGTAAAACTGAAGTGAAGCATCGGAATCAATAACTAGTGTCATAGGAATGGTTAAAAACATAGACAGTAAGAAGAGTAAGTCTTCTTGTACTTGAGTCGTCATTGTGCCTTTTGTATTTAATTCCGATGCAACTTCTGTGTTTCATCGTCAATAAGAAGGTCCAAGGGAAACAGTAAACCTGATGTAAAGCATCGGAATCTATAACTAGTGTCATAGGAATGGTTCAAAACATAGACAGTAAGAAGAGTCAGTCTTTTTGTACTTGAGTCTGCATTGTGCCTTTTGTATTTATTTCCGATGCACTCTCTGTGTTTCATCGTCAATAAGAAGGTCAGAGGGATACAATAAACCTGAAGTGAAGCATCGGAATCTATAACTAGTGTCACAGGAATGTATCAAAACATAGTCAGTAAGAAGAGTCGGTCTTCATTTACTTATGTCGGCATTGTGCCTTTTTATTTAATTCCGGTGCAATTTCTGTGTTTCAACGTCAATAAGAAAGTCAGAGGGATACAGTAAACCTGAAGTGAAGCATCGGAATCTATAATTAGTGTCACAGGAATGGTTCAAAGCATAGTCAGTAAGAACAGTCAGTCTTGTTGTCCTTAAGTCGGCATTGTGCCTTTTGTATTTAATTCCAATGCAATTTCTGTGTTTCATCGTCAATAAAAAGGTCCAAGGGATACAGTAAACCTGAAGTGAAGCATCGGAATCTATAACTAGTGTCACAGGAATGGTTCAAAACATAGACAGTAAGAAGAGTCAGTCTTCTTGTACTTGAGTCGGCATTGTGCCTTTTGTATTTAATTCCGATGCAATTTCTGTGTTTCATCGTCAATAAGAAGGTCCAAAGGATACAGTAAACCTGAAGTGAAGCATCGGAAACAATACCTAGTGTCATGGGAATGGTTCAAAACATAGACAGTAAGAAAAGTCAGTCTTTTTGTACTTGAGTCGGCATTGTGCCTTTTGTATTAAATTCCGATGCAATTTCTGTGTTTCATCGTCAATAAGAAGGTTTAAGGGATACAGTAAACCTGAAATCAAGCATCGGAATCTATAACTAGTGTCACAGGAATGGTTCAAAACATAGTCAGTACTTAAGTCGGCATTGTGCCTTTTGTATTTCATTCCGGTGCAATTTCTGTGTTTCATCGTCAATAAGATGGTCCAAGGGATACAATAAACCTGAACTGAAGCATCGGAATCTATAACTAGTGTCACAGGAATGGTTCAAAACATAGTCAGAAAGAAGAGTCAGTCTTCTTGTACTGAAGTCGGCATTGTGCCTTTTGTATTTAATTCCGATGCAACTTCTGTGTTTCATCGTTAATAAGAAGGTCAGAGGGATACAGTAAACCTGAAGTGAAGCATCGGAATGTATAACTAGTGTCATAGGAATGGTTCAAAACATAGACAGTAAGAAGAGTCAGTATTCTTGTACTTGTGTCGGCATTGTGCTTTTTGTATTTAATTCCGATGCAATTTCTGTGTTTCATCGTCAATAAGAAGGTCCAAGGGATACAGTAAACCTTAAGTGAAGCATCGGAATCTATAACTAATGTCACAGGAATGGTTCAAAACATAGTCAGTACTTAAGTCGGCATTTTGCCTTTTGTATTTCATTCCGATGCAATCTCTGTGTTTCATCGTCAATAAGAACGTCCAAGGGATACAGTAAACCTGAACTGAAGCATCGGAATCTATAACTAGTGTCACAGGAATGGTTCAAAACATAGTCAGTAAGATGAGTCAGTCTTCATGTACTTGAGTCGGCATTGTGCCTTTTGTATTTAATTCCGATGCAACGTCTGTGTTTCATCGTCAATAAGAAGGTCCAAGGGAAACAGTAAACCTGAAGTGAAGCATCGGAATCTATAACTAGTGTCATAGGAATGGTTCAATACATAGACAGTAAGATGAGTCAGCCTTCTTGTACTTGAGTCGGCATTGTGCCTTTTGTATTTAATTCCGATGCAATTTCTGTGTTTCATCGTCAATAAGAAGGTCTGAGGGATACAGTAAACCTGAAGTGAAGCATTGGAATCTATAACTAGTGTCACAGGAATGGTTCTACACATAGCCAGTAAGAAGAGTCGGCCTTCATGTACTTATGTCGGCATTGTGCCGTTTGTACTTAATTCCGGTGCAATTTCTGTGTTTCAACGTCAATAAGAACGTCCAAGGGATACAGTAAACCTGAAGTGAAGCATCGGAATCTATAACTAGTGTCACAGGAATGGTTCAAAGCATTGTCAGTAATAACAGTCAGTCTTCTCGTCCTTAAGTCGGCATTGTGCCTTTTGTATTTAATTCCGATGCAATTTCTGTGTTTCATCGTCAATAAGAAGGTCCAAGGGATACAGTAAACCTGAAGTGAAGCAACGGAATCCATAACTAGTGTCATAGGAATGGTTCAAAACATAGACAGTAAGAAGAGTCAGTCTTCTTGTACTTGAGTCGGCATTGTGCCTTTTGTATTTAATTCCGATGCAATTTCTGTGTTTCATCGTCAATAAGAAGGTCCAAGGGATACAGTAAACCTGAAGTGAAGCATCGGAATCTATAACTAGTGTCACAGGAATGGTTCAAAACATAGTCAGTAAGAAGAGTCGGTCTTCATGTACTTAAGTCATCATTGTGCCTTTTGTATTTATTACCGATCAAATTTCTGTGTTTCATCGTCAATAAGAAGGTCAAAGGGATACAGTGAACCTGAAGTGAAGCATCGGAGTCTATAACTAGTGCCATAGGAATGGTTCAAAGCATAGTCAGTAAGAAGCGTCAGTCTTCTTGTACTTGAGTCGGCATTGTGCCTTTTGTATTAAATTCCGATGCAATATCTGTGTTTCATCGTCAATAAGAAGGTCCAAGGGATACAGTAAACCTGAAGTGAAGCATCGGAATCTATAACTAGTGTCACAGGAATGGTTCAAAACATAGTCAGTAAGAAGAGTCGGTCTTCATGTACTTAAGTCGGCATTGTTTCTTTTGTATTTAATCCCGACGCAATTTTTGTGTTTCATCGTAAATAAGAAGGTCAAAGGGATACAGTAAACCTGAAGTGAAGCATCGGAATCTATAACTAGTGCCATAGGAATGGTTCAAAGCATAGACAGTAAGAAGAGTCAGTCTTCTTGTACTTGAGTCGGCATTGTGCCTTTTGTATTAAATTCCGATGCAATTTCTGTGTTTCATCGTCAATAAGAAGGTCCAAGGGATACAGTAAACCTGGAGTGAAGCATAGGAATTTATAACTAGTGTCACAGGAATGGGTCAAAACATAGTCAGTACTTAAGTCAGCATTGTGCCTTTCGTATTTCATTCCGATGCAATTTCTGTGTTTCATCGTCAATAAGAAGGTCCAAGGGATACAGCAAACCTGGAGTGAAGCATCGGAATCAATAACTAGTGTCACAGGAATCCTTCAAAACATAGTCAGTAAGAAGAGCCGGTCTTCATGTACTTAAGTGGGCATTGTGCCTTTTGTATTTAATTCCGATGCAATTTCTGTGTTTCATCGTCAATAAGAAGGTCCAAGGGATACAGTAAACCTGAAGTGAAGCATCGGAATCTATAACTAGTGCCACAGGAATGGTTCAAAACATAGTCAGTAAGATGAGTCAGTCTTCACTTACTTAAGTCGCCATTGTGCCTTTTATATTTAATTCCGATGCAATTTCTGTGTTTCTTCGTCAATACGAAGGTCAGAGGGATACAGTAAACCTGAAGTGAAGCATCGGAATCAATTACTAGTGTCATAGGAATGGTTCAAAACATAGTCAGTAAGAAGAAACAGTCTTCTTGTACTTGAGTCGGCGTTGTGCCTTTTGTATTTAATTCCGATGCAAATTCTGTGTTTCATCGTCAACAAGAAGGTCAGAGGGATACAGTAAAACTGAAGTGAAGCATCGGAATCAATAACTAGTGTCATAGGAATGGTTACAAACATAGACAGTAAGAAGAGTAAGTCTTCTTGTACTTGAGTCGTCATTGTGCCTTTTGTATTTAATTCCGATGCAACTTCTGTGTTTCATCGTCAATAAGAAGGTCCAAGGGAAACAGTAAACCTGATGTGAAGCATCGGAATCTATAACTAGTGTCATAGGAATGGTTCAAAACATAGACAGTAAGAAGAGTCAGTCTTTTTGTACTTGAGTCTGCATTGTGCCTTTTGTATTTATTTCCGATGCACTCTCTGTGTTTCATCGTCAATAAGAAGGTCAGAGGGATACAATAAACCTGAAGTGAAACATCGGAATCTATAACTAGTGTCACTGGAATGTATCAAAACATAGTCAGTAAGAAGAGTCGGTCTTCATTTACTTATGTCGGCATTGTGCCTTTTTATTTAATTCCGGTGCAATTTCTGTGTTTCAACGTCAAAAAGAAAGTCAGAGGGATACAGTAAACCTGAAGTGAAGCATCGGAATCCATAACTAGTGTCACAGGAATGGTTCAAAACATAGTCAGTAAGAAGAGTCGGTCTTCATGTACTTAAGTCGGCATTGTTTCTTTTGTATTTAATCCCGACGCAATTTTTGTGTTTCATCGTAAATAAGAAGGTCAAAGGGATACAGTAAACCTGAAGTGAAGCATCGGAATCTATAACTAGTGCCATAGGAATGGTTCAAAGCATAGACAGTAAGAAGAGTCAGTCTTCTTGTACTTGAGTCGGCATTGTGCCTTTTGTATTAAATTCCGATGCAATTTCTGTGTTTCATCGTCAATAAGAAGGTCCAAGGGATACAGTAAACCTGGAGTGAAGCATAGGAATTTATAACTAGTGTCACAGGAATGGGTCAAAACATAGTCAGTACTTAAGTCAGCATTGTGCCTTTCGTATTTCATTCCGATGCAATTTCTGTGTTTCATCGTCAATAAGAAGGTCCAAGGGATACAGTACACCTGAAGTGAAGCATCGGAATCAATAACTAGTGTCACAGGAATCGTTCAAAACATAGTCAGTAAGAAGAGTCGGTCTTCATGTACTTAAGTCGGCATTGTGCCTTTTGAATTTAATTCCGATGCAATTTCTGTGTTTCATCGTCAAAAAGAAGGTCCAAGGGATACAGTAAACCTGAAGTGAAGCATCGGAATCGATAACTAGTGCCACAGGAATGGTTCAAAACATAGTCAGTAAGATGAGGCAGTTTTCATGTACTTAAGCCGCCATTGTGCCTTTTGTATTTAATTCCGATGCAATTTCTGTGTTTCATCGTCAATAAGAAGGTCAGAGGGATACAGTAAACCTGAAGTGAAGCATCGAAATCAATTACTAGTGTCATAGGAACGGTTCAAAACATAGACAGTAAAAATAGTCAGTCTCCTTGTACTTGAGTCGGCATTGTGCCTTTTGTATTAAATTCCGATGCAATTTCTGTGTTTCACCGTCAGCAAGAAGGTCCAAGGGATTTAATAAACCTGAAGTGAAGCATCGGAATCTATAACTAGTGTCACAGGAATGGTTCAAAACATAGTCAGTAAGAAGAGTCGGTCTTCATGTACTTATGTCGGCATTGTGCCTTTTGTATTTAATTCCGGTGCAATTTCTGTGTTTCAACGTCAATAAGAAAGTCAGAGGGATACAGTAAACCTGAAGTGAAGCATCGGAATCTATAACTATTGTCACAGGAATGGTTCAAAGCATAGTCTGTAAGAACAGTCAGTCTTCTTGTCCTTAAGTCGGCATTGTGCCTTTTGTATCTAATTCCGATGCAATTTCTGTGTTTCATCGTCAATAAGAAGGTCCAAGGGATACAGTAAACCTGAAGTGAAGCATCGGAATCTATAACTAGTCTCATAGGAATGGTTCAAAACATAGTCAGCAAGAAGAGTCAGTCTTCTTGTACTTGAGTCGGCATTGTGCCTTTTGTAAATAATTCCGATGCAATATCTGTGTTTCATCGTCAATAAGAAGGTCCAAGGGATACAGTAAACCTGAAGTGAAGCATCGGAATGTATAACTAGTGTCACAGGAATGGTTCAAAACATAGTCAGTAAGAAGAGTCGGTCTTCATGTACTTAAGTCATCATTGTGCCTTTTGTATTTATTACCGATCAAATTTCTGTGTTTCATCGTCAATAAGAAGGTCAAAGGGATACAGTGAACCTGAAGTGAAGCATCGGAATCTATAACTAGTGCCATAGGAGTGGTTCAAAGCATAGTCAGTAAGAAGCGTCAGTCTTCTTGTACTTGAGTCGGCATTGTGCCTTTTGTATTAAATTCCGATGCACTCTCTGTGTTTCATCGTCAATAAGAAGGTCAGAGGGATACAATAAACCTGAAGTGAAACATCGGAATCTATAACTAGTGTTACTGGAATGTATCAAAGCATAGTCAGTAAGAAGAGTCGGTCTTCATTTACTTATGTAAGCATTGTGCCTTTTTATTTAATTCCGGTGCAATTTCTGTGTTTCAACGTCAAAAAGAAAGTCAGAGGGATACAGTAAACCTGAAGTGAAGCATCGGAATCCATAACTAGTGTCACAGGAATGGTTCAAAACATAGTCAGTAAGAAGAGTCGGTCTTCATGTACTTAAGTCGGCATTGTTTCTTTTGTATTTAATCCCGACGCAATTTTTGTGTTTCATCGTAAATAAGAAGGTCAAAGGGATACAGTAAACCTGAAGTGAAGCATCGGAATCTATAACTAGTGCCATAGGAATGGTTCAAAGCATAGACAGTAAGCAGAGTCAGTCTTCTTGTACTTGAGTCGGCATTGTGCCTTTTGTATTAAATTCCGATGCAATTTCTGTGTTTCATCGTCAATAAGAAGGTCCAAGGGATACAGTAAACCTGGAGTGAAGCATAGGAATTTATAACTAGTGTCACAGGAATGGGTCAAAACATAGTCAGTACTTAAGTCAGCATTGTGCCTTTCGTATTTCATTCCGATGCAATTTCTGTGTTTCATCGTCAATAAGAAGGTCCAAGGGATACAGCAAACCTGGAGTGAAGCATCGGAATCAATAACTAGTGTCACAGGAATCGTTCAAAACATAGTCAGTAAGAAGAGTCGGTCTTCATGTACTTAAGTCGGCATTGTGCCTTTTGCATTTAATTCAGATGCAATTTCTGTGTTTCATCGTCAATAAGAAGGTCCAAGGGATACAGTAAACCTGAAGTGAAGCATCGGAATCTATAACTAGTGCCACAGGAATGGTTCAAAACATAGTCAGTAAGACGAGTCAGTCTTCACTTACTTAAGTCCCCATTGTGCCTTTTATATTTAATTCCGATGCAATTTCTGTGTTTCTACGTCAATAAGAAGGTCAGAGGGATACAGTAAACCTGAAGTGAAGCATCGGAATCAATAACTAGTGTCATAGGAATGGTTCAAAACATAGTCAGTAAGAAGAAACAGTCTTCTTGTACTTGAGTCGGCGTTGTGCCTTTTGTATTTAATTCCGATGCAAATTCTGTGTTTCATCGTCAACAAGAAGGTCAGAGGGATACAGTAAAACTGAAGTGAAGCATCGGAATCAATAACTAGTGTCATAGGAATGGTTAAAAACATAGACAGTAAGAAGAGTAAGTCTTCTTGTACTTGAGTCGTCATTGTGCCTTTTGTATTTAATTCCGATGCAACTTCTGTGTTTCATCGTCAATAAGAAGGTCCAAGGGAAACAGTAAACCTGATGTAAAGCATCGGAATCTATAACTAGTGTCATAGGAATGGTTCAAAACATAGACAGTAAGAAGAGTCAGTCTTTTTGTACTTGAGTCTGCATTGTGCCTTTTGTATTTATTTCCGATGCACTCTCTGTGTTTCATCGTCAATAAGAAGGTCAGAGGGATACAATAAACCTGAAGTGAAGCATCGGAATCTATAACTAGTGTCACAGGAATGTATCAAAACATAGTCAGTAAGAAGAGTCGGTCTCCATTTACTTATGTCGGCATTGTGCCTTTTTATTTAATTCCGGTGCAATTTCTGTGTTTCAACGTCAATAAGAAAGTCAGAGGGATACAGTAAACCTGAAGTGAAGCATCGGAATCTATAACTAGTGTCACAGGAATGGTTCAAAGCATAGTCAGTAAGAACAGTCAGTCTTGTTGTCCTTAAGTCGGCATTGTGCCTTTTGTATTTAATTCCAATGCAATTTCTGTGTTTCATCGTCAATAAAAAGGTCCAAGGGATACAGTAAACCTGAAGTGAAGCATCGGAATCTATAACTAGTGTCACAGGAATGGTTCAAAACATAGACAGTAAGAAGAGTCAGTCTTCTTGTACTTGAGTCGGCATTGTGCCTTTTGTATTTAATTCCGATGCAATTTCTGTGTTTCATCGTCAATAAGAAGGTCCAAGGGATACAGTAAACCTGAAGTGAAGCATCGGAAACAAAAACTAGTGTCATGGGAATGGTTCAAAACATAGACAGTAAGAAAAGTCAGTCTTTTTGTACTTGAGTCGGCATTGTGCCTTTTGTATTAAATTCCGATGCAATTTCTGTGTTTCATCGTCAATAAGAAGGTTTAAGGGATACAGTAAACCTGAAATCAAGCATCGGAATCTATAACTAGTGTCACAGGAATGGTTCAAAACATAGTCAGTACTTAAGTCGGCATTGTGCCTTTTGTATTTCATTCCGGTGCAATTTCTGTGTTTCATCGTCAATAAGATGGTTCAAGGGATACAATAAACCTGAACTGAAGCATCGGAATCTATAACTAGTGTCACAGGAATGGTTCAAAACATAGTCAGAAAGAAGAGTCAGTCTTCTTGTACTGAAGTCGGCATTGTGCCTTTTGTATTTAATTCCGATGCAACTTCTGTGTTTCATCGTTAATAAGAAGGTCAGAGGGATACAGTAAATCTGAAGTGAAGCATCGGAATGTATAACTAGTGTCATAGGAATGGTTCAAAACATAGACAGTAAGAAGAGTCAGTATTCTTGTACTTGTGTCGGCATTGTGCTTTTTGTATTTAATTCCGATGCAATTTCTGTGTTTCATTGTCAATAAGAAGCTCCAAGGGATACAGTAAACCTTAAGTGAAGCATCGGAACCTATAACTAATGTCACAGGAATGGTTCAAAACATAGTCAGTACTTAAGTCGGCATTTTGCCTTTTGTATTTCATTCCGATGCAATCTCTGTGTTTCATCGTCAATAAGAACGTCCAAGGGATACAGTAAACCTGAACTGAAGCATCGGAATCTATAACTAGTGTCACAGGAATGGTTCAAAACATAGTCAGTAAGATGAGTCAGTCTGCATGTACTTGAGTCGGCATTGTGCCTTTTGTATTTAATTCCGATGCAACTTCTGTGTTTCATCGTCAATAAGAAGGTCCAAGGGAAACAGTAAACCTGAAGTGAAGCATCGGAATCTATAACTAGTGTCATAGGAATGGTTCAATACATAGACAGTAAGATGAGTCAGTCTTCTTGTACTTGAGTCGGCATTGTGCCTTTTGTATTTAATTCCGATGCAATTTCTGTGTTTCATCGTCAATAAGAAGGTCTGAGGGATACAGTAAACCTGAAGTGAAGCATTGGAATCTATAACTAGTGTCACAGGAATGGTTCTACACACAGCCAGTAAGAAGAGTCGGCCTTCATGTACTTATGTCGGCATTGTGCCGTTTGTACTTAATTCCGGTGCAATTTCTGTGTTTCAACGTCAATAAGAACGTCCAAGGGATACAGTAAACCTGAAGTGAAGCATCGGAATCTATAACTAGTGTCACAGGAATGGTTCAAAGCATTGTCAGTAATAACAGTCAGTCTTCTCGTCCTTAAGTCGGCATTGTGCCTTTTGTATTTAATTCCGATGCAATTTCTGTGTTTCATCGTCAATAAGAAGGTCCAAGGGATACAGTAAACCTGAAGTGAAGCAACGGAATCCATAACTAGTGTCATAGGAATGGTTCAAAACATAGACAGTAAGAAGAGTCAGTCTTCTTGTACTTGAGTCGGCATTGTGCCTTTTGTATTTAATTCCGATGCAATTTCTGTGTTTCTTCGTCAATAAGAAGGTCCAAGGGATACAGTAAACCTGAAGTGAAGCATCGGAATCTATAACTAGTATCACAGGAATGGTTCAAATCATAGTCAGTAAGAAGAGTCGGTCTTCATGTACTTAAGTCGGCATTGTGCCTTTTGTATTTAATCCCGATGCAATTTCTGTGTTTCATCGTCAATAAGAAGGTCAAAGGGATACAGTAAACCTGAAGTGAAGCATCGGAAACTATAACTAGTGCCATAGGAATGGTTCAAAACACAGACAGTAAGAAGAGTCAGTCTTCTTGTACTTTGAGTCGGCATTGTGCCTTTTGTATTTAATTCCGATGCAATTTCTGTGTTTCATCGTCAATAAGAGGGTCCAAGGGATGTAGTAAACCTGAAGTGAAGCATCGGAATCTATAACTAGTGTCATAGGAATGGTTCAAAACATAGTCAGTAAGATGAGTCAGTCTTCATGTACTTAAGTCGCCATTGTGCCTTTTGTATTTAATTCCGATGCAATTTCTGTGTTTCATCTTCAATAAGAAGGTCAGAGGGATACAGTAAAAATGAAGTCAAGCATCGGAATCTGTAACTAGTGTCACAGGAATGGTTCAAAACATAGTCAGTACTTAAGTCGGCATTGTGCCTTTTGTATTTCATTCCGATGCAATTTCTGTGTTTCATCGTCAATAAGAAGGTCCAAGGGATACAGTAAACCTGAACTGAAGCATCGGAATCTATAACTAGTGTCACAGGAATGGTTCAAAACATAGACAGTAAGAAGAGTCAGTCTTCATGTACTTAAGTCGCCATTCTGCCTTTTGTATTTAATTCCGACGCAATTTCTGTGTTTCATCGTCAATGAGAGGGTCAGAGGGATACAGTAAACCTGAAGTGAAGCTTCGGAATCAATAACTAGTGTCATAGGAATGGTTCAAGACATAGACAGTAAGAAGATTCAGTCTTCTAGTACTTGAGCCTCCATTGTGCCTTTTGTTTTAAATTCCGATGCAATTTCTGTGTTTCATCGTCAATAAGAAGGTCCAAGGGATACAGTAAACCTAAAGTCAAGCATCGGAATCTATAACTAGTGTCACAGGAATGGTTCAAAACATAGTCAGTACCTATGTCGGCATTGTGCCTTTTGTATTTCATTCCGATGCAATATCTGTGTTTCATCGTCAATAAGAAGGTCCAAGGTATACAGTAAACCTGAAGTGAAGCATCGAAATCTATAACTAGTGACACAGGAATGGTTCAAAACATAGTCAGAAAGAAGAGTCAGTCTTCTTGTACTGAAGTCGGCATTGTGCCTTTTGTATTTAATTCCGATGCAACTTCTGTGTTTCATCGTCAATAAGAAGGTCCAAGAGATACAGTAAACCTCAAGTGAAGCATCGGAATCTATAACTAGTGTCATAGGAATGGTTCAAAACATAGACAGTAAGAAGAGTCAGTATTCTTGTACTTGTGTCGGCATTTTGACTTTTGTATTTAACTCCGATGCAATTTCTGTGTTTCATCGTCAATAAGAAGGTCCAAGAGATACAGTAAACCTAAAGTGAAGCATCGGAATCTATAACTAGTGTCACAGGAATGGTTCAAAACATAGTCAGTACTTAAGTCGGCATTGTGCCTTTTGTATTTCATTCCGATGCAATTTCTGTGTTTCATCGTCAATAAGAAGGTCCAAGGTATACAGTAAACCTGAAGTGAAGCATCGAAATCTATAACTAGTGTCACAGGAATGGTTCAAAGCATAGTCAGAAAGTGGAGTCAGTCTTCTTGTCCTGAAGTCGGCATTGTGCCTTTTGTATTTAATTCCGATGCAACGTCTGTGTTTCATCGTTAATAAGAAGGTCCAAGGGATACAGTAAATCTGAAGTGAAGCATCGGAATCTATAACTAGTGTCATAGAAATGGTT
Source organism: Schistocerca americana (assembly GCF_021461395.2). Classification (NCBI taxonomy): domain Eukaryota; kingdom Metazoa; phylum Arthropoda; class Insecta; order Orthoptera; family Acrididae; genus Schistocerca; species Schistocerca americana. The sequence continues at coordinate 1,048,691 of NW_025726104.1, forward strand.
CAAAACATAGTCAGAAAGAAGAGTCAGTCTTCTTGTACTGAAGTCGGCATTGTGCCTTTTGTATTTAATTCCGATGCAACTTCTGTGTTTCATCGATAATAAGAAGGTCCAAGGGATACAGTAAACCTGAAGTGAAGCATCGGAATCTATAACTAGTGTCATAGGAATGGTTCAAAACATAGACAGTAAGAAGAGTCAGTATTCTTGTACTTCTGTCGGCATTTTGCCTTTTGTATTTAATTCCGATGCAATTTATTTGTTTCATCGTCAGTAAGGAGGTCCAAGGGATACAGTAAACCTTAAGTGAAGCATCGGAATCTATAACTAGTGTAACAGGAATGGTTGAAAACATAGTCAGTACGTAAGTCGGCATTGTGCCTTTTGTATTTCATTCCGATGCAATTTCTGTGATTCATCGTCAATAAGAAGGTCCAAGGGATACAGTAAAATTGAAGTGAAGCATCGGAATCTATAACTAGTGTCATAGGAATGGTTCAAAACATAGTCAGTAAGATAAGTCAGTCTTCATGTACTTAAGTCGCCATTGTGCCTTTTGTATTTCATTCCGATGCAATTTCTGTGTTTTATCGTCAATAAGACGGTCGGAGGGATACAGTAAACCTGAAGTGAAGCATCGGAATCAATAACTAGTGTCATAGGAATGGTTCAAAACATAGAGAGTAAGAAGAGTCAGTCTTCTTGTACTTGAGTCGGCATTGTGCCTTTTGTATTAAATTCCGATTGCAATTTCTGTGTTTCATATTCAATAAGAAGGTTTAAGGGATACAGTAAACCTGAAGTCAAGCATCGGAATCTATAACTAGTGTCATAGGAATGGTTCAAAACATAGTCAGTACTTAAGTCGGCATTGTGCCTTTTGTATTTCATTCCGATGCAATTTCTGTGTTTCATCGTCAATAAGAAGGTCCAAGGGATACAGTAAACCTCAAGTCAAGCATCGGAATCTATAACTAGTGTCACAGGAATATTTCAAAACATAGTCAGTACTTATGTCTTCATTGTGCCTTTTGTATTTCATTCCGATGCAATTTCTGTGTTTCATCGTCAATAAGAAGGTCCAAGGTATACAGTAAACCTGAAGTGAAGCATCGGAATCTATAACTAGTGTCATAGGAGTGGTTCAAAACATTGACAGTAAGAAGAGTCAGTATTCTTGTACTTGTGTCGGCATTGTGCCTTTTGTATTTAATTCCGATGAAATTTCTGTGTTACATCGTCAATAAGAAGGTCCAAGGGATACAGTAAACCTAAAGTGAAGCATCGGAATCTATAACTAGTGTCACAGGAATGGTTAAAAACATAGTCAGTACTTAAGTCGGCATTGTGCCTTTTGTATTTCATTCCGATGCAATTTCTGTGTTTCATCGTCAATAAGAAGGTCTGAGGGATACAGTAAACCTGAAGTGAAGCATCGGAATCTATAACTAGTGTCACAGGAATGGTTCAAAACATAGTCAGTAAGAAGAGTCGGTCTTCATGTACTTATGTCGGCATTGTGCCTTTTGTATTTAATTCCGGTGCAATTTCTGTGTTTCAACGTCAATCAGAAAGTCAGAGAGATACAGTAAACCTGAAGTGAAGCATCGGAATCTATAACTAGTGTCAAATGGATTGGTTCAAAACATAGACAGGAAGAAGAGTCAGTCTTCTTGTACTTGAGTCGGCATTCTGCCTTTTGTATTAAATTCCGATACAATTTCTGTGTTTCATCGTCAATATGAAGGTCCTGGGGATACAGTAATCCTGAAGTCAAGCATCGGAATCTATAACTAGTGTCACAGGGATGGTTCAAAACATAGACAATAAGAAGATTCAGTCTTTTTGTACTTAAGTCAGCATTGTGCCTTTTGTATTTAATTCCGATGTAGTTTCTGTGTTTCATCGTCAATAAAAAGGTTCAAATGATACAATAAACCTGAAGTGAAGCATCGGAATCTATAACTAGTGTCAATGAAATGGTTCAAAACATAGACAGTAAGAAGAGTCAGTTTTCTTGTACTTAAGTCGGCATTGTGCCTCTTGTATTTAATTCCGATGCAATTTCTGTGTTTCATCGTCAATACGAAGGTCAGAGGGATACAGTAAACCTGAGGTGAAGCATCGGAATCTATAACTAGTGTCACAGGAATGGTTCAAAACATAGTCAGTAAGAAGAGTCGGTCTTCATGTACTTATGTCGGCAATGTGCCTTTTGTATTTAATTCCAGCGCAATTTCTGTTTTTCAACGTCAATAAGAAGGTCCAAGGGATACAGTACACCTGACGTGAAGCATCGGAATCAATAACTAGTGTCACAGGAATCGTTCAAAACATAGTCAGTAAGATGAGTCAGTCTTCATGTACTTAAGTCGGCATTGAGCCTATTGTATTTAGTTCCGATGCAATTTCTGTATTTCATCGTCAATAAGGAGGTCCAAGGGATACAGTAAACCTGAAGTGAAGCATCGGAATCTATAACTAGTGTCATAGGAATGGTTCAAAACATAGACAGTAAGATGAGTCAGTCTTCTTGTACTTGAGTCGGCATTGTGCCTTTTGTATTTAATTCCGATGCAATTTCTGTGTTTCATCGTCAATCAGAACGTCTGAGGGATACAGTAAACCTGAAGTGAGGCATCGGAATCTATAACTAGTGTCACAGGAATGGTTCAAAACATAGTCAGTAAGAAGAGTCGGTCTTCATGTACTTATGTCGGCATTGTGCCTTTTGTATTTAATTCTGGTGCAATTTCTGTGTTTCAACGTCAATAAGAAAGTCAGAGGGATACAGTAAACCTGAAGTGAAGCATCGGAATCTATAACTAGTGTCACAGGAATGGTTCAAAACATAGACAGGAAGAAAAGTCAGTCTTCTTGTACTTGAGTCGGCATTCTGCCTTTTGTATTAAATTCCGATGCAATTTCTGTGTTTCATCGTCAATATGAAGGTCCTAGGGATACAGTTATCCTGAAGACCAGCATCGGAATCTATAACTAGTGTCACAGGAATGGTTCAAAACAAAGACAATAAGAAGATTCAGTCTTTTTGTGCTTAAGTCAGCATTATGCCTTTTGTATTTAATTCCGATGTAGTTTCTGTGTTTCATCGTCAATAAAAAGGTCCAAATGATACAATAAACCTGAAGTGAAGCATCGGAATCTATAACTAGTGTCAATGAAATGGTTCAAAACATAGACAGTAAGAAGAGTCAGTCTTCTTGTACTTAAGTCGGCTTTGTGCCTCTCGTATTTAATTCCGGTGCAATTTCTGTGTTTCATCGTCAATAAGAAGGTCAGAGCGATACAGTAAACCTGAAGTGAAGCATCGGAATCTATAACTAGTGTCGTAGGAATGGTTAAAAGCATAGACAGTAAGAAGAGTAAGTCTTCTTGTACTTGAGTCGGCATTGTGCCTTTTGTATTTAATTCCGATGCAAATTCTGTGTTTCATCGTCAATAAGAAGGTCAGTGGGATACAGTAAACCTGAGGTGAAGCATCGGAATATATAACTAGTGTCACAGGAATTGTTCAAAACATAGTCAGTAAGAACAGTCGGTCTTCATGTACTTATGTTGGCATTGTGCCTTTTGTATTTAATTCCAGTGCAATTGCTGTGTTTCAACGTCAATAAGAAGGTCCAAGGGATACAGTACACCTGAAGTGAAGCATCGGAATCAATAACTAGTGTCACAGGAATCGTTCAAACATAGTCAGTAAGAAGAGTCGGTCTTCATGTACTTAAGTCGGCTTTGTGCCTTTTGTATTTAATTCCGATGCAATTTCTGTGTTTCATCGTCAATAAGAAGGTCCAAGGGATACAGTAAACCTGAAGTGAAGCATCGGAATCTATAACTAGTGCCACAGGAATGGTTCAAAGCATGGTCAGTAAGATGAGTCAGTCTTCATGTACTTAAGCCGCCATTGCGCCTTTTGTATTTAATTCCGATGCAATTTCTGTGTTTTATCGTCAATAAGAAGGTCAGAGGGATACAGTAAACCTGAAGTGAAGCATCGGAATCAATATCTAGTGTCATAGGAATGGTTCAAAACATAGACAGTAAAAAGAGTCAGTCTTCTTGTACTTGAGTCGGCATTGTGCCTTTTGTATTAAATTCCGATGTAATTTCTGTGTTTCATCGTCAATAAGAAGGCCCAAGGGATACAGTAAACCTGAAGTGAAGCATCGGAATCTATAACTAGTGTCACAGGAATGGTTCAAAACATAGTCAGTAAGAAGAGTCGGTCTTCATGTACTTATGACGGCATTGTGCCTTTTGTATTAAATTCCGGTGCAATTTCTGTGTTTCAACGTCAATAAGAAAGTCAGAGGGATACAGTAAACCTGAAGGGAAGCATCGGAATCTATAACTAGTGTCACAGGAATGGTTCAAAGCATAGTCTGTATGAACAGTCAGTCTTCTTGTCCTTAAGTCGGCATTGTGCCTTTTGTATTTAATTCCGATGCAATTTCTGTGTTTCATCGTCAATAAGAAGGTCCAAGGGATACAGTAAACCTGAAGTGAAGCATCGGAATCTATAACTAGTGTCATAGGAATGGTTGAAATCATAGTCAGTAAGAAGAGTCAGTCTTCTTGTACTTGAGTCAGCATTGTGCCTTTTGTATTTAATTCCGATGCAATATCTGTGTTTCATCGTCAATTAGAAGGTCCAAGGGATACAGTAAACCTGAAGTGAAGCATCGGAATCTATAACTAGTGTCACAGGAATGGTTCAAAACATAGTCAGTAAGAAGAGTCGGTCTTCGTGTACTTAAGTCGGCATTGTGCCTTTTGTATTTAATACCGATGAAATTTCTGTGTTTCATCGTCAATAAGAAGGTCAAAGGGATACAGTAAACCTGAAGTGAAGCATCGGAACCTATAACTAGTGCCATAGGAATGGTTCAAAGCATAGACAGTAAGAAGAGTCAGTCTTCTTGTACTTGAGTCGGCATTGTGCCTTTTGTATTAAATTCCGATGCAATTTCTGTGTTTCATCGTCAATAAGAAGGTCCAAGCGATACAGTAAACCTGGAGTGAAGCATAGGAATTTATAACTAGTGTCACAAGAATGGGTCAAAACATAGTCAGTACTTAAGTCGTCAATGTGCCTTTTGTATTTCATTCCGATGCAATTTCTGTGTTTCATCGTCAATAAGAAGGTCCAAGGGATACAGTAAACCTGAACTGAAGCATCGGAATCTATAACTAGTGTCACAGGAATGGTTCAAAACATAGTCAGTAAGATGAGTCAGTCTTCATGTACTTGAGTCGGCATTGTGCCTTTTGTATTTAATTCCGATGCAACTTCTGTGTTCCTTCGTCAATAAGAAGGTCCAAGGGAAACAGAAAACCTGAAGTGAAGCATCGGAATCTATAACTAGTGTCATAGGAATGGTTCAAAACATAGACAGTAAGATGAGTCAGTCTTCTTGTACCTGAGTCGGCATTGTGCCTTTTGTATTTAATTCCGATGCAATTTCTGTGTTTCATCGTCAATCAGAACGTCTGAGGGATACAGTAAACCTGAAGTGAAGCATCGGAATCTATAACTAGTGTCACAGGAATGGTTCAAAACATAGTCAGTAAGAAGAGTCGGTCTTCATGTACTTATGTCGGCATTGTGCCTTTTGTATTTAATTCCGGTGCAATTTCTGTGTTTCAACGTCAATAAGAAAGTCAGAGGGATACAGTAAACCTGAAGTGAAGCATCGGAATCTATAACTAGTGTCACAGGAATGGTTCAAAACATAGACAGGAAGAAAAATCTGTCTTCTTGTACTTGAGTCGGCATTCTGCCTTTTGTATTAAATTCCGATGCAATTTCTGTGTTACATCGTCAATATGAAGGTCCTAGGGATACAGTTATCCTGAAGACCAGCATCAGAATCTATAACTAGTGTCACAGGAATGGTTCAAGGCTAAGACAATAAGAAGATTCAGTCTTTTTGTGCTTAAGTCAGCATTATGCCTTTTGTATTTAATTCCGATGTAGTTTCTGTGTTTCATCGTCAATAAAAAGGTCCAAATGATTCAATAAACCTGAAGTGAAGCATCGGAATCTATAACTAGTGTCAATGAAATGGTTCAAAACATAGACAGTAAGAAGAGTCAGTCTTCTTGTACTTAAGTCGGCTTTGTGCCTCTCGTACTTAATTCCGGTGCAATTTCTGTGTTTCATCGTCAATAAGAAGGTCAGAGCGATACAGTAAACCTGAAGTGAAGCATCGGAATCTATAACTAGTGTCGTAGGAATGGTTAAAAGCATAGACAGTAAGAAGAGTAAGTCTTCTTGTACTTGAGTCGGCATTGTGCCTTTTGTATTTAATTCCGATGCAAATTCTGTGTTTCATCGTCAATAAGAAGGCCAGTGGGATACAGTAAACCTGAGGTGAAGCATCGGAATATATAACTAGTGTCACAGGAATGGTTCAAAACATAGTCAGTAAGAACAGTCGGTCTTCATGTACTTATGTTGGCATTGTGCCTTTTGTATTTAATTCCAGTGCAATTGCTGTGTTTCAACGTCAATAAGAAGGTCCAAGGGATACAGTACACCTGAAGTGAAGCATCGGAATCAATAACTAGTGTCACAGGAATCGTTCAAACATAGTCAGTAAGAAGAGTCGGTCTTCATGTACTTAAGTCGGCTTTGTGCCTTTTGTATTTAATTCCGATGCAATTTCTGTGTTTCATCGTCAATAAGAAGGTCCAAGGGATACAGTAAACCTGAAGTGAAGCATCGGAATCTGTAACTAGTGCCACAGGAATGGTTCAAAGCATGGTCAGTAAGATGAGTCAGTCTTCATGTACTTAAGCCGCCATTGTGCCTTTTGTATTTAATTCCGATGCAATTTCTGTGTTTCATCGTCAATAAGAAGGCCCAAGGGATACAGTAAACCTGAAGTGAAGCATCGGAATCTATAACTAGTGTCACAGGAATGGTTCAAAACATAGTCAGTAAGAAGAGTCGGTCTTCATGTACTTATGTCGGCATTGTGCCTTTTGTATTAAATTCCGGTGCAATTTCTGTGTTTCAACGTCAATAAGGAAGTCAGAGGGATACAGTAAACCTGAAGGGAAGCATCGGAATCTATAACTAGTGTCACAGGAATGGTTCAAAGCATAGTCTGTAAGAACAGTCAGTCTTCTTGTCCTTAAGTCGGCATTGTGCCTTTTGTATTTAATTATGATGCAATTTCTGTGTTTCATCGTCAATAAGAAGGTCCAAGGGATACAGTAAACCTGAAGTGAAGCATCGGAATCTATAACTAGTGTCATAGGAATGGTTCAAATCATAGTCAGTAAGAAGAGTCAGTCTTCTTGTACTTGAGTCAGCATTGTGCCTTTTGTATTTAATTCCGATGCAATATCTGTGTTTCATCGTCAATTAGAAGGTCCAAGGGATACAGTAAACCTGAAGTGAAGCATCGGAATCTATAACTAGTGTCACAGGAATGGTTCAAAGCATAGTCAGTAAGAAGAGTCGGTCTTCATGTACTTAAGTCGGCATTGTGCCTTTTGTATTTAATACCGATGAAATTTTTGTGTTTCATCGTCAATAAGAAGGTCAAAGGGATACAGTAAACCTGAAGTGAAGCATCGGAATCTATAACTAGTGCCATAGGAATGGTTCAAAGCATAGACAGTAAGAAGAGTCAGTCTTCTTGTACTTGAATCGGCATTGTGCCTTTTGTATTAAATTCCGATGCAATTTCTGTGTTTCATCGTCAATAAGAAGGTCCAAGGGATACAGTAAACCTGGAGTGAAGCATAGGAATTTATAACTAGTGTCACAGGAATGGGTCAGAACATAGTCAGTAAGAAGATTCAGTCTTCATGTACTTAAGTCGCCATTGTGCCTTTTGCATTTCATTCCGATGCAATTTCTGTGTTTCATCGTCAACACGAAGGACAGAGGGATACAGAAAAACTGAAGTGAAGCATCGGAATCAATAACTAGTGTCATAGGAATGGTTAAAAACATAGACAGTAAGAAGAGTAAGTCTTCTTGTACTTGAGTCGGCATTGTGCCTTTTGTATTTAATTCCGATGCAACTTCTGTGTTTCATCGTCAATAAGAAGGTCCAAGAGAAACAGTAAACCTGAAGTGAAGCATCGGAATCTATAACTAGTGTCATAGGAATGGTTCAAAACGTAGACCGTAAGAAGAGGCAGTCTTCTTGTACCTGAGTCGGCATTGTGCCTTTTGTATTTAATTCCGATGCAATTTCTGTGTTTCATCGTCAATAAGAAGGTCAGAGGGATACAGTAAACCTGAAGTGAAGCATCGGAATCTATAACTAGTGTCACAGGAATGGTTCAAAACATAGTCAGTAAGAAGAGTCGGTCTTCATGTACTTATGTCGGCATTCTGCCTTTTGTATTTAATTCCGGTGCAATTTCTGTGTTTCAACGTCAATAAGAAAGTCAGAGGGATACAGTAAACCTGAAGTGAAGCATCGGAATCTATAACTAGTGTCACAGGAATGGTTCAAAGCATAGTCAGTAAGAACAGTCAGTCTTCTTGTCCTTAAGTCGGCATTGTGCATTTTGTATTTAATTCCGATGCAATTTCTGTGTTTCATCGTCAATAAGAAGAACAGAGGGATACAGTAAACCTGAAGTGAAGCATCGGAATCAATATCTAGTGTCATAGGAATGGTTCAAAACATAGACAGTAAAAAGAGTCAGTCTTCTTGTACTTGAGTCGGCATTGTGCCTTTTGTATTAAATTCCGATGCAATTTCTGTGTTTCATCGTCAATAAGAAGGCACAAGGGATACAGTAAACCTGAAGTGAAGCATCGGAATCTATAACTAGTGTCAGAGGAATGGTTCAAAACATAGTCAGTAAGAAGAGTCGGTCTTCATGTACTTATGTCGGCATTCTGCCTTTTGTATTTAATTCCGGTGCAATTTCTGTGTTTCAACGTCAATAAGAAAGTCAGAGGGATACAGTAAACCTGAAGTGAAGCATCGGACTCTATAACTAGCGTCACAGGAATGGTTCAAAGCATAGTCTGTAAGAACAGTCAGTCTTCTTGTCCTTAAGTCGGCATTGTGCCTTTTGTATTTAATTCCGATGCAATTTCTGTGTTTCATTGTCAATAAGAAGGTCCAAGGGATACAGTAAACCTGAAGTGAAGCATCGGAATCTATAACTAGTGTCATAGGAATGGTTCAAAACATAGTCAGTAAGAAGAGTCAGTCTTCTTGTACTTGAGTCAGCATTGTGCCTTTTGTATTTAATTCCGATGCAATATCTGTGTTTCATCGTCAATTAGAAGGTCCAAGGGATACAGTAAACCTGAAGTGAAGCATCGGAATCTATAACTAGTGTCACAGGAATGGTTCAAAACATAGTCAGTAAGAAGAGTCGGTCTTCATGTACTTAAGTCGGCATTGTGCCTTTTGTATCTAATTCCGATGCAATTTCTGTGTTTCATCGTCAATAAGAAGGTCCAAGGGATACAGTAAACCTGAAGTGAAGCATCGGAATCTATAACTAGTGCCACAGGAATGGTTCAAAACATAGTCAGTAAGATGAGTCAGTCTTCATGTACTTATGTCGCCATTGTCCTTTTGTTTTTAATTCCGATGCAATTTCTGTGTTTCATCGTCTATAAGAAGGTCCAAGGGATACAGTAAACCTGAAGTGAAGCATCGGAATCTATAACTACTGTCATAGGAATGGTTCAAAACATAGTCAGTAAGAAGAGTCAGTCTTCTTGTACTTGAGTCGGCATTGTGCCTTTTGTATTTAATTCCGATGCAATATCTGTGTTTCATCGTCAATAAGAAGGTCCAAGGGATACAGTAAACTTGATGTGAAGCATCGGAATCTATAACTAGTGCCATAGGAATGGTTCAAAGCATAGACAGTAAGAAGAGTCAGTCTTCTTGAACTTGAGTCGGCATTGTGCCTTTTGTATTTAATTCCGATGCAATATCTGTGTTTCGTCGTCAATAAGAAGGTCCAAGGGATATAGTAAACCCGGAGTGAAGCATAGGAATTTATAACTAGTGTCACAGGAATGGGTCAAATCATAGTCAGTACTTAAGTCGTCATTGTGCCTTTTGTATTTCATTCCGATGCAATTTCTGTGTTTCATCGTCAATAAGAAGGTCCAAGTCATACAGCAAACCTGGAGTGAAGCATCGGAATCAATAACTAGTGTCACAGGAATCGTTCAAAACATAGTCAGTAAGAAGAGTCGGTCTTCATGTACTTAAGTCGGCATTGTGCCTTTTGTATCTAATTCCGATGCAATTTCTGTGTTTCATCGTCAATAAGAAGGTCCAAGGGATACAGTAAACCTGAAGTGAAGCATCGGAATCTATAACTAGTGCCACAGGAATGGTTCAAAACATAGTCAGTAAGATGAGTCAGTCTTCATGTACTTATGTCGCCATTGTCCTTTTGTTTTTAATTCCGATGCAATTTCTGTGTTTCATCGTCAATAAGAAGGTCAGAGGGATACAGTAAACCTGAAGTAAAGCATCGGAAACAATAACTAGTGTCATAGGAATGGTTCAAAACATAGACAGTAAGAAGAGTAAGTCTTCTTGTACTTGAGTCGGCATTGTGCCTTTTGTATTAAATTCAGATGCAATTTCTGTGTTTCATCGCCAATAAGAAGGTCCAAGGGATACAGTAAACCTGGAGTGAAGCTTAGGAATTTATAACTAGTGTCACAGGAATGGGTCAAATCATAGTCAGTAAGAAGAGTCAGCCTTCATGTACTTAAGTCGCCATTGTGCCTTTTGTATTTAATTCCGATGCAAATTCTGTGTTTCATCGTCAACAAGAAGGTCAGAGGGATACAGTAAAACTGAAGTGAAGCATCGGAATCAATAACTAGTGTCATAGGAATGGTTCAAAACATAGACATTAAGAAGAGTCAGTCTTCTTGTACTTGAGTCAGCATTGTGCCTTTTGTATTTAATTCCGATGCACTTTCTGTGTTTCATCGTCAATACGAAGGTCAGAGGGATACAATAAACCTGAAGTGAAGCATCGGAATCTATAACTAGTGTCACAGGAATGTATCAAAACATAGTCAGTAAGAAGAGTCGGTCTTCATATACTTATGTCGGCATTGTGCCTTTTGTATTTAATTCCGGTGCAATTTCTGTGTTTCAACGTCAATAAGAAAGTCAGAGGGATACAGTAAACCTGAAGTGAAGCATCGGAATCTATAACTAGTGTCACAGGAATGGTTCAAAGCATAGTCAGTAAGAACAGTCAGTCTTCTTGTCCTTAAGTCGGCATTGTGCCTTTTGTATTTAATTCCAATGCAATTTCTGTGTTTCATCGTCAATAAAAAGGTCCAAGGGATACAGTAAACCTGAAGTGAAGCATCGGAATCTATAACTAGTGTCATAGGAATGGTTCAAAACATAGACAGCAGGAAGAGTCAGTCTTCTTGTACTTGAGTAGGCATTGTGCCTTTTGTATTTAATTCCGATGCAATTTCTGTGTTTCATCGTCAATAAGAGGGTCAAAGGGATACAGTAAATCTGAAGTGAAGCATCGGAATCTATAACTAGTGCCATAGGAATGGTTCAAAACATAGACAGTAAGAAGAGTCAGTCTTCTTGTACTTGAGTCGGCATTGTGCCTTTTGTATTTAATTCCGATGCAATTTCTGTGTTTCATCGTCAATAAGAAGGTCCAAGGGATACAGTAAACCTGAAGTGAAGCATCGGAATCTATAACTAGTGTCATAGGAATGGTTCAAAACATAGTCAGTAAGATGAGTCAGTCTTCATGTACTTAAGTCGCCATTGTGACTTTTGTATTTAATTCCGATGCAATTTCTGTGTTTCATCGTCAATAAGAAGGTCGGAGGGATACAGTAAACCTGAAGTGAAGCATCGGAATCAATAACTAGTGTCATGGGAATGGTTCGAAACATAGACAGTAAGAAGAGTCAGTCTTGTTGTACTTGAGTCGGCATTGTGCCTTTTGTATTAAATTCCGATGCAATTTCTGTGTTTCATCGTCATTAAGAAGGTTTAAGGGATACAGTAAACCTGAAATCAAGCATCGGAATCTATAACTAGTGTCACAGGAATGGTTCAAAACATAGTCAGTACTTAAGTCGGCATTGTGCCTTTTGTATTTCATTCCGGTGCAATTTCTGTGTTTCATCGTGAATAAGAAGGTCCAAGGGATACAGTAAACCTGAGCTGAAGCATCGGAATCTATAACTACTGTCACAGGAATGGTTCAAAACATAGTCAGAAAGAAGAGTCAGTCTTCTTGTACTGAAGTCGGCATTGTGCCTTTTGTATTTAATTCCGATGCAACTTCTGTGTTTCATCGTTAATAAGAAGGTCCACGGGATACAGTAAACTAGAAGTGAAGCATCGGAATCTATAACTAGTGTCATAGGAATAGTTCAAAACATAGACAGTAAGAAGAGTCAGTATTCTTGTACTTGTGTCGGCATTGTGCCTTTTGTATTTAATTCCGATGCAATTTCTGTGCTTCATCGTCAATAAGAAGGTCCAAGGGATACAGTAAACCCTAAGTGAAGCATCGGAATCTATAACTAATGTCACAGGAATGGTTCAAAACATAGTCAGTACTTAAGTCGGCATTTAGCCTTTTGTATTTCATTCCGATGCAATCTCTGTGTTTCATCGTCAGTAAGAAGGTCCAAGGGATACAGTAAACCTGAACTGAAGCATCGGAATCTATAACTAGTGTCACAGGAATGGATCAAAACATAGCCAGTAAGAAGAGCCGGTCTTCATGTACTTATGTCGGCATTGTGCCTATTGTACTTAATTCCGGTGCAATTTCTGTTTCAACGTCAATAAGAAAGTCAGAGGGATACAGTAAACCTGAAGTGAAGCATCGGAATCTATAACTAGTGTCACAGGAATGGTTCAAAGCATAGTCAGTAAGAACAGTCAGTCTTCTCGTCCTTAAGTCGGCATTGTGCCTTTTGTATTTAATTCCGATGCTATTTCTGTGTTTCATCGTCAATAAGAAGGTCCAAGGGATACAGTAAACCTGAAGTGAAGCATCGGAATCTATAACTAGTGTCATAGGAATGGTTCAAAACATAGTCAGTAAGATGAGTCAGTCTTCATGTACTTAAGTCGCCATTGTGCCTTTTGTATTTAATTCCGATGCAATTTCTGTGTTTTATCGTCAATAAGAAGGTCAGAGGGTTACAGTAAACCTGAAGTCAAGCATCGGAATCTATAACAACTGTCACAGGAATGGTTCAAAACATAGTCAGTACTTAAGTCGGCATTGTGCCATTTGTATTTCATTCCGATGCAATTTCTGTGTTTCATCGTCAATAAGAAGGTCCAAGGGATACAGTAAACCTGAACTGAAGCATCGGAATCTATAACTTGTGTCACAGGAATGGTTCAAAACATAGTCAGTAAGATGAGTCAGTCTTCATGTATTTAAGTCGCCATTCTGCCTTTTGTATTTAATTCCGACGCAATTTCTGTGTTTCATCGTCAATGGGAAGGTCAGAGGGATACAGTAAACCTGAAGTGAAGCATCGGAATCAATAACTAGTGTCATAGGAATGGTTCAAGACGTAGACAGTAAGAAGAGTCGGTCTTCATGCACTTATGTCGGCATTGTGCCTTTTGTATTAAATTCCGATGCAATTTCTGTGTTTCATCGTCAATAAGAATGTCCAAGGGATACAGTAAACCTAAAGTCAAGCATCGGAATCTATAACTAGTGTCACAGGAATGGTTCAAAACATAGTCAGAAAGAAAAGTCAGTCTTCTTGTACTGATGTCGGCATTGTGCCTTTTGTATTTAATTCCGATGCCACTTCTGTGTTTCATCGTTAATACGAAGGTCCAAGGGATACTGTAAACCTGAAGTGAAGCATCGGAACCTATAACATGTGTCATAGGAATTTTTCAAAACATAGAAAGTAAGAAGAGTCAGTATTCTTGTACTTGAGTCGGCATTGTGCCTTTTGTATTTAATTCCGATGCAATTTCTGTGTTTCATCGTCAATAAGAAGGTCCAAGGGATACAGTAAACCTAAAGTGAAGCATCAGAATCGATAACTAGTGTTAATGGAATGGTTCAAAACATAGACAGTAAGAAGAGTCAGTCTTCTTGTACTTAAGTCGGCATTGTGCCTTTTGTATTTAATTCCAGTGCAATTTCTGTGTTTCATCGTCATTAAGAAGCCCAGAGGGATACAGTAAACCTAAAGTGAAGCATCGGACTCTATAACTAATGTCACATGAATGGTTCAAAACATAGTCAGTAAGAAGAGTCAGTCTTCTTGTACTTAAGTCGGCCTTGTGCCTTTTGTATTTAATTCCGATGCAATTTCTGTGTTTCATCGTCAATAAGAAGGTCCAAGGGATACAGTTAACCTGGAGTGAAGCATCGGAATCTATAACTAGTGTCACAGGAATGGTTTAAAACATAGTCAGTAAGAAGAGTCGGTCTTCATGTACTTAAGTCAGCTTTGTGCCTTTTGTATATAATTCCGGTGCAATATCTGTGTTTCATCGTCAATAAGAAGGTCAGAGGGATAGAGTAAATCTGAAGTGAAGCATCGGAATCTATAACTAGTGTCACAGGAATGGTTAAAAGCATAGTCAGTAAGAAGAGTCAGTCTTCTTGTCCTTAAGTCGGCATTGTGCCTTTTGTATTTAATTCCGATGCAATTTCTGGGTTTCATCGTCAATAAGAAGGTCCAAGGGATACAGTAAACCTAGAGTGAAGCATCGGAATCTATAACTAGTGTCACAGGAATGGTTCAAAACATGGACAGTAAGAAGATACAGACTTCTTGTACTTAAGTCGGCATTGTTTCTTTTGTATTTAGCTCCGATACAATTTCTGTGTAACATCGACAATAAGAAGGTCCAAGGGATACAGTAAACCTGAAGTGAAGCATCGGAATCTATAACTAGTGTCACAGGAATGGTTCAAAACATAGACAGTAAGGAGAGTCAGTCTTCTTGTACTTAAGTCGGCATTGTGCCTTTTGTATTTCATTCCGGTTCAATTTCTGTGTTTCATCGTCAATACGAAGGTCAGAGGAATGCAGTAAACCTGAAGTGAAGCATCGGAATCTATAACTAGTGTCACAGGAATGGTTCAAAATATAGTCAGTAAGAACAGTCGGTCTTCATGTACTTAAATCGGCATTGTGCCTTTTGTATTTAATTCCGATGCAATTTCTGTGTTTCATCGTCAATAAGAAAGTCCAAGGGATACACTAAACCTGAAATGAAGCATCGGAATCTATAACTAGTGTCACAGGATGGGTTCAAGACATAGACAGTAGGAAGAGTCAGTCTTCTTGTACTTAAATCGGCATTGTGCCATTTGTATTTAATTCCGATGCAATTTCTGTGTTTCATCGTCAATAAGAAGGTCCAAGGGATACAGTAAACCTGAAGAGAAGCATCGGAATCTATAACTAGTGTCACAGGAATGGTAAAAACATAGACAGTAAGAAGAGTCAGTCTTCTTGTACTTAAGTCGTCATTGTGCCTTTTCAATTTAATTTCGATGCAATTTCTGTGTTTCATTGTCAATAAGAAGGTCAGAGGGATACAGTAAACCTGAAGTGAAGCATGGGAATCTATAACTAGTGTCACAGGAATGGTTCAAAACATAGACAGTAAGAAGAGTCAGTCTTCTTGTACTTAAGTCGGCATTGTGCCTTTTGTATTTAAGTCCGATGCAATTTCTGTGTTTCATCGTCAATAAGAAGGTCAGAGAGATACAGTAACCATGAAGTGAAGCATCTGAATCTATAACTAGTGTCACAGGAATGGTTCAAACATAGTCAGTAAGAAGGGTCGCCCTTCACGTATTTAAGTCGGCATTGTGCCCTTTGTATTTAATTCCGGTGCAATTTCTGTGTTTCATCGTCAACACGAAAGTCAGAGGGATACAGTAAACCTGAAGTGAAGCATCGGAATCTATAACTAGTGTCACAGGAATGGTTAAAAACATAGTCAGTAAAAACAGTCAGTATTCCTGTCCTTAAGTCGGCATTGTGCCTTTTGTATTTAATTCCTATGCAATTTCTGTGTTTCATCGTCAATAAGAAGGTCCAAGCGATACAGTAAACCTGAGTTGAAGCATCGGAATTTATAACTAGTGTCACAGGAATGGTTCAGAACATAGACAGTAAGAAGATACAGTCATCTTGTACTTAAGTTGGCATTGTGCCTTTTGTATTTAATTCCGATGCAATTTCTGTGTTTCATCGTCAATAAGAAGGTCCAAGGGATACAGTAAACCAGAAGTGAAGCATCGGAATCTATAACTAGTGTCACAGGAATGGCTCAAATCATAGACAGTATGAAGAGTCAGTCTTCGTGTACTTAAGTCGGCATTGTGCCTTTTCTATTTAATTCCGATGGAACTTCAGTGTTTCATCGTCAGTATGAAGGTCCAAGTGATTCAGTAAGCCTGGAGTGAAGCATCGGAATCTATAACTAGTGACAATGGATTGGTTCAAAACATAGTCAGTAAGAACAGTCGGTCTTCATGTACTTAAGTCGGCATTGTGCCTTTTGTATTTAATTCCGATGCAACTTCTGTGTTTCATCGTCAATAAGAAGGTCCAAGGGAAACAGTAAACCTGAAGTGAAGCATCGGAATCTATAACTAGTGCCACAGGAATTGTTCAAAACATAGTCAGTAAGATGAGTCAGTCTTCATGTACTTAAGTCGCCATTGTGCCTTTTGTACTTAATTCCGATGCAATATCTGTGTTTCATCGTCAATAAGAAGGTCAGAGGGATACAGTAAACCTGAAGTGAAGCATCGGAATCAATAACTAGTGTCATAGGAATGGTTCAAAACATAGACAGTAAGAAGAGTCAGTCTTCTTGTACTTGAGACGGCACTGTGCCTTTTGTATTCAATTGCGATGCAATTTCTGTGTTTCATCGTCAATACGAAGGTCCAAGGGATTCAGTAAACCTGGAGTGAAGCATAGGAATTTATAACTAGTGTCACAGGAATGGGTCATAACATAGTCAGTACGAAGTGTCCGTCTTCTTGTACTTGAGTCGGCATTGTGCCATTTGTATTTAATTCCGATGCAATTTCTGTGTTTCATCGTCAATAAGAAGGTCAGAGGGATACAGTAAACCTGAAGTGAAACATCGGAATGTATAACTAGTGTCACAGGAATGGTTCAATACATAGTCAGTGAGAAGAGTCGGTCTTCATGTACTTATGTCGGCATTGTGCCTTTTGTATTTAATTCCGGTGCAATTTCTGTGTTTCAACGTCTATAAGAAAGTCAGAGGGATACAGTAAACCTGAAGTGAAGCATCGGAATCTATAACTAGTGTCACAGGAATGGTTCAAAGCATAGTCAGTAAGAAAAGTCAGTCTTCTTGTCCTTAAGTCGGCATTGTGCCTTTTGTATTTAATTCCGATGCAATTTCTGTGTTTCATCGTCAATAAGAAGGTCCAAGGGATACAGTAAAGCTGAAGTGAAGCATCGGAATCTATAACTAGTGTCATAGGAATGGTTCAAAACATAGACAGTAAGAAGAGTCAGTCTTCTTGTACTTGAGTCGGTATTGTTCCTTTTGTATTTAATTCCGATGCAATTTCTGTGATTCATCGTCAATAAGAAGGTCCAAGGGATACAGTAAACCTGAAGTGAAGCATCTGAATCTATAACTAGTGTAACAGGAATGGTTTAAAACATAGTCAGTAAGAAGTGTCTGTCTTCTTGTCCTTAAGTCGGCCTTGTGCCTTTTGTATTTAATTCCGATGCAATATCAGTGTTTCATCGTCAATAGGAAGGTCCCAGGGATACAGCAAACCTGGAGTGAAGCATCGGAATCTATAACTAGTGTAACAGGAAAGGTTCAAAACATAGTCAGTAAGAAGAGTCAGTCTTCTTGTCCTTAAGTCGGCCTTGTGCCTTTTGTATTTAATTCCGAAGCAATTTCTGTGTTTCATCGTCAATAAGAAGGTCCAAGGGATACAGTAAACCTGAAGTGAAGCATCGGAATCTATAACTAGTGTCACAGGAATGGTTCAAAACATAGTCAGTAAGAAGAGTCGGTCTTCATGCACTTATGTCGGCATTGTGCTTTTTGTATTTAATTCCGATGCAATTTCTGTGTTTCATCGTCAATAAGAAGGTCTAAGGGATAAAGTAAACCTGAAGTGAAGCATCCGAATCTATAACTAGTGTAACAGGAATGGTTCAAAACATAGTCAGTACGAAGAGTCAGTCTTCATGTACTTATGTCGGCATTGTGCCTTTTGTATTTATTTCCGATGCAATTTCTGTGTTTCATCGTCAATAAGAAGGTCCAAGGGTTACAGTAAACATGAAGTGAAGCATCGGAATCTATAACTAGTGTCACAGGAATGGTTGATAACATAGTCTGTAGGAAGAGTCAGTCTTCTTGTACTTAAGTTGGCATTTTCCCTAATCTATTTAATTCCGATGCAATTTCAGTGTTTCACCGTCAATAGGAAGGTCCAAATGATAATGTAAACCTGGAGTGAAGCATCGGAATCTATAACTAGTGTCAATGGAATGGTTCAAAACATAGACAGTAAGCAGAGTCAGTCTTCTTGTACTTAAGTCGGAATTGTGCCTTTTGTATTTAACTCCAGTGCAATTTCTGTGTTTCATAATCAATAAGGAGGCCAGAGGGATACAGTAAACCTGAAGTGAAGCATCGGAATCCTTAACTAGTGCCACAGGAATGGTTCAAAACATAGACAGTAAGAAGATTCAGTCTTCTTGTACATAAGTCGGCATTGTGCCTTTTGTATTTAATTCCGATGCACTTTCTGTGTTCCATCGTCAATAAGAAGGTCCAAGGGATACAGTAAACCTGAAGTGAAGCATCGGAATCTACAACTAGTGTCACAGGAATGGTTCAAAACATAGTCAGTAAGAAGAGTCAGTCTTCTTGTCCTTAAGTCGGCATTGTGCCTTTTGTATTTAATTCCGATGCAATTTCTGTGTTCATCGTCAATAAGAAGGTCCAAGGGATACAGTAATCCTGGAGTGAAGCATCGGAATCTATAACTAGTGTCACAGGAATTGTTCAAATCATAGACATTAAGAAGATACGGTCTTGTTGTACTTAAGTCGGCATTGTGCCACTTGTATTTAATTCCAATGCAATTTCTGTGTTTCATCGTCAATAAGAAGGTCCAAGCGATACAGTAAACCTGAAGTGAAGCAACGGAATCTATAACTAGTGTCACAGGAATGGTTCATAACATAGTCAGTAAGAAGAGTCAGTCTTCTTGTACTTACGTCGGCATTGTGCCTTTTGTATTTCATTCTGATGCAATTTCTGTGTTTCATCGTCAATAAGAAGGTCAGAGGGATACAGTAACCCTGAAGTGAAGCATCGGAATCTTTAACTAGTGTCACAGGAATAGTTCAAAGCATTGTCAGTAAGAAGAGTCGCTCTTCATGTACTTAAGTCGGCATTGTGCCTTTTGTATTTAATTCCGATGCAATTTCTGTGTTTCATCGTCAATAAGGAGGAGCGAGGGGTACAGTAAACCTGAAGTGAAGCATCGGAATCTATAACTAGTGTCACAGGAATGGGTCATAACATAGACAGTAGGAAGAGTCAGTCTTCTTGTACTTAAATCGGCATTGTGCCATTTGTATTTTATTCCGATGCAATTTCTGTGTTTCATCGTCAACAAGAAGGTCCAAGGGATACAGTAAACCTGAAGTGAAGCATCGGAATCTATAACTAGAGTAACAGGAATTGTTCAAAACATAGACAGTAAGGAGAGTCAGTCTTCTTGTACTTAAGTCGGCATTGTGCCTTTTGTATTTCATTCCGGTGCAATTTCTGTGTTTCATCGTCAATACGAAGGTCAGAGGAATGCAGTAAACCTGAAGTGAAGCATCGGAATCTATAACTAGTGTCACAGGAATGGTTCAAACATAGACAGGAAGAAGAGGCAGTCTTCTTGTACTTGAGTCGGCATTCTGCCTTTTGTATTAAATTCCGATGCAATTTCTTTGTTTCATCGTCAATAAGAAGGTCCTAGAAATACAGTAATCCTGAAGTCAAGCATCGGAATCTATAACTATTGTCACAGGAATGGTTCAAAACATAGACAATAAGAAGATTCAGTCTTTTTGTACTTAAGTCAGCATTGTGCCTTTTGTATTTAATTCCGATGTAGTTTCTGTGTTTCATCGTCAATAAAAAGGTCCAAATGATACAGTTACCCTCAAGTGAAGCATCGGAATCTATAACTAGTGTCAATGGAATAGTTCAAAACATAGACAGTAAGAAGAGTCAGTCTTCTTGTACTTAAGTCGGCATTGTGCCTTTTGTATTTAATTCCGATGCAATTTCTGTGTTTCATCGTCAATACGAAGGTCTGAGCGATACAGTAAACCTGAAGTGAAGCATCGGAATCTATAACTAGTGTCCCAGGAATGGTTCAAAACATAGTCAGAAAGGATAGTCAGTCTTCTTGTTCTCTAGTCAACATTGTGCCTTTTGTATTTAATTCCGATGCAAATTCTGTGTACATCGTCAATAAGAAGGTCCTAAGGATACAGTAGACCTGGAGTGAAGCATCGGAATCTATAACTAGTGTCACAGGAATTTTTCATAACATAGTTAGTAAGAAGAGTCAGTCTTCATGTACTTAAGACGGCATTGTGCCTTTTGTATTTAATTCCGATGCAATTTCTGTGTTTCATCGTCAATAAGAAGGTCCAAGGGATACAGTAAACCTGAAGTGAAGCATCGGAATCTATAACTAGTGTCAATGGAATGGTTCAAAACATAGACAGTAAGAAGAATCAGTCTTCTTGTACTTAAGTCGGCATTGTGCCTATTGTATGTAATTCCGGTGCAATTTCTGTGTTTCAGCGTCAATAAGAAGGTCAGAGGGATACAATAAACCTGAAGTGAAGCATCGGAATCTGTAACTAGTAAAACAGGAATGGTTCAAAACATAGTCAGTAAGAAGAGTCAGTCTTCTTGTCCTTAAGTCGGCCTTGTGCCTTTTGTATTTAATTCCGAACCAATTTCTGTGTTTCATCGTCAATAAGAAGGTCCAAGGGTTACAGTAAACATGAAGTGAAGCATCGGAATCTATAACTAGTGTCACAGGAATGGTTCAAACATAGTCTGTAGGAAGAGTCAGTCTTCTTGTACTTAAGTCGGCATTTCCCTAATCTATTTTATTCCGATGCAATTTCAGTGTCTCATCGTCAACAGGAAGGTCCAAATGACGCAGTGAACCTGGAGTGAAGCTTCGGAATCTATAACAAGTGTCAATTGAATGGTTCAGAACATAGACAGTAAGCAGAGTCAGTCTTCTTGTACTTAAGTCGGCATTGTGCCTTTTGTATTTAACTCCAGTGCAATTTCTGTGTTTCATAGTCAATAAGAAGGTAAGAGGGATACAGTAAATCTGAAGTGAAGCATCGGAATCTATAACTAGTGTCACAGGAAAGGTTCAAAACATAGACAGTAAGAAGATACAGTCTTCTTGTACATAAGTCGGCATTGTGCCTTTTGTATTTAATTCCGATGCACTTTCTGTGTTTCATCGTCAATAAGAAGGACCGAGGGATACAGTAAACCTGAAGTGAATCATCGGAATCTATAACTAGTGTCACGGAATGGTTCAAAATATAGTCAGTAAGAACAGTCGGTCTTCATGTGCTTAAATCGGCATTGTGCCTTTTGTATTTAATTCCGATGCAATTTCTGTGTTTCATCGTCAATAAGAAAGTCCACGGGATACACTAAACCTGAAATGAAGCATCGGAATCTTTAACTAGTGTCACAGGAATGGTTCAAAACATAGACAGTAGGAAGAGTCAGTCTTCTTGTACTTAAATCGGCATTGTGCCATTTGTATTTAATTCCGATGCAATTTCTGTGTTTCATCGTCAATAAGAAGGTCCAAGGGATACAGTAAACCTGAAGTGAAGCTTCGGAATCTATAACTAGTGTCACAGGACTGGTAAAAACATAGACAGTAAGAAGAGTCAGTCTTCTTGTACTTAAGTCGTCATTGTGCCTTTTCAATTTAATTTCGATGCAATTTCTGTGTTTCATCGTCAATAAGAAGGTCAGAGGGATACAGTAAACCTGAAGTGAAGCATGGGAATCTATAACTAGTGTCACAGGAATGGTTCAAAACATAGACAGTAAGAAGAGTCAGTCTTCTTGTACTTAAGTCGGCATTGTGCCTTTTCTATTTAATACCGATGCAATTTCTGTGTTTCATCGTCAATAAGAAGGTCAGAGGGATACAGTAACCATGAAGTGAAGCATCTGAATCTATAACTAGTGTCACAGGAATGGTTCAAACATAGTCAGTAAGAAGGGTCGCCCTTCACGTATTTAAGTCGGCATTGTGCCCTTTGTATTTAATTCCGGTGCAATTTCTGTGTTTCATCGTCAATACGAAAGTCAGAGGGATACAGTAAACCTGAAGTAAAGCATCGGAATCTATAACTAGTGTCACAGGAATGGTTAAAAACATAGTCAGTAAAAACAGTCAGTATTCCTATCCTTAAGTCGGCATTGTGCCTTTTGTATTTAATTCCTATGCAATTTCTGTGTTTCATCGTCAATAAGAAGGTCCAAGCGATACAGTAAACCTGAGTTGAAGCATCGGAATCTATAACTAGTGTCACAGGAATGGTTCAGGACATAGACAGTAAGAAGATACAGTCATCTTGTACTTAAGTTGGCATTGTGCATTTTGTATTTAATTCCGATGCAATTTCTGTGTTTCATCGTCAATAAGAAGGTCCAAGGGATACAGTAAACCAGAAGTGAAGCATTGGAATCTATAACTAGTGTCACAGGATAGGCTCAAATCATAGACAGTATGAAGAGTCAGTCTTCGTGTACTTAAGTCGGCATTGTGCCTTTTCTATTTAATTCCGATGGAACTTCAGTGTTTCATCGTCAGTATGAAGGTCCAAGTGATTCAGTAAACCTGGAGTGAAGCATCGGAATCTATAACTAGTGACAATGGATTGGTTCAAAACATAGTCAGTAAGAACAGTCGGTCTTCATATACTTAAGTCGGCATTGTGCCTTTTGTATTTAATTCCGATGCAACTTCTGTGTTTCATCGTCAATAAGAAGGTCAGAGGGATAGAGTAAACCTGAAGTGAAGCATCGGAATGTATAACTAGTGTCAAGGGATGGTTCAAAACATAGTCAGTGAGAAGAGTCGGTCTTCATGTACTTATGTCGGCATTGTGCCTTATGTATTTAATTCCGGTGCAATTTCTGTGTTTCAACGTCTATAAGAAAGTCAGAGGGATACAGTAAACCTGAAGTGAAGCATCGGAATCTATAACTAGTATCACAGGAATGGTTCAAAGCATAGTCATTAAGAACAGTCAGTCTTCTTGTCCTTAAGTCGGCATTGTGCCTTTTGTATTTAATTCCGATGCAATTTCTGTGTTTCATCGTCAATAAGAAGGTCCAAGGGATACAGTAAAGCTGAAGTGAAGCATCGGAATCTATAACTAGTGTCATAGGAATGGTTCAAAACATAGACAGTAAGAAGAGTCAGTCTTCTTGTACTTGAGTCGGCATTGTTCCTTTTGTATTTAATTCCGATGCAATTTCTGTGATTCATCGTCAATAAGAAGGTCCAAGGGATACAGTAAACCTGAAGTGAAGCATCGGAATCTATAACTAGTGTAACAGGAATGGTTTAAAACATAGTCAGTAAGAAGAGTCAGTCTTCTTGTCCTTAAGTCGGCCTTGTGCCTTTTGTATTTAATTCCGATGCAATATCAGTGTTTCATCGTCAATAGGAAGGTCCCAGGGATACAGTAAACCTGAAATGAAGCATCGGAATCTATAACTAGTGTCACAGGAATGGTTCAAAACATAGTCAGTAAGAAGAGTCGGTCTTGATGCACTTATGTCGGCACTGTGCCTTTTGTATTTAATTCCGATGCAATTTCTGTGTTTCATCGTCAATAAGAAGGTCTAAGGGATAAAGTAAACCTGAAGTGAAGCATCCGAATCTATAACTAGTGTAACAGGAATGGTTCAAAACATAGTACGAAGAGTCAGTCTTCATGTACTTATGTCGGCATTGTGCTTTTTGTATTTAATTCGGATGCAATTTCTGTGTTTCATCGTCATTATGAAGGTCCAAGGGTTACAGTAAACATGAAGTGAAGCATCGGAATCTATAACTAGTGTCACAGGAATGGTTGATAACATAGTCTGTAGGAAGAGTCAGTCTTCTTGTACTTAAGTCTTCATTTTCCCTAATCTGTTTAATTCCGATGCATTTTCAGTGTTTCACCGTCAATAGGAAGGTCCAAATGATAATGTAAACCTGGAGTGAAGCATCGGAATCTATAACTAGTGTCAATGGAATGGTTCAAAACATAGACAGTAAGCAGAGTCAGTCTTCTTGTACTTAAGTCGGCATTGTGCCTTTTGTATTTAACTCCAGTGCAATTTCTGTGTTTCATAGTCAATAAGAAGGCCAGAGGGATACAGTAAACCTGAAGTGAGGCATCGGAATCCTTAACTAGTGCCACAGGAATGGTTCAAAACATAGACAGTAAGAAGATTCAGTATTCTTGTACATAAGTCGGCATTGTGCCTTTTGTATTTAATTCCGATGCACTTTCTGTGTTCCATCGTCAATAAGAAGGTCCAAGGGATACAGTAAACCTGAAGTGAAGCATCGGAATCTATAACTAGTGTCACAGGAATGGTTCAAAACATAGTCAGTAAGAAGAGTCAGTCTTCTTGTCCTTAAGTCGGCATTGTGCCTTTTGTATTTAATTCCGATGCAATTTCTGTGTTCATCGTCAATAAGAAGGTCCAAGGGATACAGTAATCCTGGAGTGAAGCATCGGAATCTATAACTAGTGTCACAGGAATTGTTCAAATCATAGACATTAAGAAGATACGGTCTTGTTGTACTTAAGTCGGCATTGTGCCTTTTGTATTTAATTCCAATGCAATTTCTGTGTTTCATCGTCAATAAGAAGGTCCAAGCGATACAGTAAACCTGAAGTGAAGCAACGGAATCTATAACTAGTGTCACAGGAATGGTTCATAACATAGTCAGTAAGAAGAGTCAGTCTTCTTGTACTTACGTCGGCATTGTGCCATTTGTATTTCACTCTGATGCAATTTCTGTGTTTCATCGTCAATAAGAAGGTCAGAGGGATACAGTAACCCTGAAGTGAAGCATCCGAATCTTTAACTAGTGTCACAGGAATAGTTCAAAGCATTGTCAGTAAGAAGAGTCGCTCTTCATGTACTTAAGTCGGCATTGTGCCTTTTGTATTTAATTCCGATGCAATTTCTGTGTTTCATCGTCAATAAGGAGGAGCGAGGGGTACAGTAAACCTGAAGTGAAGCATCGGAATCTATAGCTAGTGTCACAGGAATGGTTCAAAATATAGTCAGTAAGAACAGTCGGTGCTCATGTACTTAAATCGGCATTGTGCCTTCTGTATTTAATTCCGATGCAATTTCTGTGTTTCATCATCAATGAGAAGGTCCAAGGGATACAGTAAACCTGAAGTGAAGCATCGGAATCTATAACTAGAGTCACAGGAATGGTTCAAAACATAGACAGTAAGGAGAGTCAGTCTTCTTGTACTTAAGTCGGCATCGTGCCTTTTGTATTTCATTCCGGTGCAATTTCTGTGTTTCATCGTCAAAACGAAGGTCAGAGGAATGCAGTAAACCTGAAGTGAGGCATCGGAATCTATAACTAGTGTCACAGGAATGGTTCAAAACATAGACAGGAAGAAGAGGCAGTCTTCTTGTACTTGAGTCGGCATTCTGCCTTTTGTATTAAATTCCGATGCAATTTCCGTGTTTCATCGTCAATAAGAAGGTCCTAGAAATACAGTAATCCTGAAGTCAAGCATCGGAAGCTATAACTAGTGTCACAGGAATGGTTCAAAACATAGACAATAAGAAGATTCAGTCTTTTTGTACTTAAGTCAGCATTGTGCCTTTTGTATTTAATTCCGATGTAGTTTCTGTGTTTCATCGTCAATAAAAAGGTCCAAATGATACAGTAAACCTGAAGTGAAGCATCGGAATCTATAACTAGTGTCAATGGAATAGTTCAAAACATAGACAGTAAGAAGAGTCAGTCTTCTTGTACTTAAGTCGGCATTTTGCCTTTTGTATTTAATTCCGATGCAATTTCTGTGTTTCATCGTCAATAAGAAGGTCCAAGGGATACAGTAAACCTGAAGTGAAGCATCGGAACCTATAACTAGTGTCCCAGGAATGGTTCAAAACATAGTCAGAAAGGAAAGTCAGTCTTCTTGTTCATAAGTCAACATTGTGCCTTTTGTATTTAACTCCGATGCAAATTCTGTGTGCATCGTCAATAAGAAGGTCCTAAGGATACAGTAGACCTGGAGTGAAGCATCGGAATCTATAACTAGTGTCACAGGAATTTTTCAAAACATAGTCAGTAAGAAGATTCAGTCTTCATGTTCTTAAGACGGCATTGTGCCTTTTGTATTTAATTCCGATGCAATTTCTGTGTTTCATCGTCAATAAGAAGGTCCAAGGGATACAGTAAACCTGAAGTGAAGCATCGGAATCTATAACTAGTGTCAATGGAATGGTTCAAAACATAGACAGTAAGAAGAATCAGTCTTCTTGTACTTAAGTCGGCATTGTGCCTATTGTATTTAATTCCGGTGCAATTTCTGTGTTTCATCGTCAATAAGAAGGTCAGAGGGATACAATAAACCTGAAGTGAAGCATCGGAATCTGTAACTAGTGTAACAGGAATGGTTCAAAACATAGTCAGTAAGAAGAGTCAGTCTTCTTGTCCTTAAGTCGGCCTTGTGCCTTTTGTATTTAATTCCGAACCTATTTCTGTGTTTCATCGTCAATAAGAAGGTCCAAGGGTTACAGTAAACATGAAGTGAAGCATCGGAATCTATAACTAGTGTCACAGGAGTGGTTCAAACATAGTCTGTAGGAAGAGTCAGTCTTCTTGTACTTAAGTCGGCATTTCCCTAATCTATTTAATTCCGATGCAATTTCAGTGTCTCATCGTCAACAGGAAGGTCCAAATGACGCAGTGAACCTGGAGTGAAGCTTCGGAATCTATAACAAGTGTCAATTGAATGGTTCAAAACATAGACAGTAAGCAGAGTCAGTCTTCTTGTACTTAAGTCGGCATTGTGGCTTTTGTATTTAACTCCAGTGCAATTTCTGCGTTTCATAGTCAATAAGAAGGTAAGAGGGATACAGTAAATCTGAAGTGAAGCATCGGAATCTATAACTAGTGTGACAGGAAAGGTTCAAAACATAGACAGTAAGAAGATACAGTCTTCTTGTACATAATTCGGCATTGTGCCTTTTGTATTTAATTCCGATGCAATTTCTGTGTTTCATCGTCAATAAGAAGGTCCAAGGGATACAGTAAACCTGAAGTGAAGCATCGGAATCTATAACTAGTGTCACAGGAATGGTAAAAACATAGACAGTAAGAAGAGTCAGTCTTCTTGTACTTAAGTCGTCATTGTGCCTTTTCAATTTAATTTCGATGCAATTTCTGTGTTTCATCGTCAATAAGAAGGTCAGAGGGATACAGTAAACCTGAAGTGAAGCATGGGAATCTATAACTAGTGTCACAGGAATGGTTCAAAACATAGACAGTAAGAAGAGTCAGTCTTCTTGTACTTAAGTCGGCATTGTGCCTTTTCTATTTAATTCCGATGCAATTTCTGTGTTTCATCGTCAATAAGAAGGTCAGAGGGATGCAGTAAACATGAAGTGAAGCATCTGAATCTATAACTAGTGTCACATCAATGGTTCAAACGTAGTCAGTAAGAAGGGTCGCCCTTCACGTATTTAAGTCGGCATTGTGCCCTTTGTATTTAATTCCGGTCAAATTTCTGTGTTTCATCGTCAATACGAAAGTCAGAGGGATACAGTAAACCTGAAGTGAAGCATCGGAATCTATAACTAGTGTCACAGGAATGGTTAAAAACATAGTCAGTAAAAACAGTCAGTATTCCCATCCTTAAGTCGGCATTGTGCCTTTTGTATTTAATTCCTATGCAATTTCTGTGTTTCATCGTCAATAAGAAGGTCCAAGCGATACAGTAAACCTGAGTTGAAGCATCGGAATCTATAACTAGTGTCACAGGAATGGTTCAGAACATAGACAGTAAGAAGATACAGTCATCTTGTACTTAAGTTGGCATTGTGCCTTTTGTATTTAATTCCGATGCAATTTCTGTGTTTCATCGTCAATAAGAAGGTCCAAGGGATACAGTAAACCAAAAGTGAAGCATCGGAATCTATAACTAGTGTCACAGGAATGGTTCAAACATAGTCTGTATTAAGAGTCAGTCTTCTTGTACTTAAGTCGGCATTTCCCTAATCTATTTAATTCCGATGCAATTTCAGTGTCTCATCGTCAACAGGAAGGTCCAAATGACGCAGTGAACCTGGAGTGAAGCTTCGGAATCTATAACAAGTGTCAATTGATTGGTTCAAAACATAGACAGTAAGCAGAGTCAGTCTTCTTGTACTTAAGTCGGCATTGTGCCTTTTGTATTTAACTCCAGTGCAATTTCTGTGTTTCATAGTCAATAAGAAGGTAAGAGGGATACAGTAAATCTGAAGTGAAACATCGGAATCTATAACTAGTGTGACAGGAAAGGTTCAAAACATAGACACTAAGAAGATACAGTCTTCTTGTACATAAGTCGGCATTGTGCCTTTTGTATTTAATTCCGATGCACTTTCTGTGTTTCATCGTCAATAAGAAGGACCGAGGGATACAGTAAACCTGAAGTGAAGCATCGGAATCTATAACTAGTGTCACAGGAATGGTTCAAAATATAGTCAGTAAGAACAGTCGGTCTTCATGTGCTTAAATCGGCATTGTGCCTTTTGTATTTAATTCCGATGCAATTTCTGTGTTTCATCGTCAATAAGGAAGTCCACGGGATACACTACCCCTGAAATGAAGCATCGGAATCTATAACTAGTGTCACAGGAATGGTTCAAAACATAGACAGTAGGAAGAGTCAGTCTTCTTGTACTTAAATCGGCATTGTGCCATTTGTATTTAATTCCGATGCAATTTCTGTGTTTCATCGTCAATAAGAAGGTCCAAGGGATACAGTAAACCTGAAGTGAAGCATCGGAATCTATAACTAGTGTCACAGGAATGGTAAAAACATAGACAGTAAGAAGAGTCAGTCTTCTTGTACTTAAGTCGTCATTGTGCCTTTTCAATTTAATTTCGATGCAATTTCTGTGTTTCATCGTCAATAAGAAGGTCAGAGGGATACAGTAAACCTGAAGTGAAGCATGGGAATCTATAACTAGTGTCACAGGAATGGTTCAAAACATAGACAGTAAGAAGAGTCAGTCTTCTTGTACTTCAGTCGGCATTGTGCCTTTTCTATTTAATTACGATGCAATTTCTGTGTTTCATCGTCAATAAGAAGGTCAGAGGGATACAGTAAACCAGAAGTGAAGCATCTGAATCTATAACTAGTGTCACAGGAATGGCTCAAATCATAGACAGTATGAAGAGTCAGTCCTCGTGTACTTAAGTCGGCATTGTGCATTTTCTATTTACTTCCGATGGAACTTCAGTGTTTCATCGTCAGTATGAAGGTCCAAGTGATTCAGTAAACCTGGAGTGAAGCATCGGAATCTATAACTAGTGACAATGGATTGGTTCAAAACATAGTCAGTAAGAACAGTCGGTCTTCATGTACTTAAGTCGGCATTGTGCCTCTTGTATTTAATTCCGATGCAACTTCTGTGTTTCATCGTCAATGAGAAGGTCCAAGGGAAACAGTAAACCTGAAGTGAAGCATCGGAATCTATAACTAGTGTCATAGGAGTGGTTCAAAACATAGACAGTAAGAAGAGTCGGTCTTCATGAACTTATGTCGGCATTGTGCATTTTGTATTTAATTCCGGTGCAATTTCTGTGTTTCAACGTCAATAAGAAGGTCCAAGGGATACAGTACACCTGGAGTGAAGCATCGGAATCAATAACTAGTGTCACAAGAATCGTTCAAAACATAGTCAGTAAGAAGAGTCGGTCTTCATGCACTTAAGTCGGCATTGCGCCTTTTGTATTTAATTCCGATGTAATTTCTGTGTTTCATCGTCAATAAGAAGGTCCAAGGGATCCAGTAAACCTGAAGTGAAGCATCGGAATCTATAACTAGTGCCACAGGAATGGTTCAAAACATAGTCAGTAAGATGAGTCAGTCTTCATGTACTTAAGTCGCCATTGTGCCTTTTGTACTTAAATCCGATGCAATATCTGTGTTTCATCGTCAATAAGAAGGTCCAAGGGATACAGTAAAGCTGAAGTGAAGCATCGGAATCTATAACTAGTGTCATAGGAATGGCTCAAAACGTAGACAGTAAGAAGAGTCAGTCTTCTTGTACTTGAGTCGGCATTGTTCCTTTTGTATTTAATTCCGATGCAATTTCTGTGATTAATCGTCAATAAGAAGGTCCAAGGGATACAGTAAACCTGAAGTGAAGCATCGGAATCTATAACTAGTGTAACAGGAATGGTTTAAAATATAGTCAGTAAGAAGAGTCAGTCTTCTTGTCCTTAAGTCGGCCTTGTGCATTTTGTATTTAATTCCGATGCAATATCAGTGTTTCATCGTCAATAGGAACATCCCAGGGATACAGTAAACCTGGAGTGAAGCATCGGAATCTATAACTAGTGTAACAGGAATGGTTCAAAACATAGTCAGTAAGAAGAGTCAGTCTTCCCTTCCTTATGTCGGCCTTGTGCCTTTTGTATTTAATTCTGAAGCAATTTCTGTGTTACATCATCAATAAGAAGGTCCAAGGGATACAGTAAACCTGAAGTGTAGCATCGGAATCTATAACTAGTGTCACAGGAATGGTTCAAAACATAGTCAGTAAGAAGAGTCGGTCTTCTTGCACTTATGTCGGCATTGTGCCTTTTGTATTTAATTCCGATGCAATTTCTGTGTTTCATCGTCAATAAGAAGGTCTAAGGGATAGAGTAAACTTGAAGTGAAGCATCCGAATCTATAAGTAGTGTAACAGGAATGGTTCAAAACATAGTCAGTACGAAGAGTCAGTCTTCATGTACTAATGTCGGCATTGTGCCTTTTGTATTTATTTCGGATGCAATTTCTGTGTTTCATCGTCAATAAGAAGGTCCAAGGGTTACAGTAAACATGAAGTGAAGCATCGGAATCTATAACTAGTGTCATAGGAATGGTTGATAACATAGTCTGTAGGAATAGTCAGTCTTCTTGTACTTAAGTCGGCATTTTCCCGAATCTATTTAATTCCGATGCATTTCCAGTGTTTCACCGTCAATAGGAAGGTCCAAATGATAATGTAAACCTGGAGTGAAGCATCGGAATCTATAACTAGTGTCAATGGAATGGTTCAAAACATAGACAGTAAGCAGAGTCAGTTTTCTTGTACTTAAGTCGGCATTGTGCCTTTTGTATTTAACTCGAGTGCAATTTCTGTGTTTCATAGTCAATAAGAAGGCCAGAGGGATACAGTAAACCTGAAGTGAAGCATCGGAATCCTTAACTAGTGCCACAGGAATGGTTCAAAACATAGACAGTAAGAAGATTCAGTCTTCTTGTACATAAGTCGGCATTGTGCCTTTTGTATTTAATTCCGATGCACTTTCTGTGTTCCATCGTCAATAAGAAGGTCCAAGGGATACAGTAAACCTGAAGTGAAGCATCGGAATCTATAACTAGTGTTACAGGAATGGTTCAAAACATAGTCAGTAAGAAGAGTCAGTCTTCTTGTCCTTAAGTCGGCATTGTGCCTTTTGTATTTAATTCCGATGCATTTTCTGTGTTCATCGTCAATAAGAAGGTCCAAGGGATACAGTAATCCTGGAGTGAAGCATCGGAATCTATAACTAGTGTCACAGGAATTGTTCAAATCATAGACATTAAGAAGATACGGTCTTGTTGTACTTAAGTCGGCATTGTGCCTTTTGTATTTAATTCCAATGCAATTTCTGTGTTTCATCGTCAATAAGAAGGTCCAAGCGATACAGTAAACCTGAAGTAAAGCAACGGAATCTATAACTAGTGTCACAGGAATGGTTCATATTATAGTCAGTAAGAAGAGTCAGTCTTCTTGTACTTACGTCGGCATTGTGCCTTTTGTATTTCATTCTGATGCAATTTCTGTGTTTCATCGTCAATAAGGAGGAGCGAGGGGTACAGTAAACCTGAAGTGAAGCATCGGAATCTATAGCTAGTGTCACAGGAATGGTTCAAAATATAGTCAGTAAGAACAGTCGGTCCTCATGTACATAAATCGGCATTGTGCCTTTTGTATTTAATTCCGATGCAATTTCTGTGTTTCATCGTCAATGAGAAGGTCCAAGGGATACACTAAACCTGAAATGAAGCATCGGAATCTATAACTAGTGTCACAGGAATGGGTCAAAACATAGACAGTAGGAAGAGTCAGTCTTCTTGTACTTAAATCGGCATTGTGCCATTTGTATTTAATTCCGATGCAATTTCTGTGTTTCATCGTCAACACGGAGGTCCAAGGGATACAGTAAACCTGAAGTGAAGCATCGGAATCTATAACTAGAGTCACAGGAATGGTTCAAAACATAGACAGTAAGAAGAGTCAGTCTTCTTGTACTTAAGTCGGCATTTTGCCTTTTCTATTTAATTCCGATGCAATTTCTGTGTTTCATCGTCAATAAGAAGGTCAGAGGGATACAGTAAACATGAAGTGAAGCATCTGATCAATAACTAGTGTCACAGGAATGGTTCAAAACATAGTCAGTAAGAAGAGTCGGCCTTCACGAATTTAAGTCGGCATTGTGCCCTTTGTATTTAATTCCGGTGCAATTTCTGTGTTTCATCGACAATACGAAAGTCAGAGGGATACAGTAAACCTGAAGTGAAGCATCGGAATCTATAACTAGTGTCACAGGAATGGTTAAAAACATAGTCAGTAATAACAGTCAGTATTCCTGACCATAAGTCGGCATTGTGCTTTTTGTATTTAATTCCTCAGAAATTTCTGTGCTTCATCGTCAATAAGAAGGTCCAAGGGATACAGTAAACCTGAAGTGAAGCATCTGAATCTATAACTAGTGTCATAGGAATGGTTCAAAACATAGTCAGTAAGAAGAGTCGATCATCATGCACTTATGTCAGCATTGTGCCTTTTGTATTTAATTCCGATGCAATTTCTGTGTTTCATCGTCAATACGAAGGTCCAAGGGATACAGTAAACCAGAAGTGAAGCATCGGAATCTATAACTAGTGTAACAGGAATGGTTCAAAACATAGTCAGTACGAAGAGTCAGTCTTCATGTACTTACGTCGGCATTGTGCCTTTTGTATTTATTTCTGATGCAATTTCTGTGTTTCATCGTCAATAAGAAGGTCTAAGGGTTACAGTAAACATAAAGTGAAGCATCGGAATCCATAACTAGTGGCACAGGAATGGTTGATAACATAGTCTGTAGGAAGAGTCAGTCTTCTTGTGCTTAAGTCGGCAATTTCCCTAATCTATTTAATTCCGATGCATTTTCAGTGTTTCACCGTCAATAGGAAGGTCCAAATGATAATGTAAACATGGAGTGAAGCATCGGAATCTATAACTTGTGTCAATGGAATGGTTCAAAACATAGACAGTAAGCAGAGTCAGTCTTCTTGTACTTAAGTCGGCATTGTGCCTTTTGTATTTAACTCCAGTGCAATTTCTGTGTTTCATAGTCAAAAAGAAGGCCAGAGGGATACAGTAAACCTGAAGTGAAGCATCGGAATCTATAACTAGTGTCACAGGAATGGTTCAAAACATAGACAGGAAGAAGAGGCAGTCTTCTTGTACTTGAGTCGGCATTCTGCCTTTTGTATTAAATTCCGATGCAATTTCCGTGTTTCATCGTCAATAAGAAGGTCCTAGAAATACAGTAATCCTGAAGTCAAGCATCGGAAGCTATAACTAGTGTCACAGGAATGGTTCAAAACATAGACAATAAGAAGATTCAGTCTTTTTGTACTTAAGTCAGCATTGTGCCTTTTGTATTTAATTCCGATGTAGTTTCTGTGTTTCATCGTCAATAAAAAGGTCCAAATGATACAGTAAACCTGAAGTGAAGCATCGGAATCTATAACTAGTGTCAATGGAATAGTTCAAAACATAGACAGTAAGAAGAGTCAGTCTTCTTGTACTTAAGTCGGCATTTTGCCTTTTGTATTTAATTCCGATGCAATTTCTGTGTTTCATCGTCAATAAGAAGGTCCAAGGGATACAGTAAACCTGAAGTGAAGCATCGGAACCTATAACTAGTGTCCCAGGAATGGTTCAAAACATAGTCAGAAAGGAAAGTCAGTCTTCTTGTTCATAAGTCAACATTGTGCCTTTTGTATTTAACTCCGATGCAAATTCTGTGTGCATCGTCAATAAGAAGGTCCTAAGGATACAGTAGACCTGGAGTGAAGCATCGGAATCTATAACTAGTGTCACAGGAATTTTTCAAAACATAGTCAGTAAGAAGATTCAGTCTTCATGTTCTTAAGACGGCATTGTGCCTTTTGTATTTAATTCCGATGCAATTTCTGTGTTTCATCGTCAATAAGAAGGTCCAAGGGATACAGTAAACCTGAAGTGAAGCATCGGAATCTATAACTAGTGTCAATGGAATGGTTCAAAACATAGACAGTAAGAAGAATCAGTCTTCTTGTACTTAAGTCGGCATTGTGCCTATTGTATTTAATTCCGGTGCAATTTCTGTGTTTCATCGTCAATAAGAAGGTCAGAGGGATACAATAAACCTGAAGTGAAGCATCGGAATCTGTAACTAGTGTAACAGGAATGGTTCAAAACATAGTCAGTAAGAAGAGTCAGTCTTCTTGTCCTTAAGTCGGCCTTGTGCCTTTTGTATTTAATTCCGAACCTATTTCTGTGTTTCATCGTCAATAAGAAGGTCCAAGGGTTACAGTAAACATGAAGTGAAGCATCGGAATCTATAACTAGTGTCACAGGAGTGGTTCAAACATAGTCTGTAGGAAGAGTCAGTCTTCTTGTACTTAAGTCGGCATTTCCCTAATCTATTTAATTCCGATGCAATTTCAGTGTCTCATCGTCAACAGGAAGGTCCAAATGACGCAGTGAACCTGGAGTGAAGCTTCGGAATCTATAACAAGTGTCAATTGAATGGTTCAAAACATAGACAGTAAGCAGAGTCAGTCTTCTTGTACTTAAGTCGGCATTGTGGCTTTTGTATTTAACTCCAGTGCAATTTCTGCGTTTCATAGTCAATAAGAAGGTAAGAGGGATACAGTAAATCTGAAGTGAAGCATCGGAATCTATAACTAGTGTGACAGGAAAGGTTCAAAACATAGACAGTAAGAAGATACAGTCTTCTTGTACATAATTCGGCATTGTGCCTTTTGTATTTAATTCCGATGCAATTTCTGTGTTTCATCGTCAATAAGAAGGTCCAAGGGATACAGTAAACCTGAAGTGAAGCATCGGAATCTATAACTAGTGTCACAGGAATGGTAAAAACATAGACAGTA
Source organism: Schistocerca americana (assembly GCF_021461395.2). Lineage (NCBI taxonomy): Eukaryota > Metazoa > Arthropoda > Insecta > Orthoptera > Acrididae > Schistocerca > Schistocerca americana. Next base: position 1,084,260 of record NW_025726104.1, read on the forward strand.
AGAAGAGTCAGTCTTCTTGTACTTAAGTCGTCATTGTGCCTTTTCAATTTAATTTCGATGCAATTTCTGTGTTTCATCGTCAATAAGAAGGTCAGAGGGATACAGTAAACCTGAAGTGAAGCATGGGAATCTATAACTAGTGTCACAGGAATGGTTCAAAACATAGACAGTAAGAAGAGTCAGTCTTCTTGTACTTAAGTCGGCATTGTGCCTTTTCTATTTAATTCCGATGCAATTTCTGTGTTTCATCGTCAATAAGAAGGTCAGAGGGATGCAGTAAACATGAAGTGAAGCATCTGAATCTATAACTAGTGTCACATCAATGGTTCAAACGTAGTCAGTAAGAAGGGTCGCCCTTCACGTATTTAAGTCGGCATTGTGCCCTTTGTATTTAATTCCGGTCAAATTTCTGTGTTTCATCGTCAATACGAAAGTCAGAGGGATACAGTAAACCTGAAGTGAAGCATCGGAATCTATAACTAGTGTCACAGGAATGGTTAAAAACATAGTCAGTAAAAACAGTCAGTATTCCCATCCTTAAGTCGGCATTGTGCCTTTTGTATTTAATTCCTATGCAATTTCTGTGTTTCATCGTCAATAAGAAGGTCCAAGCGATACAGTAAACCTGAGTTGAAGCATCGGAATCTATAACTAGTGTCACAGGAATGGTTCAGAACATAGACAGTAAGAAGATACAGTCATCTTGTACTTAAGTTGGCATTGTGCCTTTTGTATTTAATTCCGATGCAATTTCTGTGTTTCATCGTCAATAAGAAGGTCCAAGGGATACAGTAAACCAAAAGTGAAGCATCGGAATCTATAACTAGTGTCACAGGAATGGTTCAAACATAGTCTGTATTAAGAGTCAGTCTTCTTGTACTTAAGTCGGCATTTCCCTAATCTATTTAATTCCGATGCAATTTCAGTGTCTCATCGTCAACAGGAAGGTCCAAATGACGCAGTGAACCTGGAGTGAAGCTTCGGAATCTATAACAAGTGTCAATTGATTGGTTCAAAACATAGACAGTAAGCAGAGTCAGTCTTCTTGTACTTAAGTCGGCATTGTGCCTTTTGTATTTAACTCCAGTGCAATTTCTGTGTTTCATAGTCAATAAGAAGGTAAGAGGGATACAGTAAATCTGAAGTGAAACATCGGAATCTATAACTAGTGTGACAGGAAAGGTTCAAAACATAGACACTAAGAAGATACAGTCTTCTTGTACATAAGTCGGCATTGTGCCTTTTGTATTTAATTCCGATGCACTTTCTGTGTTTCATCGTCAATAAGAAGGACCGAGGGATACAGTAAACCTGAAGTGAAGCATCGGAATCTATAACTAGTGTCACAGGAATGGTTCAAAATATAGTCAGTAAGAACAGTCGGTCTTCATGTGCTTAAATCGGCATTGTGCCTTTTGTATTTAATTCCGATGCAATTTCTGTGTTTCATCGTCAATAAGGAAGTCCACGGGATACACTACCCCTGAAATGAAGCATCGGAATCTATAACTAGTGTCACAGGAATGGTTCAAAACATAGACAGTAGGAAGAGTCAGTCTTCTTGTACTTAAATCGGCATTGTGCCATTTGTATTTAATTCCGATGCAATTTCTGTGTTTCATCGTCAATAAGAAGGTCCAAGGGATACAGTAAACCTGAAGTGAAGCATCGGAATCTATAACTAGTGTCACAGGAATGGTAAAAACATAGACAGTAAGAAGAGTCAGTCTTCTTGTACTTAAGTCGTCATTGTGCCTTTTCAATTTAATTTCGATGCAATTTCTGTGTTTCATCGTCAATAAGAAGGTCAGAGGGATACAGTAAACCTGAAGTGAAGCATGGGAATCTATAACTAGTGTCACAGGAATGGTTCAAAACATAGACAGTAAGAAGAGTCAGTCTTCTTGTACTTCAGTCGGCATTGTGCCTTTTCTATTTAATTACGATGCAATTTCTGTGTTTCATCGTCAATAAGAAGGTCAGAGGGATACAGTAAACCAGAAGTGAAGCATCTGAATCTATAACTAGTGTCACAGGAATGGCTCAAATCATAGACAGTATGAAGAGTCAGTCCTCGTGTACTTAAGTCGGCATTGTGCATTTTCTATTTACTTCCGATGGAACTTCAGTGTTTCATCGTCAGTATGAAGGTCCAAGTGATTCAGTAAACCTGGAGTGAAGCATCGGAATCTATAACTAGTGACAATGGATTGGTTCAAAACATAGTCAGTAAGAACAGTCGGTCTTCATGTACTTAAGTCGGCATTGTGCCTCTTGTATTTAATTCCGATGCAACTTCTGTGTTTCATCGTCAATGAGAAGGTCCAAGGGAAACAGTAAACCTGAAGTGAAGCATCGGAATCTATAACTAGTGTCATAGGAGTGGTTCAAAACATAGACAGTAAGAAGAGTCGGTCTTCATGAACTTATGTCGGCATTGTGCATTTTGTATTTAATTCCGGTGCAATTTCTGTGTTTCAACGTCAATAAGAAGGTCCAAGGGATACAGTACACCTGGAGTGAAGCATCGGAATCAATAACTAGTGTCACAAGAATCGTTCAAAACATAGTCAGTAAGAAGAGTCGGTCTTCATGCACTTAAGTCGGCATTGCGCCTTTTGTATTTAATTCCGATGTAATTTCTGTGTTTCATCGTCAATAAGAAGGTCCAAGGGATCCAGTAAACCTGAAGTGAAGCATCGGAATCTATAACTAGTGCCACAGGAATGGTTCAAAACATAGTCAGTAAGATGAGTCAGTCTTCATGTACTTAAGTCGCCATTGTGCCTTTTGTACTTAAATCCGATGCAATATCTGTGTTTCATCGTCAATAAGAAGGTCCAAGGGATACAGTAAAGCTGAAGTGAAGCATCGGAATCTATAACTAGTGTCATAGGAATGGCTCAAAACGTAGACAGTAAGAAGAGTCAGTCTTCTTGTACTTGAGTCGGCATTGTTCCTTTTGTATTTAATTCCGATGCAATTTCTGTGATTAATCGTCAATAAGAAGGTCCAAGGGATACAGTAAACCTGAAGTGAAGCATCGGAATCTATAACTAGTGTAACAGGAATGGTTTAAAATATAGTCAGTAAGAAGAGTCAGTCTTCTTGTCCTTAAGTCGGCCTTGTGCATTTTGTATTTAATTCCGATGCAATATCAGTGTTTCATCGTCAATAGGAACATCCCAGGGATACAGTAAACCTGGAGTGAAGCATCGGAATCTATAACTAGTGTAACAGGAATGGTTCAAAACATAGTCAGTAAGAAGAGTCAGTCTTCCCTTCCTTATGTCGGCCTTGTGCCTTTTGTATTTAATTCTGAAGCAATTTCTGTGTTACATCATCAATAAGAAGGTCCAAGGGATACAGTAAACCTGAAGTGTAGCATCGGAATCTATAACTAGTGTCACAGGAATGGTTCAAAACATAGTCAGTAAGAAGAGTCGGTCTTCTTGCACTTATGTCGGCATTGTGCCTTTTGTATTTAATTCCGATGCAATTTCTGTGTTTCATCGTCAATAAGAAGGTCTAAGGGATAGAGTAAACTTGAAGTGAAGCATCCGAATCTATAAGTAGTGTAACAGGAATGGTTCAAAACATAGTCAGTACGAAGAGTCAGTCTTCATGTACTAATGTCGGCATTGTGCCTTTTGTATTTATTTCGGATGCAATTTCTGTGTTTCATCGTCAATAAGAAGGTCCAAGGGTTACAGTAAACATGAAGTGAAGCATCGGAATCTATAACTAGTGTCATAGGAATGGTTGATAACATAGTCTGTAGGAATAGTCAGTCTTCTTGTACTTAAGTCGGCATTTTCCCGAATCTATTTAATTCCGATGCATTTCCAGTGTTTCACCGTCAATAGGAAGGTCCAAATGATAATGTAAACCTGGAGTGAAGCATCGGAATCTATAACTAGTGTCAATGGAATGGTTCAAAACATAGACAGTAAGCAGAGTCAGTTTTCTTGTACTTAAGTCGGCATTGTGCCTTTTGTATTTAACTCGAGTGCAATTTCTGTGTTTCATAGTCAATAAGAAGGCCAGAGGGATACAGTAAACCTGAAGTGAAGCATCGGAATCCTTAACTAGTGCCACAGGAATGGTTCAAAACATAGACAGTAAGAAGATTCAGTCTTCTTGTACATAAGTCGGCATTGTGCCTTTTGTATTTAATTCCGATGCACTTTCTGTGTTCCATCGTCAATAAGAAGGTCCAAGGGATACAGTAAACCTGAAGTGAAGCATCGGAATCTATAACTAGTGTTACAGGAATGGTTCAAAACATAGTCAGTAAGAAGAGTCAGTCTTCTTGTCCTTAAGTCGGCATTGTGCCTTTTGTATTTAATTCCGATGCATTTTCTGTGTTCATCGTCAATAAGAAGGTCCAAGGGATACAGTAATCCTGGAGTGAAGCATCGGAATCTATAACTAGTGTCACAGGAATTGTTCAAATCATAGACATTAAGAAGATACGGTCTTGTTGTACTTAAGTCGGCATTGTGCCTTTTGTATTTAATTCCAATGCAATTTCTGTGTTTCATCGTCAATAAGAAGGTCCAAGCGATACAGTAAACCTGAAGTAAAGCAACGGAATCTATAACTAGTGTCACAGGAATGGTTCATATTATAGTCAGTAAGAAGAGTCAGTCTTCTTGTACTTACGTCGGCATTGTGCCTTTTGTATTTCATTCTGATGCAATTTCTGTGTTTCATCGTCAATAAGGAGGAGCGAGGGGTACAGTAAACCTGAAGTGAAGCATCGGAATCTATAGCTAGTGTCACAGGAATGGTTCAAAATATAGTCAGTAAGAACAGTCGGTCCTCATGTACATAAATCGGCATTGTGCCTTTTGTATTTAATTCCGATGCAATTTCTGTGTTTCATCGTCAATGAGAAGGTCCAAGGGATACACTAAACCTGAAATGAAGCATCGGAATCTATAACTAGTGTCACAGGAATGGGTCAAAACATAGACAGTAGGAAGAGTCAGTCTTCTTGTACTTAAATCGGCATTGTGCCATTTGTATTTAATTCCGATGCAATTTCTGTGTTTCATCGTCAACACGGAGGTCCAAGGGATACAGTAAACCTGAAGTGAAGCATCGGAATCTATAACTAGAGTCACAGGAATGGTTCAAAACATAGACAGTAAGAAGAGTCAGTCTTCTTGTACTTAAGTCGGCATTTTGCCTTTTCTATTTAATTCCGATGCAATTTCTGTGTTTCATCGTCAATAAGAAGGTCAGAGGGATACAGTAAACATGAAGTGAAGCATCTGATCAATAACTAGTGTCACAGGAATGGTTCAAAACATAGTCAGTAAGAAGAGTCGGCCTTCACGAATTTAAGTCGGCATTGTGCCCTTTGTATTTAATTCCGGTGCAATTTCTGTGTTTCATCGACAATACGAAAGTCAGAGGGATACAGTAAACCTGAAGTGAAGCATCGGAATCTATAACTAGTGTCACAGGAATGGTTAAAAACATAGTCAGTAATAACAGTCAGTATTCCTGACCATAAGTCGGCATTGTGCTTTTTGTATTTAATTCCTCAGAAATTTCTGTGCTTCATCGTCAATAAGAAGGTCCAAGGGATACAGTAAACCTGAAGTGAAGCATCTGAATCTATAACTAGTGTCATAGGAATGGTTCAAAACATAGTCAGTAAGAAGAGTCGATCATCATGCACTTATGTCAGCATTGTGCCTTTTGTATTTAATTCCGATGCAATTTCTGTGTTTCATCGTCAATACGAAGGTCCAAGGGATACAGTAAACCAGAAGTGAAGCATCGGAATCTATAACTAGTGTAACAGGAATGGTTCAAAACATAGTCAGTACGAAGAGTCAGTCTTCATGTACTTACGTCGGCATTGTGCGTTTTGTATTTATTTCTGATGCAATTTCTGTGTTTCATCGTCAATAAGAAGGTCTAAGGGTTACAGTAAACATAAAGTGAAGCATCGGAATCCATAACTAGTGGCACAGGAATGGTTGATAACATAGTCTGTAGGAAGAGTCAGTCTTCTTGTGCTTAAGTCGGCAATTTCCCTAATCTATTTAATTCCGATGCATTTTCAGTGTTTCACCGTCAATAGGAAGGTCCAAATGATAATGTAAACATGGAGTGAAGCATCGGAATCTATAACTTGTGTCAATGGAATGGTTCAAAACATAGACAGTAAGCAGAGTCAGTCTTCTTGTACTTAAGTCGGCATTGTGCCTTTTGTATTTAACTCCAGTGCAATTTCTGTGTTTCATAGTCAAAAAGAAGGCCAGAGGGATACAGTAAACCTGAAGTGAAGCATCGGAATCTATAACTAGTGTCACAGGAATGGTTCAAAACATAGACAGTAAGAAGAAACAGTCTTCTTGTACATAAGTCGGCATTGTGGCTTTTGTATTTAATTCCGATGCACTTTCTGTGTTTCATCGTCAATAAGAAGGTCCAATGGATACAGTAAACCTGAAGTGAAGCATAGGAATCTAGAACTAGTGTCACAGGAATGGTTCAAAACATAGTCAGTAACATGAGTCTGTCTTCATGTAATTAAATCAGCATTGGGCCTTTTGTATTTAATTCCGGTGCTATTTCTGTGTTTCATCGTCAATATGAAGGTCAGAGGGATACAGTAAACCTGAAGTGAAGCGTCGGAATCTATAACTAGTGTCACAGGAATGGTTCAAAACATAGTCAGTAAAAAGTGTCAGTCTTCTTGTCCTTAAGTCGGCATTGTGCCTTTTGTATTTAATTCCGATGCAATTTCTGTTGTCATCGTCAATAAGAAGGTCCAAGGGATACAGTAAACCTGAAGTGTAGCATCGGAATCTATAACTAGTGTCACAGGAATGGTTCAAAACATAGTCAGTAAGAAGAGTCGGTCTTCTTGCACTTATGTCGGCATTGTGCCTTTTGTATTTAATTCCGATGCAATTTCTGTGTTTCATCGTCAATAAGAAGGTCTAAGGGATAAAGTAAACTTGAAGTGAAGCATCCGAATCTATAAGTAGTGTAACAGGAATGGTTCAAAACATAGTCAGTACGAAGAGTCAGTCTTCATGTACTAATGTCGGCATTGTGCCTTTTGTATTTATTTCGGATGCAATTTCTGTGTTTCATCGTCAATAAGAAGGTCCAAGGGTTACAGTAAACATGAAGTGAAGCATCGGAATCTATAACTAGTGTCATAGGAATGGTTGATAACATAGTCTGTAGGAATAGTCAGTCTTCTTGTACTTAAGTCGGCATTTTCCCGAATCTATTTAATTCCGATGCATTTCCAGTGTTTCACCGTCAATAGGAAGGTCCAAATGATAATGTAAACCTGGAGTGAAGCATCGGAATCTATAACTAGTGTCAATGGAATGGTTCAAAACATAGACAGTAAGCAGAGTCAGTTTTCTTGTACTTAAGTCGGCATTGTGCCTTTTGTATTTAACTCGAGTGCAATTTCTGTGTTTCATAGTCAATAAGAAGGCCAGAGGGATACAGTAAACCTGAAGTGAAGCATCGGAATCCTTAACTAGTGCCACAGGAATGGTTCAAAACATAGACAGTAAGAAGATTCAGTCTTCTTGTACATAAGTCGGCATTGTGCCTTTTGTATTTAATTCCGATGCACTTTCTGTGTTCCATCGTCAATAAGAAGGTCCAAGGGATACAGTAAACCTGAAGTGAAGCATCGGAATCTATAACTAGTGTTACAGGAATGGTTCAAAACATAGTCAGTAAGAAGAGTCAGTCTTCTTGTCCTTAAGTCGGCATTGTGCCTTTTGTATTTAATTCCGATGCATTTTCTGTGTTCATCGTCAATAAGAAGGTCCAAGGGATACAGTAATCCTGGAGTGAAGCATCGGAATCTATAACTAGTGTCACAGGAATTGTTCAAATCATAGACATTAAGAAGATACGGTCTTGTTGTACTTAAGTCGGCATTGTGCCTTTTGTATTTAATTCCAATGCAATTTCTGTGTTTCATCGTCAATAAGAAGGTCCAAGCGATACAGTAAACCTGAAGTGAAGCAACGGAATCTATAACTAGTGTCACAGGAATGGTTCATATCATAGTCAGTAAGAAGAGTCAGTCTTCTTGTACTTACGTCGGCATTGTGCCTTTTGTATTTCATTCTGATGCAATTTCTGTGTTTCATCGTCAATAAGAAGGTCAGAGGGATACAGTAACCCTGAACTGAAGCATCGGAATCTTTAACTAGTGTCACAGGAATAGTTCAAAACATTGTCAGTAAGAAGAGTCGCTCTTCATGTACTTAAGTCGGCATTGTGCCTTTTGTATTAAATTCCGATGCAATTTCTGTGTTTCATCGTCAATAAGGAGGAGCGAGGGGTACAGTAAACCTGAAGTGAAGCATCGGAATCTATAGCTAGTGTCACAGGAATGGTTCAAAATATAGTCAGTAAGAACAGTCGGTCCTCATGTACATAAATCGGCATTGTGCCTTTTGTATTTAATTCCGATGCAATTTCTGTGTTTCATCGTCAATGAGAAGGTCCAAGGGATACAGTAAACCAGAAGTGAAGCATCGGAATCTACAACTAGTGTCACAGGAATGGCTCAAATCATAGACAGTATGAAGAGTCAGTCTTCGTGTACTTAAGTCGGCATTGTGCCTTTTCTATTTAATTCCGATGGAACTTCAGTGTTTCATCATCAGTATGAAGGTCCAAGTGATTCAGTAAACCTGGAGTGAAGCATCGGAATCTATGACTAGTGACAATGGAATGGTTCAAATCATAGTCAGTAAGAAGAGTCGGTCTTCATGTACTTAAGTCGGCATTGTGCCTTATGTATTTAATTCCGATGCAACTTCTGTGTTTCATCGTCAATAAGAAGGTCCAAAGGAAGCAGCAAACCTGAAGTGAAGCATCGGAATCTATAACTAGTGTCATAGGAATGGTTCAAAACATAGACAGTAAGAAGAGTCAGTCTTCTTGTACTTGAGTCGGCATTGTGCCTTTTGTATTTAATTCCGATGCAATTTCTGTGTTTCATCGTCAATAAGAAGGTCAGAGGGATACAGTAAACCTGAAGTGAAGCATCGGAATCTATAACTAGTGTCACAGGAATGGTTCAAAAGATAGTCAGTACGAGGAGTCCGTCTTCTTGTACTTGAGTCGGCATTGTGCCATTTGTATTTAATTCCGATGCAATTTCTGTGTTCATCGTCAATAAGAAGGTCCAAGGGATACAGTAATCCTGGAGTGAAGCATCGGAATCTATAACTAGTGTCACAGGAATGGTTCAAAACATAGACATTAAGAAGATACGGTCTTGTTGTACTTAAGTCGGCATTGTGCCTTTTGTATTTAATTCCGATGCAATCACTGTGTTTCATTGTCAATAAGAAGGAGCGAGGGGTACAGTAAACCTGAAGTGAAGCATCAGAATCTATAACTAGTGTCACAGGAATGGTTCAAAACACAGTCAGTAAGAAGAGTCAGTCTTCTTGTCCTTAAGTCGGCATTGTGCCTTTTGTATTTAATTCCGATGCAATTTCTGTGTTCATCGTCAATAAGAAGGTCAGAGGGATGCAGTAAACATAAAGTGAAGCATCTGAATCTATAACTAGTGTCACAGGAATGGTTCAAAACATAGTCAGTAAGAAGAGTCGGCCTTCACGTATTTAAATCGGCATTGTGCCCTTTGTATTTATTTCCGGTGCAATTTCTGTGTTTCATCGTCAATACGAAAGTCAGAGGGATACAGTACACCTCAAGTGAAGCATCGGAATCTATAACTAGTGTCACATGGAATGGTTAAAAACATAGTCAGTAACAACAGTCAGTATTCCTGTCCTTAAGTCGGCATTGTGCCTTTTGTATTTAATTCCTATGCAATTTCTGTGTTTCATCGTCAATAAGAAGGTCCAAGCGACACAGTAAACCTGAAGTGAAGCATCGGTATCTATAACTAGTGTCACAGGAATGGTTCAGAACATAGATAGTAAGAAGATACAGTCATCTTGTACTTAAGTTGGCATTGTGATTTTTGTATTTAATTCCGATGCAATTTCTGTGTTTCATCGTCAATAAGAAGGTCCAAGGGATACAGTAAACCAGAAGTGAAGCATCGGAATCTATAACTAGTGTCACAGGAATGGCTCAAGTCATAGACAGTATGAAGAGTCAGTCGTCGTGTACTTAAGTCGGCATCGTGCCTGTTCTATTTAATTCCGATGGAACTTCAGTGTTTCATCGTCAGAATGAAGGTCCAAGTGATTCAGTAAACCTGGAGTGAAGCATCGGAATCTATGACTAGTGACAATGGAATGGTTCAAAACATAGTCAGTAAGAAGAGTCGGTCTTCATGTACTTAAGTCGGCATTGTGCCTTTTGTATTTAATTCCGATGCAATTTCTGTGTTTCATCGTCAATAAGAAGGTCAGATGAATACAGTAAAACTGAAGTGAAGCATCGGCACCAATAACTAGTGTCATAGGAATGGTTCAAAACATAGACAGTAAGAAGAGTAAGTCTTCTCGTACTTGAGTCGGCATTGTGCCTTTTGTATTTAATTCCGATGCAACTTCTGTGTTTCATCGTCAATAAGAAGGTCCAAAGGAAACAGCAAACCTGAAGTTAAGCATCGGAATCTATAACTAGTGTCATAGGAATGGTTCAAAACATAGACAGTAAGAAGAGTCAGTCTTCTTGTACTTGAGTCGGCATTGTGCCTTTTGTATTTAATTCCGATGCAATTTCTGTGTTTCATCGTCAATATGAAGGTCAGAGGGATACAGTAAACCTGAAGTGATGGATCGGAATCTATAACTAGTGTCACAGGAATTGTTCCAAAGATAGTCAGTAAGAAGAGTCGGTCTTCATGTACTTATGTCGGCATTGTGCCTTTTGTGCTTAATTCCGGTGCAATTTCTGTGTTTCAACGTCAATAAGAAGGTCCAAGGGATACAGTACACCTGGAGTGAAGCATCGGAATCAATAACTAGTGTCACAGGAATCGTTCAAAACATAGTCAGTACGAAGAGTCGGTCTTCATGTACTTAAGTCGGCCTTGTGCCTTTTGTACTTAATTCCGATGCAATTACTGTGTTTCATCGTCAATGAGAAGGTCAGAGGGATACAGTAAACCTGAAGTGAAGCATCGGAATCAATAACTAGTGTCATAGGAATGGTTCAAAACATAGACAGTAAGAAGAGTCAGTCTTCTTGTACTTGAGACGGCACTGTGCCTTTTGTATTAAATTCCGATGCAATTTCTGTGTTTCAACGTCAATAAGAAGGTCCAAGGGATACAGTACACCTGGAGTGAAGCATCGGAATCAATAACTAGTGTCACAGGAATCGTTCAAAACATAGTCAGTACGAAGAGTCGGTCTTCATGTACTTAAGTCGGCCTTGTGCCTTTTGTACTTAATTCCGATGCAATTACTGTGTTTCATCGTCAATAAGAAGGTCAGAGGGATACAGTAAACCTGAAGTGAAGCATCGGAATCAATAACTAGTGTCATAGGAATGGTTCAAAACATAGACAGTAAGAAGAGTCAGTCTTCTTGTACTTGAGACGGCGCTGTGCCTTTTGTATTAAATTCCGATGCAATTTCTGTGTTTCATCGTCAATAAGAAGGTCCAAGGGATACAGTAAACCTGGAGTGAAGCATAGGAATCTATAACTAGTGTCACAGGAATGGGTCAAAACATAGTCAGTACTTAAGTCGGCATAGTGCCTTTTGTATTTAGTTCCGATGCAACTTCTGTGTTTCATCGTCAATAAGAAGGTTTAAGGGAAACAGTGAACCTGAAGTGAAGCATCGGAATCTATAACTAGTGTCACAGGAATGGTTCAAAGCATAGTCAGTAAGAACAGTCAGTCTTCTTGCCCTTAAGTCGGCATTGTGCCTTTTGTATTTAATTCCGATGCAATTTCTGTGTTTCATCGTCAATAAGAAGGTCCAAGGGATACAGTAAACCTGAAGTGAAGCATCGGCATCTATAACTAGTGTCATAGGAATGGTTCAAAACATAGACAGTAAGAAGAGTCAGTCTTCTTGTACTTGAGTCGGCATTGTGCCTTTTGTATTTAATTCCGATGCAATTACTGTGCTTCATCGTCAATAAGAAGGTCCAAGGGATACAGTAAACCTGAAGTGAAGCATCGGAATCTATAACAAGTGTAACAGGAATGGTTCAAAACATAGTCAGTAAGAAGAGTCAGTCTTCTTGTCCTTAAGTCGGCCTTGTGCCTTTTGTATTTAATTCCGATGCAATATCAGTGTTTCATCGTCATTAGGAAGGTCCCAGGGATACAGTAAACCTGGAGTGAAGCATCGGAATCTATAACTAGTGTAACAGGAATGGTTCAAAACATAGTCAGTAAGAAGAGTCAGTCTTCTTGTCCTTAAGTCGGCCTTGTGCCTTTTGTATTTAACTCCGATGCAATATCAGTGTTTCATCGTCAATAGGAAGGTCCCAGGGATACAATAAACCTGGAGTGAAGCATCGGAATCTATAACTAGTGTAACAGGAATGGTTCAAAACATAGTCAGTAAGAAGAGTCAGTCTTCTTGTCCTTAAGTCGGCATTGTGCATTTTGTATTTAGTTCCGAAGCAATTTCTGTGCTTCATCGTCAATAAGAAGGTCCAAGGGATACAGTAAACCTGAAGTGAAGCACCGGAATCTATAACTAGTGTCATAGGAATGGTTCAAAACATAGTCAGTAAGAAGAGTCGGTCTTCATGCACTTATGTCGGCATTGTGCCTTTTGTATTTAATTCCGATGCAATTTCTGTGTTTCATCGTCAATAAGAAGGTCTAAGGGATAAAGTAAACCTGAAGTGAAGCATCGGACTCTATAACTAGTGTAACAGGAATGGTTCAAAACATAGTCAGTACGAAGAGTCAGTCTTCATGTACTTACGTCGGCATTGTGCCTTTTGTATTTATTTCGGATGCAATTTCTGTGATTCATCGTCAATAAGAAGGTCTAAGGGTTACAGTAAACATGAAGTGAAGCATCGGAATCTATAACTAGTGGCACAGGAATGGTTGATAACATAGTCTGTAGGAAGAGTCAGTCTTCTTGTACTAAGTCGGCAATTTCCCTAATCTATTTAATTCCGATGCATTTTCAGTGTTTCACCGTCAATGGGAAGGTCCAAATGATAATGTAAACCTGGAGTGAAGCATCGGAATCTATAACTTGTGTCAATGGAATGGTTCAAAACATAGACAGTAAGCAGAGTCAGTCTTCTTGTACTTAAGTCGGCATTGTGCCTTTTGTATTTAACTCCAGTGCAATTTCTATGTTTCATAGTCAAAAAGACGGCCAGAGGGATACAGTAAACCTGAAGTGAAGCATCGGAATCTATAACTAGTGTCACAGGAATGGTTCAAAACATAGACAGTAAGAAGATACGGTCTTGTTGTACTTAAGTCGGCATTGTGCCTTTTGTATTTAATTCCAATGCAATTTCTGTGTTTCATCGTCAATAAGAAGGTCCAAGCGATACAGTAAACCTGAAGTGAAGCATCGGAATCTATAACTAGTGTCACAGGATTGGCTCAAATCATAGACAGTATGAAGAGTCAGTCTTCGTGTACTTAAGTCGGCATTGTGCCTTTTATATTTAATTCCGATGGAATTTCAGTGTTTCATCGTCAGTATGAAGGTCCAAGTGATTCAGTAAACCTGGAGTGAAGCATCGGAATCTATGACTAGTGACAATGGAATGGTTTAAAACATAGTCAGTAAGAAGAGTCGGTCTTCATGTACTTAAGTCGGCATTGTGCCTTTTGTATTTAATTCCGATGCAATTTCTGTGTTTCATCGTCAATAAGAAGGTCCAAAGGAAACAGCAAACCTGAAGTGAAGCATCGGAATCTATAACTAGTGTCATAGGAATGGTTCAAAACATAGACAGTAAGAAGAGTAAGTCTTCTTGTACTTGAGTCGGCATTGTGCCTTTTGTATTTAATTCCGATGCAACTTCTGTGTTTCATCGTCAATAAGAAGGTCCAAGGGATACAGTAATCCTGGAGTGAAGCATCGGAATCTATAACTAGTGTCACAGGAATTGTTCAAATCATAGACATTAAGAAGATACGGTCTTGTTGTACTTAAGTCGGCATTGTGCCTTTTGTATTTAATTCCAATGCAATTTCTGTGTTTCATCGTCAATAAGAAGGTCCAAGCGATACAGTAAACCTGAAGTGAAGCATCGGAATCTATAACTAGTGTCACAGGAATGGCTCAAATCATAGACAGTATGAAGAGTCAGTCTTCGTGTACTTAAGTCGGCATTGTGCCTTTTATATTTAATTCCGATGCAATTTCTGTGTTTCATCGTCAATAAGAAGGTCAGAGGAACACAGTAAGTCTGAAGTGAAGCAACGGCATCAATAACTAGTGTCATAGGAATGGTTCAAAACATAGACAGTAAGAAGAGTAAGTCTTCTTGTACTTGAGTCGGCATTGTGCCTTTTGTATTTAATTCCGATGCAACTTCTGTGTTTCATCGTCAATAAGAAGGTCCAAAGGAAACAGCAAACCTGAAGTGAAGCATCGGAATCTATAACTAGTGTCATAGGAATGGTTCAAAACATAGACAGTAAGAAGAGTCAGTCTTCTTGTACTTGAGTCGGCATTGTGCCTTTTGTATTTAATTCCGATGCAATTTCTGTGTTTCATCGTCAATAAGATGGTCAGAGGGATACAGTAAACCTGAAGTGAAGCATCGGAATCTATAACTAGTGTCACAGGAATGGTTCAAAAGATAGTCAGTAAGAAGAGTCGGTCTTCATGTACTTATGTCGGCATTGTGCCTTTTGTATTTAATTCCGGTGCAATTTCTGTGTTTCAACGTCAATAAGAAGGTCCAAGGGATACACTACACCTGAAGTGAAGCATCGGAATCTATAACTAGTGCCACAGGAATGGTTCAAAACATAGTCAGTAAGATGAGTCAGTCTACATGTACCTAAGTCGCCATTGTGCCTTTTGTACTTATTTCCGGTGCCATTTCTGTGTTTCATCATCAATAAGAAGGTCAGAGGGATACAGTAAACCTGAAGTGAAGCATCGGAATCAATAACTAGTGTCATAGGAATGTTTCAAAACATAGACAGTAAGAAGAGTCAGTCTTCTTGTACTTGAGACGGCACTGTGCCTTTTGTATTAAATTCCTATGCAATTTCTATGTTTCATCGTCAATAAGAAGTTCCAAGGGATACAGTAAACCTGGAGTGAAGCATAGGATTTTATAACTAGTGTCACAGGAATGGGTCAAATCATAGTCAGTACTTACGTCGGCATTGTGCCTTTTGTATTTAATTCCGATGCAACTTCTGTGTTTCATCGTCAATAAGAAGGTCCAAGGGAAACAGTAAACCTGAAGTGAAGAATCGGAATCTATAACTAGTGTCATAGGAATGGTTCAAAACATAGACAGTACGAAGAGTCCGTCGTCTTGTACTTGAGTCGGCATTGTGCCATTTGTATTTAATTCCGATGCAATTTCTGTGTTTCATCGTCAATAAGAAGGTCAGAGGGATACAGTAAACCTGAAGTGAAGCATCGGAATCTATAACTAGTGTCACAGGAATGGTTCAAAACATAGTCAGTAAGAAGAGTCGGTCTTCATGTACTTATGTCGGCATTGTGCCTTTTGTATTTAATTCCGGTGCAATTTCTGTGTTTCAACGTCTATAAGAAAGTCAGAGGGATACAGTAAACCTGAAGTGAAGCATCGGAACCTATAACTAGTGTCACAGGAATGGTTCAAAGCATAGTCAGTAAGAACAGTCAGTCTTCTTGTCCTTAAGTCGGCATTGTGCCTTTTGTATTTAATTCCGATGCAATTTCTGTGTTTCATCGTCAATAAGAAGGTCCAAGGTATACAGTAAACCTGAAGTGAAGCATCGGAATCTGTAACTTGTGTCATAGGAATGGTTCAAAACATAGACAGTAAGAAGAGTCAGTCTTCTTGTACTTGAGTCGGCATTGTTCCTTTTGTATTTAATTCCGATGCAATTTCTGTGTTTCATCGTCAATAAGAAGGTCCAAGGGATACAGTAAACCTAAAGTGAAGCATCGGAATCTATAACTAGTGTAACAGGAATGGTTCAAAACACAGTCAGTAAGAAGAGTCAGTCTTCTTGTCCTTAAGTCGGCCTTGTGCCTTTTGTATTTAATTCCGATGCAATATCAGTGTTTCATCGTCAATAGGAAGGTCCCAGGGATACAGTAAACCTGGAGTGAAGCATCGGAATCTATAACTAGTGTAACAGGAATGGTTCAAAACATAGTCAGTAAGAAGAGTCAGACTTCTTGTCCTTAAGTCGGCATTGTGCATTTTGTATTTAAATCCGAAGCAATTTCTGTGCTTCATCGTCAACAAGAAGGTCCAAGGGATACAGTAAACCTGAAGTGAAGCATCGGAATCTATAACTAGTGTCATAGGAATGGTTCAAAACATAGTCAGTAAGAAGAGTCGGTCTTCATGCACTTATGTCGGCATTGCGCCTTTTGTATTTAATTCCGATGCAATTTCTGTGTTTCATCGTCAATAAGAAGGTCTAAGGGATAAAGTAAACCTGAAGTGAAGCATCGGAATCTATAACTAGTGTAACAGGAATGGTTCAAAACATAGTCAGTACGAAGAGTCAGTCTTCATGTACTTACGTCGGCATTGTGCCTTTTGTATTTATTTCGGATGCAATTTCTGTGTTTCATCGTCAATAAGAAGGTCTAAGGGTTACAGTAAACATGAAGTGAAGCATCGGAATCTATAACTAGTGGCACAGGAATGGTTGATAACATAGTCTGTAGGAAGAGTCAGTCTTCTTGTACTTAAGTCGGCAATTTCCCTAATCTATTTAATTCCGATGCATTTTCAGTGTTTCACCGTCAATAGGAAGGTCCAAATGATAATGTAAACCTGGAGTGAAGCATCGGAATCTATAACTTGTGTCAATGGAATGGTTCAAAACATAGACAGTAAGCAGAGTCAGTCTTCTTGTACTTAAGTCGGCATTGTGCCTTTTGTATTTAACTCCAGTGCAATTTCTGTGTTTCATAGTCAAAAAGAAGGCCAGAGGGATACAGTAAACCTGAAGTGATGCATCGGAATCTATAACTAGTGTCACAGGAATGGTTCAAAACATAGACAGTAAGAAGAAACAGTCTTCTTGTACATAAGTCGGCATTGTGGCTTTTGTATTTAATTCCGATGCACTTTCTGTGTTTCATCATCAATAAGAAGGTCCAATGGATACAGGAAACCTGAAGTGAAGCATAGGAATCTATAACTAGTGTCACAGGAATGGTTCAAAACATAGTCAGTAACATGAGTCTGTCTTCATGTAATTAAATCAGCATTGGGCCTTTTGTATTTAATTCCGGTGCTATTTCTGTGTTTCGTCGTCAGTATGAAGGTCAGAGGGATACAGTAAACCTGAAGTGAAGCGTCGGAATCTATAACTAGTGTCACAGGAATGGTTCAAACATAGTCAGTAAAAAGAGTCAGTCTTCTTGTCCTTAAGTCGGCATTGTGCCTTTTGTATTTAATTCCGATGCAATTTCTGTGTTCATCGTCAATAAGAAGGTCCAAGGGATACAGTAATCCTGGAGTGAAGCATCAGAATCTATAACTAGAGTCACAGGAATGGTTCAAAACATAGACATTAAGAAGATACGGTCTTGTTGTACTTAAGTCGGATTTGTGCCTTTTGTATTTAATTCCGATGCAATTTCTGTGTTTCATCGTCAATAAGAAGGTCCAAGCGATACAGTAAACCTGAAGTGAAGCAACGGAATCTATAACTAGTGTCACAGCAATGGTTCATAACATAGTCAGTAAGAAGAGTCAGTCTTCTTGTACTTACGCCGGCATTGTGCCTTTTGTATTTAATTCCGATGCAATTTCTGTGTTACATCGTCAATAAGAAGGTCAGAGGGATACAGTAACCCTGAAGTGAAGCATCGGAATCTTTAACTAGTGTCACAGGAATAGTTCAAAACATTGTCAGTAAGAAGAGTCGCTCTTCATGTACTTAAGTCGGCATTGTGCCTTTTGTATTTAATTCCGATGCAATTTCTGTGTTTCATTGTCAATAAGAAGGAGCGAGGGGTACAGTAAACCTGAAGTGAAGCATCAGAATCTGTAACTAGTGTCACAGAAATGGTTCAAAATATAGTCAGTAAGAACAGTCGGTCTTCATGTACTTAAATCGTCATTGTGCCTTTTGTATTTAATTCCGATGCAATTTCTGTGTTTCATCGTCAATAAGAAGGTCCAAGGGATACAGTAAACCAGAAGTGAAGCATCGGAATCTATAACTAGTGTCACAGGAATGGCTCAAATCATAGACAGTATGAAGAGTCAGTCTTCGTGTACTTAAGTCGGCATTGTGCCTTTTCTATTTAATTCCGATGGAACTTCAGTGTTTCATCATCAGTATTAAGGTCCAAGTGATTCAGTAAACCTGGAGTGAAGCATCGGAATCTATGACTAGTGACAATGGAATGGTTCAAAACATAGTCAGTAAGAAGAGTCGGTCTTCATGTACTTAAGTGGGCATTGTGCCTTTTGTATTCAATTCCGATGCAATTTCTGTGTTTCATCGTCAATAAGAAGGTCAGAGGAATACAGTAAAACTGAAGTGAAGCATCGGCATCAATAACTAGTGTCATAGGAATGGTTCAAAACATAGACAGTAAGAAGAGTAAGTCTTCTTGTACTTGAGTCGGCATTGTGCCTTTTGTATTTAATTCCGATGCAATTTCTGTGTTTCATCGTCAATAAGAAGGTCCAAGGGATACAGTAATCCTGGAGTGAAGCATCGGAATCTATAACTAGTGTCACAGGAATGGTTCAAAACATAGACATTAAGAAGATACGGTCTTGTTGTACTTAAGTCGGCATTGTGCCTTTTGTATTTAATTCCGATGCAATCACTGTGTTTCATTGTCAATAAAGACGAGCGAGGGGTACAGTAAACCTGAAGTGAAGCATCAGAATCTATAACTAGTGTCACAGGAATGGTTCAAAACATAGTCAGTAAGAAGAGTCAGTCTTCTTGTCCTTAAGTCGGCATTGTGCCTTTTGTATTTAATTCCGATGCAATTTCTGTGTTCATCGTCAATAAGAAGGTCAGAGGGATACAGTAAACATAAAGTGAAGCATCTGAATCTATAACTAGTGTCACAGGAATGGTTCAAAACATAGTCAGTAAGAAGAGTCGGCCTTCACGTATTTAAGTCGGCATTGTGCCCTTTGTATTTAATTCCGGTGCAATTTCTGTGTTTCATCGTCAATACGAAAGTCAGAGGGATACAGTAAACCTGAAGTGAAGCATCGGAATCTATAACTAGTGTCACAGGAATGGTTAAAATCATAGTCAGTAAGAACAGTCAGTATTCCTGTCCTTAAGTCGGCATTGTGCCTTTTGTATTTAATTCCTATGCAATTACTGTGTTTCATCGTCAATAAGAAGGTCCAAGCGATACAGTAAACCTGAAGTGAAGCATCGGTATCTATATCTAGTGTCACAGGAATGGTTCAGAACATAGACAGTAAGAAGATACAGTCATCTTGTACTTAAGTTGGCATTGTGATTTTTGTATTTAATTCCGATGCAATTTCTGTGTTTCATCGTCAATAAGAAGGTCCAAGGGATACAGTAAACCAGAAGTGAAGCATCGGAATCTATAACTAGTGTCACAGGAATGGCTCAAATCATAGACAGTATGAAGAGTCAGTCTTCGTGTAATTAAGTCGGCATTGTGCCTTTTCTAAATAATTCGATGGAACTTCAGTGTTTCATCGTCAGAATGAAGGTCCAAGTGATTCAGTAAACCTGGAGTGAAGCATCGGAATCTATCACTAGTGACAATGGAATGGTTCAAAACATAGTCAGTAAGTAGAGTCGGTCTTCATGTACTTAAGTCGGCATTGTGCCTTTTGTATTTAATTCCGATGCAATTTCTGTGTTTCATCGTCAATAAGAAGGTCAGAGGAATACAGTAAAACTGAAGTGAAGCATCGGCATCAATAACTAGTGTCATAGGAATGGTTCAAAACATAGACAGTAAGAAGAGTAAGTCTTCTTGTACTTGAGTCGGCATTGTGCCTTTTGTAATTAATTCCGATGCAACTTCTGTGTTTCATCGTCAATAAGAAGGTCCAAGGGATACAGTAAACCTGAAGTGAAGCATCGGAATCTGTAACTAGTGTCATAGGAATGGTTCAAAACATAGACAGTAAGAAGAGTCAGTCTTCTTGTACTTGAGTCGGCATTGTTCCTTTTGTATTTAATTCCGATGCAATTTCTGTGTTTCATCGTCAATAAGAAGGTCCAAGGGATACAGTAAACCTGAAGTGAAGCATCGGAATCTATAACTAGTGTAACAGGAATGGTTCAAAACATAGTCAGTAAGAAGAGTCAGTCTTCTTGTCCTTAAGTCGGCCTTGTGCCTTTTGTATTTAATTCCGATGCAATATCAGTGTTTCATCGTCAATAGGAAGGTCCCAGGGATACAGTAAACCTGGAGTGAAGCATCGGAATCTATAACTAGTGTAACAGGAATGGTTCAAAACATAGTCAGTAAGAAGAGTCAGACTTCCTGTCCTTAAGTCGGCATTGTGCATTTTGTATTTAATTCCGAAGCAATTTCTGTGCTTCATCGTCAATAAGAAGGTCCAAGGGATACAGTAAACCTGAAGTGAAGCATCGGAATCTATAACTAGTGTCACAGGAATGGTTCAAAACATAGTCAGTAGGAAGAGTCGGTCTTCATGTACTTATGTCGGCATTGTGCCTTTTGTATTTAATTCCGGTGCAATTTCTGTGTTTCAACGTCTATAAGAAAGTCAGAGGGATACAGTAAACCTGAAGTGAAGCTTCGGAACCTATAACTAGTGTCACAGGAATGGTTCAAAGCATAGTCAGTAAGAACAGTCAGTCTTCTTGTCCTTAAGTCGGCATTGTGCCTTTTGTATTTAATTCCGATGCAATTTCTGTGTTTCATCGTCAATAAGAATGTCCAAGGGATACAGTAAACAAGAAGTGAAGCATCGGAATCTGTAACTAGTGTCATAGGAATGGTTCAAAACATAGACAGTAAGAAGAGTCAGTATTCTTGTACTTGAGTCGGCATTGTTCCTTTTGTATTTAATTCCGATGCAATTTCTGTGTTTCATCGTCAATAAGTAGGTCCAAGGGATACAGTAAACCTGAAGTGAAGCATCGGAATCTATAACTAGTGTAACAG
Organism: Schistocerca americana; assembly: GCF_021461395.2. Lineage (NCBI taxonomy): Eukaryota > Metazoa > Arthropoda > Insecta > Orthoptera > Acrididae > Schistocerca > Schistocerca americana. The sequence continues at coordinate 1,105,508 of NW_025726104.1, forward strand.
GAATGGTTCAAAACATAGTCAGTAAGAAGAGTCAGTCTTCTTGTCCTTAAGTCGGCCTTGTGCCTTTTGTATTTAATTCCGATGCAATATCAGTGTTTCATCGTCAATAGGAAGGTCCCAGGGATACAGTAAACCTGGAGTGAAGCATCGGAATCTATAACTAGTGTAACAGGAATGGTTCAAAACATAGTCAGTAAGAAGAGTCAGACTTCTTGTCCTTAAGTCGGCATTGTGCATTTTGTATTTAATTCCGAAGCAATTTCTGTGCTTCATCGTCAATAAGAAGGTCCAAGGGATACAGTAAACCTGAAGTGAAGCATCGGAATCTATAACTAGTGCCATAGGAATGGTTCAAAACATAGTCAGTAAGAAGAGTCGGTCTTCATGCACTTATGTCGGCATTGTGCCTTTTGTATTTAATTCCGATGCAATTTCTGTGTGCCATCGTCAATAAGAAGGTCTAAGGGATAAAGTAAACCTGATGTGAAGCATCGGAATCTATAACTAGTGTAACAGGAATGGTTCAAAACATAGTCAGTACGAAGAGTCAGTCTTCATGTACTTACGTCGGCATTGTGCCTTTTGTATTTATTTCGGATGCAATTTCTGTGTTTCATCGTCAATAAGAAGGTCTAAGGGTTACAGTAAACATGAAGTGAAGCATCGGAATCTATAACTAGTGGCACAGGAATGGTTGATAACATAGTCTGTAGGAAGAGTCAGTCTTCTTGTACTTAAGTCGGCAATTTCCCTAATCTATTTAATTCCGATGCATTTTCAGTGTTTCACCGTCAATAGGAAGGTCCAAATGATAATGTAAACCTGGAGTGAAGCATCGGAATCTATAACTAGTGTCACAGGAATGGTTCAAAGCATAGACAGTAAGAAGAAACAGTCTTCTTGTACATAAGTCGGCATTGTGGCTTTTGTATTTAATTCCGATGCACTTTCTGTGTTTCATCGTCAATAAGAAGGTCCAATGGATACAGGAAACCTGAAGTGAAGCATAGGAATCTATAACTAGTGTCACAGGAATGGTTCAAAACATGGTCAGTAACATGAGTCTGTCTTCATGTAATTAAATCAGCATTGGGCCTTTTGTATTTAATTCCGGTGCTATTTCTGTGTTTCATCGTCAATATGAAGGTCAGAGGGATACAGTAAACCTGAAGTGAAGCGTCGGAATCTATAACTAGTGTCACAGGAATGGTTCAAAACGTAGTCAGTAAAAAGAGTCAGTCTTCTTGTCCTTAAGTCGGCATTGTGCCTTTTGTATTTAATTCCGATGCAATTTCTGTGTTCATCGTCAATAAGAAGGTCCAAGGGATACAGTAATCCTGGAGTGAAGCATCGGAATCTATAACTAGAGTCACAGGAATGGTTCAAAACATAGACATTAAGAAGATACGGTCTTGTTGTACTTAAGTCGGCATTGTGCCTTTTGTATTTAATTCCGATGCAATTTCTGTGTTTCATCGTCAATAAGAAGGTCCAAGCGATACAGTAAACCTGAAGTGAAGCAACGGAATCTATAACTAGTGTCACAGGAATGGTTCATAACATAGTCAGTAAGAAGAGTCAGTCTTCTTGTACTTACGTCGGCATTGTGCCTTTTGTATTTAATTCCCATGCAATTTCTGTGTTACATCGTCAATAAGATGGTCAGAGGGATACAGTAACCCTGAAGTGAAGCATCGGAATCTTTAACTAGTGTCACAGGAATAGTTCAAAACATTGTCAGTAAGAAGAGTCGCTCTTCATGTACTTAAGTCTTCATTGTGCCTTTTGTATTTAATTCCGATGCAATTTCTGTGTTTCATCGTCAATTAGGAGGAGCGAGGGGTACAGTAAACCTGAAGTGAAGCATCAGAATCTATAACTAGTGTCACAGGAACGGTTCAAAATATAGTCAGTAAGAACAGTCGGTCTTCATGTACTTAAATCGTCATTGTGCCCTTTGTATTTAATTCCGATGCAATTTCTGTGTTTCATCGTCAATAAGAAGGTCCAAGGGATACAGTAAACCAGAAGTGAAGCATCGGAATCTATAACTAGTGTCACAGGAATGGCTCAAATCATAGACAGTATGAAGAGTCAGTCTTCGTGTACTTAAGTCGGCATTGTGCCTTTTCTATTTAATTCCGATGGAACTTCAGTGTTTCATCATCAGTATTAAGGTCCAAGTGATTCAGTAAACAAGGAGTGAAGCATCGGAATCTGTGACTAGTGACAATGGAATGGTTCAAAACATAGTCAGTAAGAAGAGTCGGGCTTCATGTACTTAAGTCGGCATTGTGCCTTTTGTATTTAATTCCGATGCAATTTCTGTGTTTCATCGTCAATAAGAAGGTCAGAGGAATACAGTAAAACTGAAGTGAAGCATCGGCATCAATAACTAGTGTCATAGGAATGGTTCAAAACATAGACAGTAAGAAGAGTAAGTCTTCTTGTACTTGAGTCGGCATTGTGCCTTTTGTATTTAATTCCGATGCAATTTCTGTGTTTCATCGTCAATAAGAAGGTCCAAGGGATACAGTAATCCTGGAGTGAAGCATCGGAATCTATAACTAGTGTCACAGGAATGGTTCAAAACATAGACATTAAGAAGATACGGTCTTGTTGTACTTAAGTCGGCATTGTGCCTTTTGTATTTAATTCCGATGCAATCACTGTGTTTCATTGTCAATAAGGACGAGCGAGGGGTACAGTAAACCTGAAGTGAAGCATCAGAATCTATAACTAGTGTCACAGGAATGGTTCAAAACATAGTCAGTAAGAAGAGTCAGTCTTCTTGTCCTTAAGTCGGCATTGTGCCTTTTGTATTTAATTCCGATGCAATTTCTGTGTTCATCGTCAATAAGAAGGTCAGAGGGATACAGTAAACATAAAGTGAAGCATCTGAATCTATAACTAGTGTCACAGGAATGGTTCAAAACATAGTCAGTAAGAAGAGTCGGCCTTCACGTATTTAAGTCGGCATTGTGCCCTTTGTATTTAATTCCGGTGCAATTTCTGTGTTTCATCGTCAATACGAAAGTCAGAGGGATACAGTAAACCTGAAGTGAAGCATCGGAATCTATAACTAGTGTCACAGGAATGGTTAAAATCATAGTCAGTAAGAACAGTCAGTATTCCTGTCCTTAAGTCGGCATTGTGCCTTTTGTATTTAATTCCTATGCAATTACTGTGTTTCATCGTCAATAAGAAGGTCCAAGCGATACAGTAAACCTGAAGTGAAGCATCGGTATCTATATCTAGTGTCACAGGAATGGTTCAGAACATAGACAGTAAGAAGATACAGTCATCTTGTACTTAAGTTGGCATTGTGATTTTTGTATTTAATTCCGATGCAATTTCTGTGTTTCATCGTCAATAAGAAGGTCCAAGGGATACAGTAAACCAGAAGTGAAGCATCGGAATCTATAACTAGTGTCACAGGAATGGCTCAAATCATAGACAGTATGAAGAGTCAGTCTTCGTGTAATTAAGTCGGCATTGTGCCTTTTCTAAATAATTCGATGGAACTTCAGTGTTTCATCGTCAGAATGAAGGTCCAAGTGATTCAGTAAACCTGGAGTGAAGCATCGGAATCTATCACTAGTGACAATGGAATGGTTCAAAACATAGTCAGTAAGTAGAGTCGGTCTTCATGTACTTAAGTCGGCATTGTGCCTTTTGTATTTAATTCCGATGCAATTTCTGTGTTTCATCGTCAATAAGAAGGTCAGAGGAATACAGTAAAACTGAAGTGAAGCATCGGCATCAATAACTAGTGTCATAGGAATGGTTCAAAACATAGACAGTAAGAAGAGTAAGTCTTCTTGTACTTGAGTCGGCATTGTGCCTTTTGTAATTAATTCCGATGCAACTTCTGTGTTTCATCGTCAATAAGAAGGTCCAAGGGATACAGTAAACCTGAAGTGAAGCATCGGAATCTGTAACTAGTGTCATAGGAATGGTTCAAAACATAGACAGTAAGAAGAGTCAGTCTTCTTGTACTTGAGTCGGCATTGTTCCTTTTGTATTTAATTCCGATGCAATTTCTGTGTTTCATCGTCAATAAGAAGGTCCAAGGGATACAGTAAACCTGAAGTGAAGCATCGGAATCTATAACTAGTGTAACAGGAATGGTTCAAAACATAGTCAGTAAGAAGAGTCAGTCTTCTTGTCCTTAAGTCGGCCTTGTGCCTTTTGTATTTAATTCCGATGCAATATCAGTGTTTCATCGTCAATAGGAAGGTCCCAGGGATACAGTAAACCTGGAGTGAAGCATCGGAATCTATAACTAGTGTAACAGGAATGGTTCAAAACATAGTCAGTAAGAAGAGTCAGACTTCCTGTCCTTAAGTCGGCATTGTGCATTTTGTATTTAATTCCGAAGCAATTTCTGTGCTTCATCGTCAATAAGAAGGTCCAAGGGATACAGTAAACCTGAAGTGAAGCATCGGAATCTATAACTAGTGTCACAGGAATGGTTCAAAACATAGTCAGTAGGAAGAGTCGGTCTTCATGTACTTATGTCGGCATTGTGCCTTTTGTATTTAATTCCGGTGCAATTTCTGTGTTTCAACGTCTATAAGAAAGTCAGAGGGATACAGTAAACCTGAAGTGAAGCTTCGGAACCTATAACTAGTGTCACAGGAATGGTTCAAAGCATAGTCAGTAAGAACAGTCAGTCTTCTTGTCCTTAAGTCGGCATTGTGCCTTTTGTATTTAATTCCGATGCAATTTCTGTGTTTCATCGTCAATAAGAATGTCCAAGGGATACAGTAAACAAGAAGTGAAGCATCGGAATCTGTAACTAGTGTCATAGGAATGGTTCAAAACATAGACAGTAAGAAGAGTCAGTATTCTTGTACTTGAGTCGGCATTGTTCCTTTTGTATTTAATTCCGATGCAATTTCTGTGTTTCATCGTCAATAAGTAGGTCCAAGGGATACAGTAAACCTGAAGTGAAGCATCGGAATCTATAACTAGTGTAACAGGAATGGTTCAAAACATAGTCAGTAAGAAGAGTCAGTCTTCTTGTCCTTAAGTCGGCCTTGTGCCTTTTGTATTTAATTCCGATGCAATATCAGTGTTTCATCGTCAATAGGAAGGTCCCAGGGATACAGTAAACCTGGAGTGAAGCATCGGAATCTATAACTAGTGTAACAGGAATGGTTCAAAACATAGTCAGTAAGAAGAGTCAGACTTCTTGTCCTTAAGTCGGCATTGTGCATTTTGTATTTAATTCCGAAGCAATTTCTGTGCTTCATCGTCAATAAGAAGGTCCAAGGGATACAGTAAACCTGAAGTGAAGCATCGGAATCTATAACTAGTGCCATAGGAATGGTTCAAAACATAGTCAGTAAGAAGAGTCGGTCTTCATGCACTTATGTCGGCATTGTGCCTTTTGTATTTAATTCCGATGCAATTTCTGTGTGCCATCGTCAATAAGAAGGTCTAAGGGATAAAGTAAACCTGATGTGAAGCATCGGAATCTATAACTAGTGTAACAGGAATGGTTCAAAACATAGTCAGTACGAAGAGTCAGTCTTCATGTACTTACGTCGGCATTGTGCCTTTTGTATTTATTTCGGATGCAATTTCTGTGTTTCATCGTCAATAAGAAGGTCTAAGGGTTACAGTAAACATGAAGTGAAGCATCGGAATCTATAACTAGTGGCACAGGAATGGTTGATAACATAGTCTGTAGGAAGAGTCAGTCTTCTTGTACTTAAGTCGGCAATTTCCCTAATCTATTTAATTCCGATGCATTTTCAGTGTTTCACCGTCAATAGGAAGGTCCAAATGATAATGTAAACCTGGAGTGAAGCATCGGAATCTATAACTAGTGTCACAGGAATGGTTCAAAGCATAGACAGTAAGAAGAAACAGTCTTCTTGTACATAAGTCGGCATTGTGGCTTTTGTATTTAATTCCGATGCACTTTCTGTGTTTCATCGTCAATAAGAAGGTCCAATGGATACAGGAAACCTGAAGTGAAGCATAGGAATCTATAACTAGTGTCACAGGAATGGTTCAAAACATGGTCAGTAACATGAGTCTGTCTTCATGTAATTAAATCAGCATTGGGCCTTTTGTATTTAATTCCGGTGCTATTTCTGTGTTTCATCGTCAATATGAAGGTCAGAGGGATACAGTAAACCTGAAGTGAAGCGTCGGAATCTATAACTAGTGTCACAGGAATGGTTCAAAACGTAGTCAGTAAAAAGAGTCAGTCTTCTTGTCCTTAAGTCGGCATTGTGCCTTTTGTATTTAATTCCGATGCAATTTCTGTGTTCATCGTCAATAAGAAGGTCCAAGGGATACAGTAATCCTGGAGTGAAGCATCGGAATCTATAACTAGAGTCACAGGAATGGTTCAAAACATAGACATTAAGAAGATACGGTCTTGTTGTACTTAAGTCGGCATTGTGCCTTTTGTATTTAATTCCGATGCAATTTCTGTGTTTCATCGTCAATAAGAAGGTCCAAGCGATACAGTAAACCTGAAGTGAAGCAACGGAATCTATAACTAGTGTCACAGGAATGGTTCATAACATAGTCAGTAAGAAGAGTCAGTCTTCTTGTACTTACGTCGGCATTGTGCCTTTTGTATTTAATTCCCATGCAATTTCTGTGTTACATCGTCAATAAGATGGTCAGAGGGATACAGTAACCCTGAAGTGAAGCATCGGAATCTTTAACTAGTGTCACAGGAATAGTTCAAAACATTGTCAGTAAGAAGAGTCGCTCTTCATGTACTTAAGTCTTCATTGTGCCTTTTGTATTTAATTCCGATGCAATTTCTGTGTTTCATCGTCAATTAGGAGGAGCGAGGGGTACAGTAAACCTGAAGTGAAGCATCAGAATCTATAACTAGTGTCACAGGAACGGTTCAAAATATAGTCAGTAAGAACAGTCGGTCTTCATGTACTTAAATCGTCATTGTGCCCTTTGTATTTAATTCCGATGCAATTTCTGTGTTTCATCGTCAATAAGAAGGTCCAAGGGATACAGTAAACCAGAAGTGAAGCATCGGAATCTATAACTAGTGTCACAGGAATGGCTCAAATCATAGACAGTATGAAGAGTCAGTCTTCGTGTACTTAAGTCGGCATTGTGCCTTTTCTATTTAATTCCGATGGAACTTCAGTGTTTCATCATCAGTATTAAGGTCCAAGTGATTCAGTAAACAAGGAGTGAAGCATCGGAATCTGTGACTAGTGACAATGGAATGGTTCAAAACATAGTCAGTAAGAAGAGTCGGGCTTCATGTACTTAAGTCGGCATTGTGCCTTTTGTATTTAATTCCGATGCAATTTCTGTGTTTCATCGTCAATAAGAAGGTCAGAGGAATACAGTAAAACTGAAGTGAAGCATCGGCATCAATAACTAGTGTCATAGGAATGGTTCAAATCATAGACAGTAAGAAGAGTAAGTCTTCTTGTACTTGAGTCGGCATTGTGCCTTTTGTATTTAATTCCGATGCAATTTCTGTGTTTCATCGTCAATAAGAAGGTCAGAGGGATACAGTGAACCTTAAGTGAAGCATCGGAATCTATAACTAGTGTCACAGGAATGGTTCAAAACATAGTCAGTAAGAAGAGTCGGTCTTCATGTACTTATGTCGGCATTGTGCCTCTTGTATTTAATTCCGGTGCAATTTCTGTGTTTCACCGTCTATAAGAAAGTCAGAGGGATACAGTAAACCTGAAGTGAAGCATCGGAATCTATAACCAGTGTCACAGGAATGGTTCAAAGCATAGTCAGTAAGAACAGTCAGTCTTCTTGTCCTTAAGTCGGCATTGTGCCTTTTGTATTTAATTCCGATGCAATTTCTGTGTTTCATCGTCAATAAGAAGGTCCAAAGGATACAGTAAACCTGAAGTGAAGCATCGGAATCTATAACTAGTGTCATAGGAATGGTTCAAAACATAGTCAGTTAAAGAGTCAGTCTTCTTGTCCTTAAGTCGGCATTGTGCCTTTTGTATTTAATTCCGATGCAATTTCTGTGTTCATCGTCAATAAGAAGGTCCAAGGGATACAGTAATCCTGGAGTGAAGCATCGGAATCTATAACTAGTGTCACAGGAATGGTTCAAAACATAGACATTAAGAAGATACGGTCTTGTTGTACTTAAGTCGGCATTGTGCCTTTTGTATTTAATTCCGATGCAATCACAGTGTTTCATTGTCAATAAGAAGGAGCGAGGGGTACAGTAAACCTGAAGTGAAGCATCAGAATCTATAACTAGTGTTACAGGAATGGTTCAAATCATAGTCAGTAAGAAGAGTCAGTCTTCTTGTCCTTAAGTCGGCATTGTGCCTTTTGTATTTAATTCCGATGCAATTTCTGTGTTCATCGTCAATAAGAAGGTCAGAGGGATACAGTAAACATAAAGTGAAGCATCTGAATCTATAACTAGTGTCACAGGAATGGTTCAAAACATAGTCAGTAAGAAGAGTCGGCCTTCACGTATTTAAGTCGGCATTGTGCCCTTTGTATTTAATTCCGGTGCAATTTCTGTGTTTCATCGTCAATACGAAAGTCAGAGGGATACAGTAAACCTGAAGTGAAGCATCGGAAACTATAACTAGTGTCACAGGAATGGTTAAAAACATAGTCAGTAAGAACAGTCAGTATTCCTGTCCTTAAGTCGGCATTGTGCCTTTTGTATTTAATTCCTATGCAATTTCTGTGTTTCATCGTCAATAAGAAGGTCCAAGCGATACAGTAAACCTGAAGTGAAGCATCGGTATCTATAACTAGTGTCACAGGAATGGTTCAGAACATAGACAGTAGGAAGATACAGTCATCTTGTACTTAAGTTGGCATTGTGATTTTTGTATTTAATTCCGATGCAATTTCTGTGTTTCATCGTCTATAAGAAGGTCCAAGGGATACAGTAAACCAGAAGTGAAGCATCGGAATCTATAACTAGTGTCACAGGAATGGCTCAAATCATAGACAGTATGAAGAGTCAGTCTTCGTGTACTTAAGTCGGCATTGTGCCTTTTCTATTTAATTCCGATGGAACTTCAGTGTTTCATCATCAGTATTAAGGTCCAAGTGATTCAGTAAACCTGGAGTGAAGCATCGGAATCTATAACTAGTGTCACAGGAATCGTTCAAAACATAGTCAGTACGAAGAGTCGGTCTTCATGTACTTAAGTCGGCCTTGTGCCTTTTGTATTTAATTCCGATGCAATATCTGTGTTTCATCGTCAATAAGAAGGTCCAAGGGATACAGTAAACCTGAAGTGAGCATCGGAATCTATAACTAGTGCCACAGGAATGGTTCAAAACATAGTCAGTAATATGAGTCAGTCTTCAAGTACTTAAGTCGCCATTGTGCCTTTTGTACTTAATTCCGATGCAATTACTGTGTTTTATCGTCAATAAGAAGGTCAGAGGGATACAGTAAACCTGAAGTGAAGCATCGGAATCAATAACTAGTGTCATAGGAATGGTTCAAAACATAGACAGTAAGAAGAGTCAGTCTTCTTGTACTTGAGACGGCACTGTGCCTTTTGTATTAAATTCCGATGCAATTTCTGTGTTTCATCGTCAATAAGAAGGTCCAAGGGATACAGTAAACCTGGAGTGAAGCATAGGAATTTATAACTAGTGTCACAGGAATGGGTCAAAACATAGTCAGTACTTAAGTCGGCATTGTGCCTTTTGTATTTAATTCCGATGCAACTTCTGTGTTTCATCGTCAATAAGAAGGTTTAAGGGAAACAGTAAACCTGAAGTGAAGAATCGGAATCTATAACTAGTGTCACAGGAATGGTTCAAAGTATAGTCAGTAAGAACAGTCAGTCTTCTTGCCCTTAAGTCGGCATTGTGCCTTTTGTATTTAATTCCGATGCAATTTCTGTGTTTCATCGTCAATAAGAAGGTCCAAGGGATACAGTACACCTGAAGTGAAGCATCGGAATCTATAACTAGTGTCATAGGAATGGTTCAAAACATAGACAGTAAGAAGAGTCAGTCTTCTTGTACTTGGGTCGGCATTGTGCCTTTTGTATTTAATTCCGATGCAATTACTGTGTCTCATCGTCAATAAGAAGGTCCAAGGGATACAGTAAACCTGAAGTGAAGCATCGGAATCTATAACTAGTGTAACAGGAATGGTTCAAGTCATAGTCAGTAAGAAGAGTCAGGCTTCGTGTCCTTAAGTCGGCCTTGTGCCTTTTGTATTTAATTCCGATGCAATATCAGTGTTTCATCGTCATTAGGAAGGTCCCAGGGATACAGTAAACCTGGAGTGAAGCATCGGAATCTATAACTAGTGTAACAGGAATGGTTCAAAACATAGTCCGTAAGAAGAGTCAGTCTTCTTGTCCTTAAGTCGGCCTTGTGCCTTTTGTATTTAATTCCGAAGCAATTTCTGTGTGACATCGTCAATAAGAAGGTCCAAGGGATACAGTAAACCTGAAGTGAAGCATCGGAATCTATAACTAGTGTCACAGTAATTTTTCAAAACATAGTCAGTAATAAGAGTCGGTCTTCATGCACTTATGTCGGCATTGTGCCTTTTGTATTTAATTCCGGTGCTATTTCTGTGTTTCATCGTCAATATGAAGGTCAGAGGGATACAGTAAACCTGAAGTGATGCGTCGGAATCTATAACTAGTGTCACAGGAATGGTTCAAAACATAGTCAGTAAGAAGAGTCAGTCTTCTTGTCCATAAGTCGGCATTGTGCCTTTTGTATTTAATTCCGATGCAATTTCTGTGTTCATCGTCAATAAGAAGGTCCAAGGGATACAGTAATCCTGGAGTGAAGCATCGGAATCTATAACTAGTGTCACAGGAATGGTTCAAATCACAGACATTAAGAAGATACGGTCTTGTTGTACTTAAGTCGGCATTGTGCCTTTTGTATTTAATTCCGATACAATTTCTGTGTTTCATCGTCAATAAGTAGGTCCAAGCAATACAGTAAACCTGAGGTGAAGCAACGGAATCTATAACTAGTGTCACAGGAATGGTTCATAACATAGTCAGTAAGAAGAGGCAGTCTTCTTGTACTTACGTCGGCATTATGCCTTTTTTATTTAATTCCGATGCAATTTCTGTGTTTCATCGTCAATAAGAAGGTCAGAGGGATACAGGAACACTGAAGTGAAGCATCGGAATCTTTAACTAGTGTCACAGGAATAGTTCAAAACATTGTCAGTAAGAAGAGTCGCTCTTCATGTACTTAAGTCGGCATTGTGCCTTTTGTATTTAATTCCGATGCAATTTCTGTGTTTCATCGTCAATAAGAAGGAGCGAGGGGTACAGTAAACCTGAAGTGAAGCATCGGATTCTATAACTAGTGTCACAGGAATGGTTCAAAATATAGTCAGTAAGAACAGTCGGTCTTCACGTATTTAAGTCGGCATTGTGCCTTTTGTTTTTAATTCCGGTGCAGTTTCTGTGTTTCGTCGTCAATAAGAAGATCAGTGGGATATAGTAAACATGAAGTGAAGCATCGGAATCTATAACTAGTGTCACAGAAATGGTTCAAACATAGTCAGTAAGAAGAGTCAGCCTTCTTGTCCTTAAGTCAGCCTTGTGCCTTTTGTATTTAATTCCGATGCAATTTCTGTGTTTCATCGTCAATAAGAAGGTCAGAGGGATACAGTAAACCTGAAGTGAAGCATCGGAATCAATAACTAGTGTCATAGGAATGGTTCAAAACATAGACAGTAAGAAGAGTCAGTCTTCTTGTACTTGAGTCGGCATTGTGCCTTTTGTATTAAATTCCGATGCAATTTCTGTGTTTCATCGTCAATAAGAAGGTCCAAGGGATTCAATAAACCTGGAGTGAAGCATAGGAATCTTATACTAGTGTCACAGGAATGGGTCAAAACATAGTCAGTACTTAAGTCGGCATTGTGCCTTTTGTATTTCATTCCGATGCAATTTCTGTGTTTCATCGTCAATAAGTAGGTCCAAGGGATACAGTAAACCTGAAGTGACGTATCGGAATCTATAAGTAGTGTCACAGTAATGGTTCAATACATAGTCAGTAAGAAGAGTCAGTCTTGATGTACTTAAGTCGGCATTGTGCTTTTTGTATTTAATTCCGATGCAATTTCTGTGTTTCATCGTCAATAAGAAGGTCCAAGGGAAACAGCAAACCTGAAGTGAAGCATCGGAATCTGTAACTAGTGTCATAGGAATGGTTCAAAACATAGACAGTGAGAGGAGTCAGTCTTCTTGTACTTGAGCCGGCATTGTGCCTTTTGTATTTAATTCCGATGCAATTTCTGTGTTTCATCGTCAATAAGAAGGTCAGAGGGATACAGTAAACCTGAAGTGAAGCATCGCAATCAATAACTAGTGTCATAGGAATGATTCAAAACATAGACTGTAAGAAGAGTCAGTCTTCTTGTACTTGAGTCGGCATTGTGCCTTTTGTAGTAAATTCCGATGCAATTTATGTGTTTCATCGTCAATAAGAAGGTCCAAGGGATACAGTAAACCTGAAGTCAAGCATCGGAATCTATAACTAGTGTCACAGGAATGGTTCAAAACATAGTCAGTACATAAGTCGGCATTGTGTATTTTGTATTTCATTCCGATGCAATTTCTGTGTTTCATCGTCAATAAGAAGGTCAGAGGGATACAGTAAACCTGAAGTGAAGCATCGGAATCAATAACTAGTGTCATAGTAATGGTTCAAAACATAGACAGTAAGAAGAGTCAGTCTTCTTGTACTTGAGTCGGCAATGTGCCTTTTGTATTAAATTCCGATGCAATTTCTGTGTTTCATCGTCAATAAGAAGGTCCAAGGGATACAGTAAACCTGAAGTGAAGCATCGGAATCTATAACTAGTGTCATAGGAATGGTTCAAAACATAGACAGTAAGAAGAGTCAGTCTTCTTGTACTTGAGTCGGCATTGTGCCTTTTGTATTTAATTCCGATGCAATTTCTGTGTTTCATCGTCAATAGGAAGGTCAGAGGGATACAGTAAACCTGAAGTGAAGCATCGGAATCTATAACTAGTGTCACAGGAATGGTTCCAAAGATAGTCAGTAAGAAGAGTCGGTCTTCATGTACATATGTCGGCATTGTGCCTTTTGTGTTTAATTCCGGTGCAATTTCTGTGTTTCAACGTCAATAAGAAGGTCCAAGGGATACAGTACACCTGGAGTGAAGCATCGGAATCAATAACTAGTGTCACAGGAATCGTTCAAAACATAGTCAGTAAGAACAGTCGGTCTTCATGTACTTAAGTCGGCATTGTGCCTTTTGTATTTAATTCCGTTGCAATTTCTGTGTTTCATCGTCAATAAGAAGGTCCAAGGGATACAGTAAACCTGAAGTGAAGCATCGGAATCTATAACTAGTGCCACAGGAATGGTTCAAAACATAGTCAGTAATATGAGTCAGTCTTCAAGTACTTAAGTCGCCATTGTGCCTTTTGTACTTAATTCCGATGCAATTACTGTGTTTCATCGTCAATAAGAAGGTCACAGGGATACAGTAAACCTGAAGTGAAGCATCGGAATCAATAACTAGTGTCATAGGAATGGTTCAAAACATAGACAGTAAGAAGAGTCAGTCTTCTTGTACTTGAGAGGGCACTGTGCCTTTTGTATTAAATTCCGATGCAATTTCTGTGTTTCATCGTCAATAAGAAGGTCCAAGGGATACAGTAAACCTGGAGTGAAGCATAGGAATTTATAACTAGTGTCACAGGAATGTGTCAAAACATAGTCAGTACTTAAGTCGGCATTGTGCCTTTTGTATTTAATTCCGATGCAACTTCTGTGTTTCATCGTCAATAAGAAAGTCCAAGGGATACACTAAACCTGAAGTGAAGCATCGGAATCTATAACTAGTGTCATAGGAATGGTTCAAAACATAGACAGTAAGAAGAGTCAGTCTTCTTGTACTTGAGTCGGCATTGTGCCTTTTGTATTTAATTCCGATGCAATTTCTGTGTTTCATCGTCAATAAGAAGGTCCAAGGGATACAGTAAACCTGAAGTGAAGCATCGGAATCTATAACTAGTGTAACAGGAATGGTTCAAAACATAGTCAGTAAGAAGAGTCAGTCTTCTTGTCCTTAAGTCGGCCTTGTGCCTTTTGTATTTAATTCCGATGCAATATCAGTGTTTCATCGTCAATAGGAAGGTCCCAGGGATACAGTAAACCTGGAGTGAAGCATCGGAATCTATAACTAGTGTAACAGGAATGGTTCAAAACATAGTCAGTAACAACAGTCTGTCTTCATGTAATTAAATCTGCATTGGGCCTTTTGTATTTAATTCCGGTGCTATTTCTGTGTTTCATCGTCAATATGAAGGTGAGAGGGATACAGTAAACCTGAAGTGAAGCGTCGGAATCTATAACTAGTGTCACAGGAATGGTTCAAAACATAGTCAGTAAGAAGAGTCAGTCTTCTTGTCCTTAAGTCGGCATTGTGCCTTTTGTATTTAATTCCGATGCAATTTCTGTGTTCATCGTCAATAAGAAGGTCCAAGGGATACAGTAATCCTGGAGTGAAGCATCGGAATCTATAACTAGTGTCACAGGAATGGTTCAAACATAGTCAGTAAGAAGAGTCAGCCTTCTTGTCCTTAAGTCGGCCTTGTGCCTTTTGTATTTAATTCCGATGCAATTTCTGTTTTTCATCGTCAATAAGAAGGTCAGAGGGATACAGTAAACCTGAAGTGAAGCATCGGAATCAATAACTAGTGTCATAGGAATGGTTCAAAACATAGACAGTAAGAAGAGTCAGTCTTCTTGTACTTGAGTCGGCATTGTGCCTTTTGTATTAAATTCCGATGCAATTTCTGTGTTTCATCGTCAATAAGAAGGTCCAAGGGATTCAATAAACCTGGAGTGAAGCATAGGAATCTATAACTAGTGTCACAGGAATGGGTCAAAACATAGTCAGTACTTAAGTCGGCATTGTGCCATTTGTATTTCATTCCGATGCAATTTCTGTGTTTCATCGTCAATAAGAAGGTCCAAGGGATACAGTAATCCTGGAGTGAAGCATCGGAATCTATAACTAGTGTCACAGGAATGGTTCAAACATAGTCAGTAACAAGAGTCAGTCTTGATATACTTAAGTCGGCATTGTGCCTTTTGTATTTAATTCCGATGCAATTTCTGTGTTTCATCGTCAATAAGAAGGTCAGAGGGATACAGTAAAACTGAAGTGAAGCATCGGAATCAATAACTAGTGTCATAGGAATGGTTAAAAACATAGACAGTAAGAAGAGTAAGTCTTCTTGTACTTGAGTCGGCATTGTGCCTTTTGTATTTAATGACGATGCATCTTCTGTGTTTCATCGTCAATAAGAAGGTCCAAGGGAAACAGCAAACCTGAAGTAAAGCATCGGAATCTATAACTAGTGTCATAGGAATGGTTCAAAACATAGACAGTGAGAAGAGTCAGTCTTCTTGTACTTGAGCCGGCATTGTGCCTTTTGTATTTAATTCCGATGCAATTTCTGTGTTTCATCGTCAATAAGAAGGTCAGAGGGATACAGTAAACCTGAAGTGAAGCATCGGAATCTATAACTAGTGTCATAGGAATGGTTTAAAACATAGTCAGTAAGATGAGTCAGACTTCATGTACTTAGGTCGCCATTGTGCCTTTTGTATTTAATTCCGATGCAATTTCTGTGTTTCATCGTCAATAAGAAGGTCAGAGGGATACAGTAAACCTGAAGTCAAGCATCGCAATCAATAACTAGTGTCATAGGAATGATTCAAAACATAGACTGTAAGAAGAGTCAGTCTTCTTGTACTTGAGTCGGCATTGTGCCTTTTGTAGTAAATTCCGATGCAATTTATGTGTTTCATCGTCAATAAGAATGTCCAAGGGATACAGTAAACCTGAAGTCAAGCATCGGAATCTATAACTAGTGTCACAGGAATGGTTCAAAACATAGTCAGTACTTAAGTCGGCATTGTGTATTTTGTACTTCATTCCGATGCAATTTCTGTGTTTCATCGTCAATAAGAAGGTCAGAGGGATACAGTAAACCTGAAGTGAAGCATCGGAATCAATAACTAGTGTCATAGGAATGGTTCAAAACATAGACAGTAAGAAGAGACAGTCTTCTTGTACTTGAGTCGGCATTGTGCCTTTTGTATTAAATTCCGATGCAATTTCTGTGTTTCATCGTCAATAAGAAGGTCCAAGGGATACAGTAAACCTGGAGGGAAGCATAGGAATCTATAACTAGTTTCACAGGAATGGGTCAAAACATAGTCAGTACTTAAGTCGGCATTGTGCCTTTTGTATTTCATTCCGATGCAATTTCTGTGTGTCATCGTCAATAAGAAGGTCCACGGGATACAGTAAACCTGAAGGGAAGTATCGGAATCTATAACTAGTGTCACAGTAATGGTTCAAAACATAGTCAGTAAGAAGAGTCAGTCTTGATGTACTTAAGTCGACATTGTGCCTTTTGTATTTAATTCCGATGCAATTTCTGTGTCTCATCGTCAATAAGAAGGTCAGAGGGACACAGTAAAACTGAAGTGAAGCATCGGAATCAATAACTAGTGTCATAGGAATAGTTAAAAACATAGACAGTAAGAAGAGTAAGTCTTCTTGTACTTGAGTCGGCATTGTGCCTTTTGTATTTAATTCCGATGCAACTTCTGTGTTTCATCGTCAATAAGAAGGTCCAAGGGAAACAGCAAACCTGACGTGAAGCATCGGAATCTATAAATAGTGTCATAGGAATGGTTCAAAACATAGACAGTAAGAAGAGTCAGTCTTCTTGTACTTGAGTCGGCATTGTGCCTTTTGTATTTAATTCCGATGCAATTTCTGTGTTTCATCGTCAATAAGAAGGTCCAAGGGATACAGTACACCTGGAGTGAAGCATCGGAATCAATAACTAGTGTCACAGGAATCGTTCAAATCATAGTCAGTAAGAAGAGTCGGTCTTCATGTACTTAAGTCGGCATTGTGCCTTTTGTATTTAATCCCGATGCAATTTCTGTGTTTCATCGTTAATAAGAAGGTCCAAGGGATACAGTAATCCTGAAGTGAAGCATCGGAATCTATATCTAGTGCCATAGGAATGGTTCAAAACATAGACAGTAAGAAGAGTCAGTCTTCTTGTACTTTAGTCGGCATTGTGCCTTTTGTATTTAATTCCGATGCAATTTCTGTGTTTCATCGTCAATAAGAAGGTCCAAAGGATACATTTAACCTGAAGTGAAGCATCGGAATCTATAACTAGTGTCATAGGAATGGTTCAAAACATAGTCAGTAAGATGAGTCAGACTTCATGTACTTAGGTCGCCATTGTGCCTTTTGTATTTAATTCCGATGCAATTTCTGTGTTTCATCGTCAATAAGAAGGTCAGAGGGATACAGTAAACCTGAAGTGAAGCATCGCAATCAATAACTAGTGTCATAGGAATGATTCAAAACATAGACTGTAAGAAGAGTCAGTCTTCTTGTACTTGAGTCGGCATTGTGCCTTTTGTAGTAAATTCCGATGCAATTTATGTGTTTCATCGTCAATAAGAAGGTCCAAGGGATACAGTAAACCTGAAGTCAAGCATCGGAATCTATAACTAGTGTCACAGGAATGGTTCAAAACATAGTCAGTACTTAAGTCGGCATTGTGTATTTTGTATTTCATTCCGATGCAATTTCTGTGTTTCATCGTCAATAAGAAGGTCAGAGGGATACAGTAAACCTGAAGTGAAGCATCGGAATCAATAACTAGTGTCATAGGAATGGTTCAAAACATAGACAGTAAGAAGAGTCAGTCTTCTTGTACTTGAGTCGGCATTGTGCCTTTTGTATTAAATTCCGATGCAATTTCTGTGTTTCATCGTCAATAAGAAGGTCCACGGGATACAGTAAACCTGAAGGGAAGTATCGGAATCTATAACTAGTGTCACAGTAATGGTTCAAAACATAGTCAGTAAGAAGAGTCAGTCTTGATGTACTTAAGTCGACATTGTGCCTTTTGTATTTAATTCCGATGCAATTTCTGTGTCTCATCGTCAATAAGAAGGTCAGAGCGATACAGTAAACCTGAAGTGAAGCATCGTAATCTATAACTAGTGTCATAGGAATAGTTAAAAACATAGACAGTAAGAAGAGTAAGTCTTCTTGTACTTGAGTCGGCATTGTGCCTTTTGTATTTAATTCCGATGCAACTTCTGTGTTTCATCGTCAATAAGAAAGTCCAAGGGAAACAGCAAACCTGACGTGAAGCATCGGAATCTATAAATAGTGTCATAGGAATGGTTCAAAACATAGACAGTAAGAAGAGTCAGTCTTCTTGTACTTGAGTCGGCATTGTGCCTTTTGTATTTAATTCCGATGCAATTTCTGTGTTTCATCGTCAATAAGAAGGTCCAAGGGATACAGTACACCTGGAGTGAAGCATCGGAATCAATAACTAGTGTCACAGGAATCGTTCAAATCATAGTCAGTAAGAAGAGTCGGTCTTCATGTACTTAAGTCGGCATTGTGCCTTTTGTATTTAATTCCGATGCGATGTCTGTGTTTCATCGTCAGTAAGAACGTCCAAGGGATACAGTAAACCAGAAGTGAAGCATCGGAATCTATAACTGGTGCCACAGGAATGGTTCAAAACATAGACAGTAAGAAGAGTCAGTCTTCTTGTACTTGAGTCGGCATTGTGCCTTTTGTATTAAATTCCGATGCAATTTCTGTGTTTCATCGTCAATAAAAAGGTCGAAGGAATACAGTAAATCTGGAGTGAAGCATAGGAATTTATAACTAATGTCACAGGAATGGGTCAAAACATAGTCAGTACTTAAGTCGGCATTGTGCCTTTTGCATTTCATTCCGATGCAATTTCTGTGTTTCATCGTCAATATGAATGTCCAAGGCATACAGTATACCTGAAGTGAAGAATCGGAATCTATAACTAGTGTCACAGTAATGGTTCAAAACATAGTCAGTAAGAAGGGTCAGTCTTGATGTACATAAGTCGCCATTGTGCCTTTTGTATTTAATTCCGTTGCAATTTCTGTGTTTCATCGCCCATAAGAGGGTCAGAGGGATACAGTAAAACTGAAGTGAAGCATCGGAATCAATAACTAGTGTCATAGGAATGGTTAAAAACATAGACAGTAAGAAGTGTAAGTCTTCTTGTACTTGAGTCGGCATTGTGCCTTTTATATTTAATTCCGATGCAACTTCTGTGTTTCACCATCAATAAGAAGGTCCAAGGGAAACAGTAAACCTGAAGTGAAGCATCGGAATCTATAACTAGTGTCATAGGAATGGTTCAAAACATAGACAGTAAGAAGAGTCAGTCTTCTTCTACTTGAGTCGGCATTGTGCCTTTTGTATTCAATTCCGATGCAATTTCTGTGTTTCATCGTCAATAAGAAGGTCCAAGGGATACAGTAAACCTGAAGTGAAGCATCGGAATCTTTAACTAGTGTCACAGGAATGGTTCAAAACATAGTCAGTAAGAAGAGTCGGTCTTCATGTACTTAGGTCGCCATTGTGCCTTTTGTATTTAATTCCGATGCAATTTCTGTGTTTCATCGTCAATAAGGTCAGAGGGATACAGTAAACCTGAAGTGAAGCATCGGAATCAATAACTAGTGTCATAGGAATGGTTCAAAACATAGACAGTAAGAAGAGTCAGTCTTCTTGTACTTGAGACGGCATTGTGCCTTTTGTATTAAATTCCGATGCAATTTCTGTGTTTCATCGTCAATAAGAAGGTCCAAGGGATACAGTAAACCTGAAGTCAAGCATCGGAATCTATAACTAGTGTCACAGGGATGGTTGAAAACATAGTCAGTACTTAAGTCGGCATTGTGCCTTTTGTATTTCATTCCGATGCAATTTCTGTGTTTCATCGTCAATAAGAAGGTCCAAGAGATACAGTAAACCTGAAGTGAAGCATCGGAATCTATAACTAGTGTCACAGGTATGGTTCAAAACATAGTCAGTACTTAAGTCGGCATTGTGCTTTTTGTATTTCATTCCGATGCAATTTCTGTGTTTCATCGCCAATTAGAAGGTCCAAGGGATACAGTAAACCTGAACTGAAGCATCGGAATCTATAACTAGTGTCACAGGAATGGTTCAAAACATAGTCAGTAAGAAGAGTCGGTCTTCATGTACTTATGTCGGCATTGTGCTTTTGTATTTAATTCCGGCGCAATTTCTGTGTTTCAACGTCAATAAGAAAATCAGAGGGATACAGTAAACCTGAAGTGAAGCATCGGAATCTATAACTAGTGTCACAGGAATGGTTCAAAGCATAGTCAGTAAGAACAGTCAGTCTTCTTGTCCTTAAGTCGGCATTGTGCCTTTTGTATTTAATTCCGATGCAATTTCTGTGTTTCATCGTCAATTAGAAGGTCCAAGGGATACAGTAAACCCGAAGTGAAGCATCGGAATCTATAACTAGTGTCATAGGAATGGTTCAAAACATAGACAGTAAGAAGAGTCAGTCTTCTTGTAATTGAGTCGGCATTGTGCCTTTTGTATTCAATTCCGATGCAATTTCTGTGTTTCATCGTCAATAAGAAGTTCCAAGGGATACAGTAAACCTGAAGTGAAGCATCGGAATCTATAACTAGTGTCACAGGAATGGTTCAAAACATAGTCAGTAAGAAGAGTCGGTCTTCATGTACTTAAGTCGGCATTGTGCCATTTGTATTTAATCCCGATGCAATTTCTGTGTTTTATCGTCAATAAGAAGGTCCAAGGGATACAGTAAACCTGAAGTGAAGCATCGGAATCTATAACTAGTGCCATAGGAATGGTTCAAAACATAGACAGTAACAAGAGTCAGTCTTCTTGTACTTGAGTCGGCATTGTGCCTTTTGTATTTAATTCCGATGCAATTTCTGTGTTTCATCGTCAATAAGAAGGTCCAAGGGATACATTTAACCTGAAGTGAAGCATCGGAATCTATAACTAGTGTCATAGGAATGGTTCAAAACATAGTCAGTAAGATTAGTCAGACTTCATGTACTTAGGTCGCCATTGTGTCTTTTGTATTTAATTCCGATGCAATTTCTGTGTTTCATCGTCAATAAGAAGGTCAGAGGGATACAGTAAACCTGAAGTCAAGCATCGGAATCTATAACTAGTGTCACAGGAATGGTTGAAAACATAGTCAGTACTTAACTCGGCAATGTGCCTTTTCTATTTCATTCCGATGCAATTTCTGTGTTTCATCGTCAATAAGAAGGTCCAAGAGATACAGTAAACCTGAAGTGAAGCATCGGAATCTATAACTAGTGTCACAGGAATGGTTCAAAACATAGTCAGTAAGAAGAGTCGGTCTTCATGTACTTAAGTCGGCATTGTGCCTTTTGTATTTAATCCCGATGCAATTTCTGTGTTTCATCGTCAATAAGAAGGTCCAAGGGATACAGTAAACCTGAAGTGAAGCATCGGAATCTATAACTAGTGCCATAGGAATGGTTCAAAACATAGACAGTAAGAAGAGTCAGTCTTCTTGTACTTGAGTCGGCATTGTGCCTTTTATATTTAATTCCGATGCAATTTCTGTGTTTCATCGTCAATAAGAAGGTCCAAGGGATACAGTAAACCTGAAGTGAAGCATCGGAATCTATAACTAGAGTCACTGGAATGGTTCAAAACATGACAGTAGGAAGAGTCAGTCTTCCTGTACTTAAGTCGGCATTGTGCCTTTTCTATTTTATTCCGATGCAATTTCTGTGTTTCATCGTCAATAAGAAGGTCCAAGGGATACAGTAAACCTGAAGTGAAGCATCGGAATCTATAACTAGTGCCATAGGAATGGTTCAAAACATAGACAGTAAGAAGAGTCAGTCTTCTTGTACTTGAGTCGGCATTGTGCCTTTTGTATTTAATTCCGATGCAATTTCTGTGTTTCATCGTCAATAAGAAGGTCCAAGGGATACATTTAACCTGAAGTGAAGCATCGGAATCTATAATTAGTGTCATAGGAATGGTTCAAAACATAGTCAGTAAGATGAGTCAGACTTCATGTACTTAGGTCGCCATTGTGCCTTTTGTAATTAATTCCGATGCAATTTCTGTGTTTCATCGTCAATAAGAAGGTCAGAGGGATACAGTAAACCGGAAGTGAAGCATCGGAATCAATAACTAGTGTCATAGGAATGGTTCAAAACATAGACAGTAAGAAGAGTCAGTCTTCTTGTACTTGAGACGGCATTGTGCCTTTTGTATTAAATTCCGATGCAATTTCTGTGTTTCATCGTCAATAAGAAGGTCCAAGGGATACAGTAAACCTGAAGTGAAGCATCGGAATCTATAACTAGTGTCACAGGAATGGTTGAAAACATAGTCAGTACTTAAGTCGCCACTGTGAATTTTGTATTTAATTCCGATGCAATTTCTGTGTTTCATCGTCAATAAGAAGGTCCAAGAGATACAGTAAACCTGAAGTGAAGCATCGGAATCTATAACTAGTGTCACAGGAATGGTTCAAAACATAGTTAGTACTTAAGACGGCATTGTGCCTTTTGTATTTCATTCCGATGCAATTTCTGTGTTTCATCGCCAATTAGAAGGTCCAAGGGATACAGTAAACCTGAACTGAAGCATCGGAATCTATAACTAGTGTCACAGGAATGGTTCAAAACATAGTCAGTAAGAAGAGTCGGTCTTCATATACTTATGTCGGCATTGTGCTTTTGTATTTAATTCCGGTGCAATTTCTGTGTTTCAACGTCAATAAGAAAATCAGAGGGATACAGTAAACCTGAAGTGAAGCATCGGAATCTATAACTAGTGTCACAGGAATGGTTCAAAGCATAGTCAGTAAGAACAGTCAGTCTTCTTGTCCTTAAGTCGGCATTGTGCCTTTTGTATTTAATTCCGATGCAATTTCTGTGTTTCATCGTCAATTAGAAGGTCCAAGGGATACAGTAAACCCGAAGTGAAGCATCGGAATCTATAACTAGTGTCATAGGAATGGTTCAAATCATAGACAGTAAGAAGAGTCAGTCTTCTTGTACTTGAGTCGGCATTGTGCCTTTTGTATTCAATTCCGATGCAATTTCTGTGTTTCATCGTCAATAAGAAGGTCCAAGGGATACAGTAAAACTGAAGTGAAGCATCGGAATCTATAACTAGTGTCACAGGAATGGTTCAAAGTATAGTCAGTAAGAAGAGTCGGTCTTCATGTACTTAAGTCGGCATTGTGCCATTTGTATTTAATCCCGATGCAATTTCTGTGTTTCATCGTCAATAAGAAGGTCCAAGGGATACAGTAAACCTGAAGTGAAGCATCGGAATCTATAACTAGTGCCATAGGAATGGTTCAAAACATAGACAGTAAGAAATGTCAGTCTTCTTGTACTTGAGTCGGCATTGTGCCTTTTGTATTTAATTCCGATGGAATTTCTGTGTTTCATCGTCAATAAGAAGGTCAGAGGGATACAGTAAACCTGAAGTGAAGCATCGGAATCAATAACTAGTGTCATAGGAATGGTTCAAAACATAGTCAGTAAGATGAGTCAGACTTCATGTACTTAGGTCGCCATTGTGTCTTTTGTATTTAATTCCGATGCAATTTCTGTGTTTCATCGTCAATAAGAAGGTCAGAGGGATACAGTAAACCTGAAGTGAAGCATCGGAATCAATAACTAGTGTCATAGGAATGGTTCAAAACATAGACAGTAAGAAGAGTCAGTCATCTTGTACTTGAGTCGGCATTGTGCCTTTTGTATTAAATTCCGATGCAATTTCTGTGTTTCATCGTCAATAAGAAGGTCCAAGGGATACAGTAAACCTGAAGTGAAGCATCGGAATCTATAACTAGTGTCACAGGAATGGTTCAAAACATAGTCAGTACTTAAGTCGGCATTGTGCCTTTTGTATTTCATTCCGATGCAATTTCTGTGTTTCATCGCCAATTAGAAGGTCCAAGGGATACAGTAAACCTGAACTGAAGCATCGGAATCTATAACTAGTGTCACAGGAATGGTTCAAAACATAGTCAGTAAGATAAGTCAGTCTTCATGTACTTAAGTCGCCATTGTGCCTTTTGTATTTAATTCCGACGCAATTTCTGTGTTTCATCGTCAATAAGAAAATCAGAGGGATACAGTAAACCTGAAGTGAAGCATCGGAATCTATATCTAGTGTCATAGGAATGGTTCAAGGCATAGACAGTAAGAAGAGACAGTCTTCTAGTACTTGAGCCGGCATTGTGCCTTTTGTATTAAATTCCGATGCAATTTCTGTGTTTCATCGTCGATAAGAAGGTCCAAGGGATACAGTAAACCTGAAGTCAAGCATCGGAATCTATAACTAGTGTCACAGGAATGGCTCAAAACATAGTCAGTACTTAAGTCCTCATTGTGCCTTTTGTATTTAATTCCGATGCAATTTCTGTGTTTCATCGTCAATAAGAAGGTCCAAGGGATACAGTAAACCTGAAGTGAAGCATCGGAATCTATAACTAGAGTCACAGGAATGGTTCAAAACATGACAGTAGGAAGAGTCAGTCTTCCTGTACTTAAGTCGGCATTGTGCCTTTTCTATTTTATTCCGATGCAATTTCTGTGTTTCGTCGTCAATAAGAAGGTCAGAGGGATACAGTAATTCTGAAGTGAAGCATCGGAATCTATAACTAGTGTCACAGGATTGCTTCAAATCATACACAGCAAGAAGAGTCAGTCTTCTTATACTTAAGTCGGCATTGTGCCTTTTGCATTCCATTCCGATGCACTTTCTATGTTTCATGATCAATAAGAAGGTCCAAGGGATACAGTAAACATATAGTGAAGCATCGGAATCTAAAACTGGTCTCACAGGAAAGGTTCAAAAAATAGCTAGTTACAAGAGCCAATCATCTTGTATTTGAGTCAGCATTGTGCCTTTTGTATTTAATTCCGATGCAATTTCTGTGTTTCATCGTCAATAAGAAGGTCAGAGGGATATAGTAAACCTGAAGTGAAGCTTCGGAATTTATAACTTGTATCACAGGAATGGTTAAAACATAGACAGTAGGAAGAGTCAGTCTTCTTGTACTTAAGTCGGCATTGTGCCTTTTGTATTTAATCGCGATGCAATGTCTGTGTTTCGTCGTCAATTAGTAGGTCCAAGGGTTCAGTAAACCTGAAGTGAAGCATCGGAATCTATATCAAGTGTCACAGGAATGGTTCTAAACATAAACACGGAAGAGTCAGTCTTCTTGTACTTGAGTCACCATTCTGCCTTTTCTACTTAATTCCGATGCTATTTCTTTTTTTCGTCGTCAATAAGAAGGCCCAAGGGATACAGTAAACCTGAAGTGAAGCATCGGAATCTGTAACTAGTATCAGAGAAAAGGTTCAAAACACAGACAGTAGGAAGAGTCAGTCTTCCAGTACTTAAGTCGGCATTGTGCCTTTTCTATTTAATTACGATGCAATTTCTGTGTTTCGTCGTCAATAAGAAGGTCTGAGGGATACAGTAAACCTGAAGTGAAGCATCGGCATCTAAAACTAGTGTCACAGGAGTTGTTCAAAACATAGACAGTAGGAAGAGTCAGTCTTCTTGTACTTAAGTCGACATTGTGCCTTTTCTATTTATTTCCGATGAAGTTTCTGTGTTTCATCGTCAATAAGAAGGTCAGAGGGCTACAGTAAACCCAAGTGAAGCTTCTTAATCTATAGCTAGTGTCACAGGAATGGTTCAAAACGTAGTCAGTAAAAAGAATCAGTCCTCTTGTACTTATGTCGGCATTGCGCTTTTTGTATTTAAATCCGATGCAATTTCTGTGTTTCATCGACAATAAGAAGGTCAGAGGGATACAGTATACCTGAAGTGAAGCATTGGAATCTATAACTAATGTCACAGGAATGGTTCAAAACATAGAAGGTTGGAACAGTCAGTCTTCTTGTACTTAAGTCGGCATTGTGCCTTTTCTATTTAATTCCGATGCAGTTTTTGTGTTTCGTCGTCAATGAGAACGTCCAAGGGATACAGAAACCTGAAGTGAAGCATCGGAATCTATTACTAGTGTCACAGGAATGGTTCAAAACATGGACAGAAGGATGAGTCAGTCTTCTTGTACGTAAGTCGGCATTGTGCCTTTTGTATTTAATTCCGATGCAATTTCTGTGTTTCATCGTCAATAAGAAGGTCAGAGGGATACAGTAAACCTGAAGTGAAGCATCGGAATCTATAACTAGTTTCACAGGAATGGTTCAAAACATAGAGAGTTTGAAGAGTCAGTCTTCATGTACTTAAGTCGGCATTGTGCCTTTTCTATTTAATTCCGATGCAGTTTCTGTGTTTCGTCGCCAATGAGAAGGTCCAAGGGATACAGTAAACCTGAAGTGAAGCATCGGAATCTATAACTAGTGTCACAGGAATGGTTCAAAACATAGACAGAAGGATGAGTCAGTCTTCTTGTACGTAAGTCGGCATTGTGTCTTTTGTATTTAATTCCGATGCAATTTCTGTGTTTCATCGTCAATAAGAAGGTCAGAGGGATACAGTAAACCTGAAGTGAAGCATCGGAATCTATAACTAGTGTCACGGGAATGGTTCAAAACATAGAGATTAGGAAGAGTCAGTATTCTTATACTTAAGTCGGCACTGTGCCTTTTGTATTTAATTTCGATGCAATTTCTGTGTTTCATCGTCAGTCAGAAGATCAGAGGGATACAGCAAACCTGAAGTGAAGCATCGGAATGTATAACTAGTGTCACAGGAATGGTTCAAATCATAGACAGTAGGAAGAGTCAGATTTCTTGTACTTGAGTCGGCATTGTGAATTTTGTATTTAATTCCGATGCAATTTCTGTGTTTCATCGTCAATATGAAGTTCGAAGTGATACAGTAAACCTAAAGTGAAGCATCGGAAACTATAACTAGTGTCACCGGAATGGTTCAAAACATAGACAGTAAGAAGAGTCAGTCTTCCTGTACTTAAGTCGGCATTGTGACTTTTGTATTTAATTCCAATGCAATTTCTGTGTTTCATCGTCAATAAGAAGGTCAGAGGGATACAGTAAACCTGAAGTGAAGCATCGGAATCTATAACTAGTGTCACAGGAATGGTACAAAACATAGTCAGCAAGAAGATTCAGTCTTCTTGTATTTAAGTCGGCATGGTGCCTTTTGTATTTAATTCCGATGCGATTTCTGTGTTTCATCGTCAATAAGAAGGTCCAAGGGATACAGTAAACATATTGTGAAGCATCGGAATCTAAAACTGGTCACACAGGAAATGTTCAAAACATAGCCAGTAAGAAGAGTGAGTTCTCTTGTACTTAAGTCGGCATTGTGCATTTTCTTTTTAATTCCGATGCAAATCCTGTGTTTCATCGTCAATAATAAGGTCCAAGGGATACAGTAAACCGGAAGTTAGGCATCGGAATCTATAAGTAGTGTCACAGGAATGGTCCAAAACATAGACAGTAGGAAGAGGAAGTCTTCTTGTACTTAAGTCGGCATTGTGACCTTTGTATTTAATTCCGATGCAATTTCTGTGTTTCAACATCAATAAGAAGGTCAGAGGGATACAGTAAACCTGAAGTGAAGCATCGGAATCTAATACCGGTCTCACAGGAAAGGTTCATAGCATAGAGAGTAAGAAGAGCCAGTCATCTTGTATTTGTGTCGGCATTGTGCCTTTTGTAATCAATTCCGATGCAATTTCTGTGTTTCATCGTCAATAAGAAGGTCAGAGGGCCACAGTAAACCTAAGTGAAGCTTCAGAATCTATAGCTAGTGTCACAGGAATGGTTCAAAACATAGTCAGTAAAAAGAGTCAGTCCTCTTGTACTTAAGTCGGCATTGCGTCTTTTGTATTTAAATCCGATGCAATTTCTGTGTTTCATCGACAATAAGAAGGTCAGAGGGAAACAGTAAACCTGAAGTGAAGCATTGGAATGTATAACTAATGTCACAGGAATGGTTCAAAACATAGAAAGTTGGAACAGACAGTCTTCTTGTACTTAAGTCGGCATTGTGCCTTTTCTATCTAATTCCGATGCAGTTTTTGTGTTTCGTCGTCAATGAGAAGGTCCAAGGGATACAGAAACCTGAAGTGAGGCATCGGAATCTATTACTAGTGTCACCGGAATGGTTCAAAACATAGACAGAAGGATGAGTCAGTCTTCTTGTACGTAAGTCGGCATTGTGCCTTTTGTATTTAATTCCGATGCAATTTCTGTGTTTCATCGTCAATAAGAAGGTCAGAGGGATACAGTAAACCTGAAGTGAAGCATCAGACTCTATAACTAGTATCACGGAAATGGTTCAAAACATAGAGATTAGGAAGAGTCAATCTTCTGATACTTAAGTCGGCACTGTGCCTTTTGTATTTAATTCCGATGCAACTTCTGTGTTTCATCGTCAATTAGAAGGTCCAAGGGATACAGTACACCTGAAGTGAAGCATCGGAATCTATAACTAGTGTCACAAGAATGGTTCAATTCATAGACAGTAAGAAGAGTCAGTCTTCTTGTACTTAAGTCGGCATAGTGCCTTTTCTATTTAATTCCGATGCAATTTCTGTGTTTCATCATCAAGAAGAAGGTCAGAGGGATGCAGTAAACCTGAAGTGCAGCATCGGAATCAAAAACTGGGCTCACAGGAAATGTTCAAAGCATAGAGAGTAAGAAGACCCAGTCATCTATTATTTGAATCGGCATTGTGCCTTTTGTATTTAATTCCGATGCAATTTCTAAGTTTCATCGTCAACAAGAAGGTCAGAGGGATACAGTAAACCTGAAGTGAAGCATCGGAATCTATAACTAGTGTCACAGGGATGGTTAAAACATTGACAGTAAGAAGGGTCAGTCTTCTTGTACTTAAGTCGGCACTGTGCCTTTTGTATTTAATTCCGATGCAATTTCTGTGTTTCATCGTCAATAAGAAGTTCCAAGTGATACAGTAAACCCAAAGTGTAGCATCGGAATCTATAACTAGTGTCTCAGGAATAGTTCAAAACATAGTGAGTAAGAAGAGTCAGTCTGCTTGTACTTAAGTCAGCATTGTGCCTTTTCTATTTAATTCCGATGCAATTTCTGTGTTTTAACGTCAATAAGAAGGTCAGAGGGATACAATAAACCTGAAGTGAAGCGTCGGAATCTATAACTAGTATCACAGGGATGGTTCAAAACGTGGACAGTAGGAAGAGTCAGTCTTCTTGTACTTAAGTCGGCATTGTGCGTTTTGTATTTAATTCCGATGCAATTTCTGTGTTTCATTGCCAACAAGAAGGTCAGAGGGATACAGTAAACCTTAATTGAAGCATCGGAATGTATAACTAGTGTTACAGGAATGATTCAAACAATAGACAGTAGGAAGAGTCAGTGTTCTTGTACTTGAGTCGGCATTGTGCCTTTTCTATTTAATTCCGATGCAAATTCTGTGTTTCGTCGACAATAAGAAGGTCCAAGGGATACAGTCAACCTGAAGTGAAGAATCGGAATCTATTACTAGTGTCACAGGAATGGTTCAAAACATAGACAGTGGGAAGAGTCAGTCTCCTTGTACATAAGTCGGCATTGTGCCTTTTCTATTTCATTACGATGCAATTTCTGTGTTTTATCGTCAATAAGAAGGTCAGAGGGATACAGTACACCTACAGTGAAGCATCGGAATCTATAACTAGTGTCACAGGAATGGTTCAAAACATAGACAGTAAGATGAGTCAGTCTTCTTGTACTTAAGTCGGCATTGTGCATTTTCTATTTAGTTCCGATGCAATTTCTGTGTGTCATCGTCAATAATAAAGTCCAAGGGATATAGTAAACCTGAAGTGAAGAATCGGAATCTATAACTTGTGTCACAGGAATGGTTCAAATCATAGACAGTAGGGAGAGTCAGTCTTCTTGTACTTAAGTCGCATTGTGCATTTTGTATTTAATTCCGATGCAACTTCTGTGTTTCATCGTCAATAAGAAGGTCAGAGGGATACAGTAAACATTAAGTGAAGCATCGGAATGTATAACTAGTGACACAGGAATGGTTCAAAACATAGACAGTAGGAAGAGTCAGTCCTCTTGTACTTAAGTCGTCATTGTGCCTTTTGTATTTAATTCCGATGCAATTTCTGTGTTGCATCGTCAACAAGAAGGTACAAGGGATACCGTAAACCTGAAGTAAAGCATCGGAATCTATAACTAGAGTCACAGGGATGGTTCAAAGCATATTCAGTAGGAAGAGTCAGTCTTGTTGTACTTAAGTCGGCATTGTGCGTTTTGTATTTAATTCCGATGCTATTTCTGTGTTTCATCGTCAATGAGAAGGTCAGAGGGATACAGTGAGACTGATGTGAGGCATCAGAATCTATAACTATTGTCACAGGAATGGTTCAAAACATAGACAGTAAGAAGAGTCACTTTTACCTGTACTTAAGTCGGCATTGTGCCTGTTGTATTTAATCCCGATGCAATTTCTGTGTTTCATCGTCAATAAGAAGGTCCACTGATACAGTACAACTGAAGTGAAGCATCGGAATCTATAACTAGTGTCACAAGAATGGTTCAAATCATAGACAGTAAGAAGAGTCAGTCTTCTTGTACTTAAGTCGGCATAGTGCCTTTTCTATTTAATTCCGATGCAATTTTTGTGTTTCATTATCAAGAAGAAGGTCAGAGCGATACTGCAAACCTGAAGTGAAGCATCAGAATGTATAACTAGTGTCACAGGAATGTTTCAAACATAGACAGTAGGAAGAGTCAGTCTTCTTGTACTTGTGTCGGCATTGTGCCATTTGTATTTAATTCCGATGCAATTTCTGAGTTTCATCGTCAATAAGAATGTCAGAGGGATACAGTAAACCTGAAGTGAAGCATCGGAATCTATAACTAGCGTCACAGGAATGGTTCAAAACACAGACAGTAGGAAGAGTCAGTATTCTTGTACTTAAGTCGGCATTGTGCCTTTTGTATTTAATTCCGATGCAATTTCTCTGTTTCATCGTAAATAAGAAAGTCAGAGGGATACAGTAAACCTGAAGGGAAGCATCTGAATCTAAAACTGGTCTCTCAGGAAAGGCTCAAAGCATAGAGAGTAAGAAGAGCCAGTCATCTATTATTTGAGTCGGCATTGTGCCTTTTGTATTTAATTCCGATGCAATTTCTAAGTTTCATCGTCAATTACAAGGTCAGACGGATACAGTACACCTGAAGTGAAGCATCGGAATCTGTAACTAGTGTCACAGGAATGGCTAAAAACATTGACAGTAAGAAGAGTCAGTCTTCTTGTACTTAAGTCGGCACTGTGCCTTTTGTATTTAATTCCGATGCAATTTCTGTGTTTCATCGCCAATAAGACGTTCCAAGTGATACAGTAATCCCAAAGTGTAGCATCGGAATCTATAACTAGTGTCTCAGGAATAGTTCAAAACATTGTGAGTAAGATGAGTCAGTCTGCTTGTACTTAAGTCAGCATTGTGCCTTTTCTATTTAATTCCGATGCAATTTCTGTTTTTTAACGTCAATAAGAAGGTCCAAGGGATGCAGTAAACCTGAAGTGAAGCATCGGAATCTGTAACTAGTGTCACAGGAATGGTTAAAAACATTGACAGTAAGAAGAGTCAGTCTTCTTGTACTTATGTCGACATTGTGCCTTTTGTATTTAATTCTGATGCAATTTCTGTGTTTCATCGTCAATAAGAAGGTCCAAGGGATACAGTAAACCTGAGGTGAAGCATAGGAATCTATAACAAGAGTCGTAGGAATGGTTCAAAAAATAGACAGTAGGAAGTGTTAGTCTTCTTCTACTTTACTCAGCATTGTGCCTTTTGTATTTAATTCCGATGCAATTTCTGTGTTTCATCGTCAATAAGAAGGTCCAAGTGATACAGTAAACCTAAAGTGAAGCATCGGAATCTATAACTAGTGTCACAGGAATGGTTCGAAACATAGGCAGTAAGAAGAGTCAGTCTTCTTGTACTTAAGTCGGCATTGTGCCTTACCTAAGTAATTCCGATGCAATTTCTGTGTTTCGTCGTCAATAAGAAGGTCCAAAAGATGCAGTAAACCTGAAGTGAAGCATCGGAATCTATAACTAGTGTCACAGGAATGGTTCAAAACATAGACAGTAAGAAGAGTCAGTCTTCTTGTACTTAAGTCGGCATTGTGCATTTTCTATTTAATTCCGATGCAATTTCTGTGTGTCATCGTCAATAATAAAGTCCAAGGGATATAGTAAACCTGAAGTGAAGAATCGGAATCTATAACTAGTGTCACAGGAATAGTTCAAAACATAGACAGAAGGATGAGTCGGTCTTCTTGTACGTAAGTCGGCATTGTGCCTTTTGTATTTAATTCCGATGCAATTTCTGTGTTTCGTCGTCAATAAGAAGGTCAGAGGGCTACAGTAAACCTGAAGTGAGGCATCGGAAACTATAACTAGTGTCACAGGAATTGTTCAAAACATAGTCAGTAAGAAGGGTCAGTCTTCTTGTACTTAAGTCGGCATGGTACCTTTTGTATTTAATTCTGATGCAATTTCTGTGTTTCATCGTCAATAAGAAGGTCCATTGGATACAGTAAACATATTGTGAAGCATCAGGATCTATAACTAGTGTCACAGGAATGGTTCAAAACAAAGTCAGTAAGAAGAGTCAGTCCTCTTGTACTTAAGTCGGCATTGTGCCTTTTCTATTTAATTCCGATGCAATTTCTGTGTTTCGTCATCAATAAGAAGGTTCAAGGGATACAGTAAACCTGAAGTGATGCATCGGAATCTAATACCGGTCTCACAGGAAAGGTTCATAGCATAGAGAGTGAGAAGAGCAAGTCATCTTTTATATGAGTCGGCATTGTGCCATTTGTATTTAATTCCGATGCAATTTCTGTGTTTCATCGTCAATAAGAAGGTCCAAGGGATACTGTAAACCTGAAGTGAGGCATCGGAATCTATAAGTAGTGTCACAGGAATGGTTCAAATCATAGACAGTAGGAAGAGTAAGTCTTCTTGTACTTAAGTCGGCATTGTGCCTTTTGTATTTAATTCCGTTGCAATTTCTGTGTTTCAACATCAATAAGAAGGTCAGAGGGAAACAGTAAACCTGAAGTGAGGCATCGGAATCTATAACTAGTGTCACAGGAATGGTTCAAAACATAGTCAGTAAGAAGAGTCAGTCTTCTTGTACTCAAGTCGGCATGGTGCCTTTTGTATTTAATTCCGATGCAATTTATGT
The DNA here is from genome assembly GCF_021461395.2 of Schistocerca americana. Taxonomy (NCBI): domain Eukaryota; kingdom Metazoa; phylum Arthropoda; class Insecta; order Orthoptera; family Acrididae; genus Schistocerca; species Schistocerca americana. The sequence continues at coordinate 1,138,603 of NW_025726104.1, forward strand.
GTTTCATCGTCAATAAGAAGGTCCAAGGGATACAGTAAACATATTAAGAAGCATCGGAATCTAAAACTGGTCACACAGGAAATGTTCAAAACATAGCCGGTAAGAAGAGTCAGTTCTCTTGTACTTAAGTCGGCATTGTGGCTTTTCTTTTTAATTCCGATGCAATTTCTGTGTTTCGTCGTCAATAAGAATGTCCAAGGGATACAGTAAACCTGAAGTGAAGCATCGGAATCTATAACTAGTGTCACAGGAATGGTTTAAAACATAGAGAGTTGGAAGAGTCAGTCTTCTTGTACTTAAGTCGGCATTGTGCCTTTTCTATTTAATTCCGATGCAGTTTCTGTGTTTCGTCGTCTATGAGAAGGTGCAAGGGATACAGTAAACCTGAAGTGAAGCATCGGAATCTATAACTAGTGTCACGGGAATGGTTCAAAACATAAACAGAAGGTTGAGTCAGTCTTCTTGTACGCAAGTCGGCATTGTGCCTTTTGTATTTAATTCCGATGCACTTTCTGTGTTTCATCGTCAATAAGAATGTCAGAGGGATACAGTAAACCTGAAGTGTAGCATCGGAATCTATAACTAGTATCACGGGAATGGTTTAAAACATAGAGATTAGGAAGAGTCAGTCCTCTTATACTTTAGTCGGCGTTGTGCATTTTCTATTTAATTCCGATGCAGTTTCTGTGTTTCGTCGTCAATGAGAAGGTGCAAGGGATACAGTAAACCTGAACTGAAGCATCGGAATGTATAACTAGTGTCACAGGAATGGTTCATATCATAGACAGTAGGAAGTGTTAGATTTCTAGTACTTGAATCGTTATTGTGCCTTTTGTATTTAATTCCGATGCAATGTCTTTGTTTCATCGTCAATAAGAAGGTCCAAGTGATACAGTAAACCTAAAGTGAAGCATCGGAAAGTATAACTAGTGTCACCGGAATGGTTCAAAATATAGACAGTAAGAAGAGTCAGTCTTCTTGTACTTAAGTCGTCATTGTGCCTTTTGTATTTAATTCCGATGCAATTTCTGTGTTTCATCGTAACTAAGAATGTCAGAGGGATACAGTAAACCTGAAGTGAAGCATCGGAATCTGTAACTAGTGTCACAGGAATGGTTCTAAACATAGGCAGTAAGAAGAGTCAGTCTTCTTGTACTTAAGTCGGCATTGTGCCTTTTCTATTTAATTCCGATGCAATTTCTGTGTTTCATCATCTAGAAGAAGGTCAGAGAGAAACAGAAAACCTGAAGTGAAGCATCGGAATCTATAACAAGTGTCACAGGAATGGTTCAAAAAGTAGACAGTGGGAAGAGTCAGTCTTCTTGTACTAAAGTCGGCATTGTGCATTTTGTATTTAATTCCGATGCAATTTCTGTGTTTCATCGTCAATAAGAAGGTCCAAGGGATACAATAAACATATTGTGAAGCATCGGAATCTAAAACTGGTCTCACAGGAAAGGTTCATAGCATAGAGAGTGAGAAGACCCAGTCATCTTGTATTTGAGAGGCATTGTGCCTTTTGTATTTAAATCCTATGCAATTTCTGTGTTTCGTCGACAATAAGATGGTCAGAGGGCTACAGTAAACCTGAAGTGAAGCATTGGAATCTATAGCTAGTGTCACAGGAATGGTTCAAAAAGTAGACAGTGGGAAGAGTCAGTCTTCTTGTACTTAAGTCGGCATTGTGACTTTTGTATTTAATTCCGATGCAATTTCTGTGTTTCGTCGTCAATAAGAAGGTCAGAGGGCTACAGTAAACTTGAAGTGAAGCATCGGAATCTATAGCTAGTGTCACAGGAATGGTTCAAAACAGAGACAGTAGGAAAAGTCAGTCTTCTTGTACTTAAGTCGGCATTGTGCCTTTTCTATTTATTCCGATGCAAATTCTGTGTTTCGTCGTCAATAAGAAGGTCCAAGGGATACAGTAAACCTGAAGTGAAGCATCGGAATCTATAACTAGTGTCACAGGAATGGTTCAAAACATAGACAGTAAGAAAAGTCAGTCTTCTTGTACTTAAGTCGGTATTGTGCCGTTTCTATTCAATTCCGATGCTATTTCTGTGTTTCATCATCAAGAATAAGGTCAGAGGGATACAGTAAACCTGAAGTGAAGCATCGGAATGTATAACTAGTGTCACAGGAATGGTTCAAAACGTAGACAGTAGGAAGAGTCAGTTCTCTTGTACTTGAGTCGGCATTGTGCCTTTTGTATTTAATTCCGATGCAATTTCTGTGTTTCATCGTCAAAAAAAGGTCAGAGGGATACGGTAACCCTGAAGTGAAGCATCGGAATCTATAACAAGTGTCACAGGAGTGGTTAAAAAAATAGACAGTAGGAAGAGTCAGTCTTCTTGTACTAAAGGCGGCATTGTGAATTTTGTATTTCATTGCGATGCAATTTCTGTGTTTCATCGTCAATAAGAAGGTCCAAGGGATACAGTAAACCTGAAGTGAGGCATCGGAATCTACAACTAGTGTCACAGGAATTGTTCAAAACATAGACAGTAGGAAGAGTAAGTCTTCTAGTACTTAAGTCGGCATTGTGCTTTTGTATTTAATTCCGATGCAATTTCTGTGTTTCATCATCATTAAGAAGGTCGAAGGGATACAGTAAACCTGAAGTGAGGCATCGGAATATATAACTAGTGTCACAGGAATGGTTCAAAGCATAGTCAGTACGAAGAGTCAGTCTTCTTGTACTTAAGTCGGCATGGTGCCTTCTGTATTTAATTCCGATGCAATTTCTGTGTTTCATCGTCAATAAGAAGGTCCAAGGGATACAGTAAACATATTGTGAAGCATCGGAATCTAAAACTGGTCTCACAGGAAATGTTCAAAACATAGCCACTAAGAAGAGTCAGTCCTCTTGTACTTAAGTCGGCATTGTGCTTTTTCTATTTAATTATGATGCAATTTCTGTGTTTCGTCGTCAATAAGAAGGTCCAAGGGATACAGTAAACCTGAAGTGAAGCATCGGAATCTAATACCGGTCTCACAGGAAAGGTTCATAGCATAGAAAGTAAGGAGAGCCAGTCATCTTGTCTTTGAGTCGGCATTGTGCCTTTTGTATTTAATTCCGATGCAATTTTTGTGTTTCATCGTCAATAAGAAGGTCAGAGGGCTAAAGTAAACCTGAAGTGAAGCATCGGAATCTATAGCTAGTGTCACAGGAATGGTTCAAAACAGAGACAGTAGGAAGAGTAAGTCTTCTAGTACTTAAGTCGGCATTGTGCTTTTGTATTTAATTCTGATGCAATTTCTGTGTTTCATCATCAATACGAAGGTCCAAGGAATACAGTAAACCTGAAGTGAGGCATCGGAATCTGTAACTAGTGTCACAGGAATGGTTCAAATCATAGACAGTAAGAAGAGTCAGTCTTCTTGTACTTAAGTCGGCATTGTGCCTTTTGTATTTAATTCCGATGCAATTTCTGTGTTTCATCGTAACTAAGAAGGTCAGAGGGATACAGTAAACCTGAAGTGAAGCATCGGAATCTGTAACTAGTGTCACAGGAATGGTTCTAAACATAGAGATTAGGAAGAGTCAGTCCTCTTATACTTTAGTCGGCATTGTGCCTTTTCTATTTAATTCCGATGCAGTTTCTGTGTTTCGTCGTCAATGAGAAGGTGCAAGGGATACAGTAAACATATTGTGAAGCATCGGAATCTAAAACTGGTCTCACAGGAAAGGTTCATAGCATAGAGAGTGAGAAGAGCCAGTCATCTTGTATTTGAGTGGCATTGTGCCTTTTGTATTTAAATCCTATGCAATTTCTGTGTTTCGTCGACAATAAGAAGGTCAGAGGGCTACAGTAAACCTGAAGTGAAGCATCGGAATCTATAGCTAGTGTCACGGGAATGGTTCAAAACATAGACAGAAGGTTGAGTCAGTCTTCTTGTACGCAAGTCGGCATTGTGCCTTTTGTATTTAATTCCGATGCAATTTCTGTGTTTCATCGTCAATAAGAATGGCAGAGGGATACAGTAAACCTGAAGTGTAGCATCGGAATCTATAACTAGTATCACGGGAATGGTTCAAAACATAGAGATTAGGAAGAGTCAGTCCTCTTATACTTTAGTCGGCGTTGTGCCTTTTCTATTTAATTCCGATGCAGTTTCTGTGTTTCGTCGTCAATGAGAAGGTGCAAGGGATACAGTAAACCTGAAGTGAAGCATCGGAATGTATAACTAGTGTCACAGGAATGGTTCATATCATAGACAGTAGGAAGTGTCAGATTTCTAGTACTTGAGTCGTTATTGTGCCTTTTGTATTTAATTCCGATGCAATGTCTGTGTTTCATCGTCAATAAGAAGGTCCAAGTGATACAGTAAACCTAAAGTGAAGCATCGGAAACTATAACTAGTGTCACCGGAATGGTTCAAATCATAGACAGTAAGAAGAGTCAGTCTTCTTGTACTTAAGTCTTCATTGTGCCTTTTGTATTTAATTCCGATGCAATTTCTGTGTTTCATCGTAACTAAGAAGGTCAGAGGGATACAGTAAACCTGAAGTGAAGCATCGGAATCTGTAACTAGTGTCTCAGGAATGGTTCTAAACATAGGCAGTAAGAAGAGTCAGTCTTCTTGTACTTAAGTCGGCATTGTGACTTTTGTATTCAATTCCGATGCAATATCTGTGTTTCATCGTCAATAAGAAGGTCCAAGGGATACAATAAACATATTGTGAAGCATCGGAATCTAAAACTGGACTCACGGGAAATGTTCACTACATAGTCAGAAAGAAGAGACAATCTTCTTGTACTTAAGACGGCATTGTGCCTTTTGTATTTAATTCCGATGCAATTTCTGTGTTTCGTCGTCAATAATAAGGTCAGAGGGATACGGTAACCCTGAAGTGAAGCATCGGAATCTATAACAAGTGTCACAGGAATGGTTCAAAACAGAGACAGTAGGAAGAGTCAGTCTTCATGTACTTAAGTCGGCATTGTGCCTTTTCTATTTATTCCGATGCAAATTCTGTGTTTCGTCGTCAATAAGAAGGTCCAAGGGATACAGTAAACCTGAAGTGAAGCATCGGAATCTATAACTAGTGTCACAGGAATGGTTCAAAACATAGACAGTAAGAAAAGTCAGTCTTCTTGTACTTAAGTCGGCATTGTGCCTTTTCTATTTAATTCCGATGCTATTTCTGTGTTTCATCATCAAGAATAAGGTCAGAGGGATACTGTAAACCTGAAGTGAAGCATCGGAATGTATAACTAGTGTCACAGGAATGGTTCAAAACGTAGACAGTAGGAAGAGTCAGTTCTCTTGTACTTGAGTCGGCATTGTGCCTTTTGTATTTAATTCCGATGCAATTTCTGTGTTTCATCGTCAATAATAAGGTCAGAGGGATACGGTAACCCTGAAGTGAAGCATCGGAATCTATAACAAGTGTCACAGGAATGGTTAAAAAAATAGACAGTAGGAAGAGTCAGTCTTCTTGTACTAAAGGCGGCATTGTGAATTTTGTATTTCATTGCGATGCAATTTCTGTGTATCATCGTCAATAAGAAGGTCCAAGGGATACAGTAAACCTGAAGTGAGGCATCGGAATCTACAACTAGTGTCACAGGAATTGTTCAAAACATAGACAGTAGGAAGAGTAAGTCTTCTAGTACTTAAGTCGGCATTGTCCTTTTGTATTTAATTCCGATGCAATTTCTGTGTTTCATCATCAATAAGAAGGTCGAAGGGATACAGTAAACCTGATGTGAGGCATCGGAATCTATAACTAGTGTCACAGGAATGGTTCAAATCATAGTCAGTAAGAAGAGTCAGTCTTCTTGTACTTAAGTCGGCATGGTGCCTTCTGTATTTAATTGCGATGCAATTTCTGTGTTTCATCGTCAATAAGAATTTCCAAGGGATACAGTAAACATATTATGAAGCATCGGAATCTAAAACTGGTCTCACAGGAAAGGTTCATAGCATAGAGAGTGAGAAGAGCCAGTCATCTTGTATTTGAGTGGCATTGTGCCTTTTGTATTTAAATCCTATGCAATTTCTGTGTTTCGACGACAATAAGAAGGTCAGAGGGCTACAGTAAACCTGAAGTGAAGCATCGGAATCTATAGCAGTGTCACAGGAATGGTTCAAAACAGAGACAGTAGGAAGAGTCAGTCTTCTTGTACTTAAGTCGGCATTGTGCCTTTTCTATTTAATTCCGATGCAAATTCTGTGTTTCGTCGTCAATAAGAAGGTCCAAGGGATACAGTAAACCTGAACTGAAGCATCGGAATCTATAACTAGTGTCACAGGAATGGTTCAAAACATAGACAGTAAGAAAAGTCAGTCTTCCTGTACTTTAGTCGGCATTGTGACTTTTCAATTTAATTCCGATGCAATTTCTGTGTTTCATCGTCAATAAGAAGGTCCAAGGGATACAGTAAACCTGAAGTGAGGCATCGTAATCTATAACTAGTGTCACAGGAATTGTTCAAAACATAGACAGTAGGAAGAGTAAGTCTTCTAGTACTTAAGTCGGCATTGTGCTTTTGTATTTAATTCTGATGCAATTTCTGTGTTTCATCATCAATACGAAGGTCCAAGGAATACAGTAAACCTGAAGTGAGGCATCGGAATCTGTAACTAGTGTCACAGGAATGGTTCAAATCATAGACAGTAAGAAGAGTCAGTCTTCTTGTACTTAAGTCGGCATTGAGCCTTTTGTATTTAATTCCGATGAAATTTCTGTGTTTCATGGTAACTAAGAAGGTCAGAGGGATACAGTAAACCTGAAGTGAAGCATCGGAATCTGTAACTAGTGTCACAGGAATGGTTCATATCATAGACAGTAGGAAGTGTCAGATTTCTAGTACTTGAGACGTTATTGTGCCTTTTGTATTTAATTCCGATGCAATGTCTGTGTTTCATCGTCAATAAGAAGGTCCAAGTGATACAGTAAACCTAAAGTGAAGCATCGGAAACTATAACTAGTGTCACCGGAATGGTTCAAATCATAGACAGTAAGAAGAGTCAGTCTTCTTGTACTTAAGTCTTCATTGTGCCTTTTGTATTTAATTCCGATGCAATTTCTGTGTTTCATCGTAACTAAGAAGGTCAGAGGGATATAGTAAACCTGAAGTGAAGCATCGGAATCTGTAACTAGTGTCTCAGGAATGGTTCTAAACATAGGCAGTAAGAAGAGTCAGTCTTCTTGTACTTAAGTCGGCATTGTGACTTTTGTATTTAATTCCGATGCAATATCTGTGTTTCATCGTCAATAAGAAGGTCCAAGGGATACAGTAAACCTGAAGTGAGGCATCGGAATCTATAACTAGTGTCACAGGAATTGTTCAAAACATGGACAGTAGGAAGAGTAAGTCTTCTAGTACTTAAGTCGGCATTGTGCTTTTGTATTTAATTCTGATGCAATTTCTGTGTTTCATCATCAATACGAAGGTCCAAGGAATACAGTAAACCTGAAGTGAGGCATCGGAAACTATAACTAGTGTCACCGGAATGGTTCAAATCATAGACAGTAAGAAGAGTCAGTCTTCTTGTACTTAAGTCGGCATTGTGCCTTTTCTATTTATTCCGATGCAAATTCTGTGTTTCGTCGTCAATAAGAAGGTCCAAGGGATACAGTAAACCTGAAGTGAAGCATCGGAATCTATAACTAGTGTCACAGGAATGGTTCAAAACATAGACAGTAAGAAAAGTCAGTCTTCTTGTACTTAAGTCGGCATTGTGCCTTTTCTATTTAATTCCGATGCTATTTCTGTGTTTCATCACCAAGAATAAGGTCAGAGGGATACAGTAAACCTGAAGTGAAGTATCGGAATGTATAACTAGTGTCACAGGAATGGTTCAAAACGTAGACAGTAGGAAGAGTCAGTTCTCTTGTACATGAGTCGGCATTGTGCCTTTTGTATTTAATTCCGATGCAATTTCTGTGTTTCATCGTCAATAATAAGGTCAGAGGGATACGGTAACCCTGAAGTGAAGCATCGGAATCTATAACAAGTGTCACAGGAATGGTTAAAAAATAGACAGTAGGAAGAGTAAGTCTTCTAGTACTTAAGTCGGCATTTTGCTTTTGTATTTAATTCCGATGCAATTTCTGTGTTTCATCATCAATAAGAAGGACGAAGGGATACAGTAAACGTGAAGTGAGGCATCGGAATCTATAACTAGTGACACAGGAATGGTTCAAAGCATAGTCAGTAAGAAGAGTCAGTCTTCTTGTACTTAAGTCGGCATGTTGCCTTCTGTATTTAATTCCGATGCAATTTCTGTGTTTCATCGTCAATAAGAAGGTCCAAGGGATACAGTAAACATATTGTGAAGCATCGGAGACTAAAACTGGTCTCACAGGAAATGTTCAAAACATAGCCACTAGGAAGAGTCAGTCCTCTTGTACTTAAGTCGGCATTGTGCTTTTTCTATTTAATTATGATGCAATTTCTGTGTTTCGTCGTCAATAAGAAGGTCCAAGGGATACAGTAAACCTGAAGTGAAGCATCGGAATCTAATACCGGTCTCACAGGAAAGGTTCATAGCATAGAGAGTAAGAAGAGCCAGTCATCTTGTATTTGAGTCATCATTGTTCCTTTTGAATTTAATTCCGATGCTATTTTTGTGTTTCATCGTCAATAAGAAGGTCAGAGGGCTAAAGTAAACCTGAAGAGAAGCATCGGAATCTATAGCTAGTGTCACAGGAATGGTTCAAAACAGAGACAGTAGGAAGAGTCAGTCTTCTTGTACTAAATCCGGCATTGTGCCTTTTGTATTTAATTGCGATGCAATTTCTGTGTTTCATCGTCAATAAGAAGGTCCAAGGGATACCGTACACCTGAAGTGAGGCATCGGAATCCATAACTAGTGTCACAGGAATTGTTCAAAACATAAACAGTAGGAAGAGTAAGTCTTCTAGTACTTAAGTCGGCATTGTGCTTTTGTATTTAATTCTCATGCAATTTCTGTGTTTCATCATCAATACGAAGGTCCAAGGGATACAGTAAACCTGAAGTGAGGCATCGGAATCTGTAACTAGTGTCACAGGAATGGTTCAAAACATAGTCAGTAAGAAGAGTCAGTCTTCTTGTACTTAAGTCGGCATGGTGCCTTCTGTATTTAATTGCGATGCAATTTCTGTGTTTCATAGTCAATAAGAATTCCAAGGGATACAGTAAACATATTGTGAAGCATCGGAATCTAAAACTGGTCTCACAGGAAAGGTTCATAGCATAAAGAGTGAGAAGAGCCAGTCATCTTGTATTTGAGTGGCATTGTGCCTTTTGTATTTAAATCCTATGCAATTTCTGTGTTTCGTCGACAATAAGAAGGTCAGAGGGCTACAGTAAACCTGAAGTGAAGCATCGGAATCTATAGCTAGTGTCACAGGAATGGTTCAAAACAGAGACAGTAGGAAGAGTCAGTCTTCTTGTACTTAAGTCGGCATTGTGCCTTTTCTATTTAATTCCGTTGCAAATTCTGTGTTTCGTCGTCAATAAGAAGGTCCAAGGGATACAGTAAACCTGAACTGAAGCATCGGAATCTATAACTAGTGTCACAGGAATGGTTCAAAACAAAGACAGTATGAAAAGTCAGTCTTCCTGTACTTTAGTCGGCATTGTGACTTTTCTATTTAATTCCGATGCAATTTCTGTGTTTCATCATCAAGAAGAAGGTCAGAGATACAGAAAACCTGAAGTGAAGCATCGGAATCTATAACAAGTGTCACGGGAATGGTTCAAATAATAGACAGTAGGAAGAGTCAGTCTTCTTGTACTTAAGTCGGCATTGTGCCTTTTGTATTTAATTCCGATGCAATATCTGTGTTTCATCGTCAATAAGAAGGTCAGAGGGATACAGTAAACCTGAAGTGAGGCATCGGAATCTATAACTAGTGTCACAGGAAAGGTTCAAAACATAGTCAGTAAGAAGAGTCAGTCTTTTTGTACTTAAGTCGGCATTATGCCTTTTGTATTTAATTCCGATGCAATTTCTGTGTTTCATCGTCAATAAGAAGGTCCAAGGGATACAATAAACATATTGTGAAGCATCGGAATCTAAAACTGGTCTCATAGGAAATGTTCAAAACATAGCCAGTAAGAATAGTCAGTTCTGTTGTACTTAAGTCGGCATTGTGGCTTTTCTTTTTAATTCGGATATAATTTCTGTGTTTCGTCGTCAATAAGAAGGTCCAAGGGATACAGTAAACCTGAAGAGAAGCATCGGAATCTAATACCGGTCTCACAGGTAAGGTTCATAGCATAGAGAGTAAGAAGAGCCAGTCATCTTGTATTTGAGTCAGCATTGTGCCTTTTGTATTTAATTCCGCGCAATTTCTGTGTTTCATCGTCAATAAGAAGGTCAGAGGGCTACAGTAAACCTGAAGTTAAGCTTCGAAATCCATAGCTAGTGTCACAGGAATGGTTCAAAACATAGTCAGTAAGAAGAGTCAGTCCTCTTGTACTTAAGTCGGCATTGCGCCTCTTGTATTTAAATCCGATGCAATTTCTGTGTTTCATCGACAATAAGAAGGGCAGAGGGATACAGTAAACCTGAAGTGAAGCATCGGAATCTATAACTAGTATCACGGGAATGGTTCAAACATAGAGATTAGGAAGAGTCAGTCTTCTTATACTTAAGTGGGCACTGTGCCTCTTGTATTTAATACCGATGCAATTTCTGTGTTTCATCGTCAATTAGAAGGTCAGAGGGATACAGTAAACCTGAAGTGAAGCATCGGAATGTATGACTAGTGTCACAGGAATGGTTCAAATCATAGACAGTAGGAAGTGTCAGATTTCTAGTACTTGAGTCGTTATTGTGCCTTTAGTATTTAATTCCGATGCAATGTCTGTGTTTCATCGTCAATAAGAAGGTCCAAGTGATACAGTAAACCTAAAGTGAAGCATCGGAAACTATAACTAGTGTCGCCGGAGTGGTTCAAAACATAGACAGTAGAAGAGTCAGTCTTCTTGTTCTTAAGTCGGCATTGTGCCTTTAGTATTTAATTCCGATGCAATTACTGTGTTTCATCGTCAATAACAAGGTCCAAGGGATACAGTAAACCTGAAGTGTAGCATCGGAATCTATAACTAGTGTCACAGGAAAGGTTCAAAACATAGACAGTAAGAAGAGTAACTCTTCTTGTACCTAAGTCGGCATTGTGCCTTTTGTATTTAATTCTGATGCAATTTCTGTGTTTCATCATCGATACGAAGGCCATACGGATACAGTAAACCAGAAGTGAAGCATCGGAATCTACAACTAGTGTCACAGGAATGGTTCAAAACATAGACAGTAAGATGAGTCAGTCTTCTTGTACATAAGTCGGCATTGTGCCTTTTCTATTTAATTCCGATGCAATTTCTGTGATTAATCGTAAATAAGAAGGTCCAAGGGATACAGTAAACCTGAAGTGAGGCATCGGAATCTATAACTAGTGTCACAGGAATTGTTCAAAACATAGACAGTAGGAAGAGTAAGTCTTCTAGTACTTAAGTCGGCATTGTGCTTTTGTATTTAATTCTGATGCAATTTCTGTGTTTCATCATCAATACGAAGGTCCAAGGAATACAGTAAACCTGAAGTGAGGCATCGGAATCTGTAACTAGTGTCACAGGAATGGTTCAAATCATAGACAGTAAGAAGAGTCAGTCTTCTTGTACTTAAGTCGGCATTGTGCCTTTTGTATTTACTTCCGATGAAATTTCTGTGTTTCATGGTAACTAAGAAGGTCAGAGGGATACAGTAAACCTGAAGTGAAGAATCGGAATCTGTAACTAGTGTCACAGGAATGGTTCTAAACATAGAGATTAGGAAGGGTCAGTCCTCTTATTCTTTAGTCGGCGTTGTGGCTTTTCTATTTAATTCCGATGCAGTTTCTGTGTTTCGTCGTCAATGAGAAGGTGCAAGGGATACAGTAAACATATTGTGAAGCATCGGAATCTAAAACTGGTCTCACAGGAAAGGTTCATAGCATAGAGAGTGAGAAGAGTCAGTCATCTTGTATTTGAGTGGCATTGTGCCTTTTGTATTTAAATACTATGCAATTTCTGTGTTTCGTCGACTATAAGAAGGTCAGAGGGCTACAGTAAACCTGAAGTGAAGCATCGGAATCTATAGCTAGTGTCACGGGAATGGTTCAAAACATAGACAGAAGGTTGAGTCAGTCTTCTTGTACGCAAGTCGGCATTGTGCCTTTTGTATTTAATTCCGATGCAATTTCTGTGTTTCATCGTCAATAAGAATGTCAGAGGGACACAGTAAACCTGAAGTGTAGCATCGGAATCTATAACTAGTATCACGGGAATGGTTCAAAGCATAGAGATTAGGAAGAGTCAGTCCTCTTATACTTTAGTCGGCGTTGTGCCTTTTCTATTTAATTCCGATGCAGTTTCTGTGTTTCGTCGTCAATGAGAAGGTGCAAGGGATACAGTAAACCTGAAGTGAAGCATCGGAATGTATAACTAGTGACACAGGAATGGTTCATATCATAGACAGTAGGAAGTGTCAGATTTCTAGTACTTGAGTCGTTATTGTGCCTTTTGTATTTAATTCCGATGCAATGTCTGTGTTTCATCGTCAATAAGAAGGTCCAAGTGATACAGTAAACCTAAAGTGAAGCATCGGAAACTATAACTAGTGTCACCGGAATGGTTCAAATCATAGACAGTAAGAAGAGTCAGTATTCTTGTACTTAGGTCTTCATTGTGCCTTTTGTATTTAATTCCGATGCAATTTCTGTGTTTCATCGTAACTAAGAAGGTCAGAGGGATACAGTAAACCTGAAGTGAAGCATCGGAATCTGTAACTAGTGTCTCAGGAATGGTTCTAAACATAGGCAGTAAGAAGAGTCAGTCTTCTTGTACTTAAGTCGGCATTGTGACTTTTGTATTCAATTCCGATGCAATATCTGTGTTTCATCGTCAATAAGAAGGTCCAAGGGATACAATAAACATATTGTGAAGCATCGGAATCTAAAACTGGACTCACGGGAAATGTTCACTACATAGTCAGAAAGAAGAGACATTCTTCTTGTACTTAAGACGGCATTGTGCCTTTTGTATTTAATTCCGATGCAATTTCTGTGTTTCGTCGTCAATAAGAAGGTCAGAGGGCTACAGTAAACCTGAAGTTAAGCATCGGAATCTATAGCTAGTGTCACAGGAATGGTTCAAAACAGAGACAGTAGGAAGAGTCAGTCTTCTTGTACTTAAGTCGGCATTGTGCCTTTTCTATTTATTCCGATGCAAATTCTGTGTTTCGTCGTCAATAAGAAGGTCCAAGGGATACAGTAAACCTGAAGTGAAGCATCGGAATCTATAACTAGTGTCACAGGAATGGTTCAAAACATAGACAGTAAGAAAAGTCAGTCTTCTTGTACTTAAGTCGGCATTGTGCCTTTTCTATTTAATTCCGATGCTATTTCTGTGTTTCATCATCAAGAATAAGGTCAGAGGGATACAGTAAACCTGAAGTGAAGCATCGGAATGTATAACTAGTGTCACAGGAATGGTTCAAAACGTAGACAGTAGGAAGAGTCAGTTCTCTTGTACTTGAGTCGGCAATGTGCCTTTTGTATTTAATTCCGATGCAATTTCTGTGTTTCATCGTCAATAATAAGGTCAGAGGGATACGGTAACCCTGAAGTGAAGCATCGGAATCTATAACAAGTGTCACAGGAATGGTTAAAAAAATAGACAGTAGGAAGAGTCAGTCTTCTTGTACTAAAGGCGGCATTGTGAATTTTGTATTTCATTGCGATGCAATTTCTGTGTTTCATCGTCAATAAGAAGGTCCAAGGGATACAGTAAACCTGAAGTGAGGCATCGGAATCTACAACTAGTGTCACAGGAATTGTTCAAAACATAGACAGTAGGAAGAGTAAGTCTTCTAGTACTTAAGTCGGCATTGTGCTTTTGGATTTAATTCCGATGCAATTTCTGTGTTTCATCATCAATAAGAAGGTCGAAGGGATACAGTAAACCTGAAGTGAGGCATCGGAATCTATAACTAGTGTCACAGGAATGGTTCAAATCAGAGTCAGTAAGAAGAGTCAGTCTTCTTGTACTTAAGTCGGCATGGTGCCTTCTGTATTTAATTGCGATGCAATTTCTGTGTTTCATCGTCAATAAGAATTTCCAAGGGATACAGTAAACATATTATGAAGCATCGGAATCTAAAACTGGTCTCACAGGAAAGGTTCATAGCATAGAGAGTGAGAAGAGCCAGTCATCTTGTATTTGAGTGGCATTGTGCCTTTTGTATTTAAATCCTATGCAATTTCTGTGTTTCGACGACAATAAGAAGGTCAGAGGGCTACAGTAAACCTGAAGTGAAGCATCGGAATCTATAGCAGTGTCACAGGAATGGTTCAAAACAGAGACAGTAGGAAGAGTCAGTCTTCTTGTACTTAAGTCGGCATTGTGCCTTTTCTATTTAATTCCGATGCAAATTCTGTGTTTCGTTGTCAATAAGAAGGTCCAAGGGATACAGTAAACCTGAACTGAAGCATCGGAATCTATAACTAGTGTCACAGGAATGGTTCAAAACATAGACAGTAAGAAAAGTCAGTCTTCCTGTACTTTAGTCGGCATTGTGACTTTTCAATTTAATTCCGATGCAATTTCTGTGTTTCATCGTCAATAAGAAGGTCCAAGGGATACAGTAAACCTGAAGTGAGGCATCGGAATCTATAACTAGTGTCACAGGAATTGTTCAAAACATAGACAGTAGGAAGAGTAAGTCTTCTAGTACTTAAGTCGGCATTGTGCTTTTGTATTTAATTCTGATGCAATTTCTGTGTTTCATCATCAATAGGAAGGTCCAAGGAATACAGTAAACCTGAAGTGAGGCATCGGAATCTGTAACTAGTGTCACAGGAATGGTTCAAATCATAGACAGTAAGAAGAGTCAGTCTTCTTGTACTAAAGTCGGCATTGAGCCTTTTGTATTTAATTCCGATGAAATTTCTGTGTTTCATGGTAACTAAGAAGGTCAGAGGGATACAGTAAACCTGAAGTGAAGCATCGGAATCTGTAACTAGTGTCACAGGAATGGTTCTAAACATAGAGATTAGGAAGGGTCAGTCCTCTTATTCTTTAGTCGGCGTTGTGCCTTTTCTATTTAATTCCGATGCAGTTTCTGTGTTTCGTCGTCAATGAGAAGGTGCTAGGGATACAGTAAACATATTGTGAAGCATCGGAGTCTAAAACTGGTCTCACAGGAAAGGTTCATAGCATAGAGAGTGAGAAGAGCCAGTCATCTTGTATTTGAGTGGCATTGTGCCTTTTGTATTTAAATACTATGCAATTTCTGTGTTTCGTCGACAATAAGAAGGTCAGAGGGCTACAGTAAACCTGAAGTGAAGCATCGGAATCTATAGCTAGTGTCACGGGAATGGTTCAAAACATAGACAGAAGGTTGAGTCAGTCTTCTTGTACGCAAGTCGGCATTGTGCCTTTTGTATTTAATTCCGATGCAATTTCTGTGTTTCATCGTCAATATGAATGTCAGAGGGATACAGTAAACCTGAAGTGTAGCATCGGAATCTATAACTAGTATCACGGGAATGGTTCAAAACATAGAGATTAGGAAGAGTCAGTCCTCTTACACTTTAGTCGGCGTTGTGCCTTTTCTATTTAATTCCGATGCAGTTTCTGTGTTTCGTCGTCAATGAGAAGGTGCAAGGGATACAGTAAACCTGAAGTGAAGCATCGGAATGTATAACTAGTGTCACAGGAATGGTTCATATCATAGACAGTAGGAAGTGTCAGATTTCTAGTACTTGAGTCGTTATTGTGCCTTTTGTATTTAATTCCGATGCAATGTCTGTGTTTCATCGTCAATAAGAAGGTCCAAGTGATACAGTAAACCTAAAGTGAAGCATCGGAAACTATAACTAGTGTCACCGGAATGGTTCAAATCATAGACAGTAAGAAGAGTCAGTCTTCTTGTACTTAAGTCGGCATTGTGCCTTTTGTATTTAATTGCGATGCAATTTCTGTGTTTCATCGTAACTAAGAAGGTCAGAGGGATACAGTAAACCTGAATTGAAGCATCGGAAACTGTAACTAGTGTCTCAGGAATGGTTCTAAACATAGGCAGTAAGAAGAGTCAGTCTTCTTGTACTTAAGTCGGCATTGTGACTTTTGTATTTAATTCCGATGCAATATCTGTGTTTCATCGTCAATAAGAAGGTCCAAGGGATACAGTAAACCTGAAGTGAGGCATCGGAATCTATAACTAGTGTCACAGGAATTGTTCAAAACATGGACAGTAGGAAGAGTAAGTCTTCTAGTACTTAAGTCGGCATTGTGCTTTTGTATTTAATTCTGATGCAATTTCTGTGTTTCATCATCAATACGAAGGTCCAAGGAATACAGTAAACCTGAAGTGAGGCATCGGAAACTATAACTAGTGTCACCGGAATGGTTCAAATCATAGACAGTAAGAAGAGTCAGTCTTCTTGTACTTAAGTCGGCATTGTGCCTTTTCTATTTATTCCGATGCAAATTCTGTGTTTCGTCGTCAATAAGAAGGTCCAAGGGATACAGTAAACCTGAAGTGAAGCATCGGAATCTATAACTAGTGTCACAGGAATGGTTCAAAACATAGACAGTAAGAAAAGTCAGTCTTCTTGTACTTAAGTCGGCATTGTGCCTTTTCTATTTAATTCCGATGCTATTTCTGTGTTTCATCACCAAGAATAAGGTCAGAGGGATACAGTAAACCTGAAGTGAAGCATCGGAATGTATAACTAGTGTCACAGGAATGGTTCAAAACGTAGACAGTAGGAAGAGTCAGTTCTCTTGTACTTGAGTCGGCATTGTGCCTTTTGTATTTAATTCCGATGCAATTTCTGTGTTTCATCGTCAATAATAAGGTCAGAGGGATACGGTAACCCTGAAGTGAAGCATCGGAATCTATAACAAGTGTCACAGGAATGGTTAAAAAATAGACAGTAGGAAGAGTAAGTCTTCTAGTACTTAAGTCGGCATTTTGCTTTTGTATTTAATTCTCATGCAATTTCTGTGTTTCATCATCAATACGAAGGTCCAAGGGATACAGTAAACCTGAAGTGAGGCATCGGAATCTGTAACTAGTGTCACAGGAATGGTTCAAAACATAGTCAGTAAGAAGAGTCAGTCTTCTTGTACTTAAGTCGGCATGGTGCCTTCTGTATTTAATTGCGATGCAATTTCTGTGTTTCATCGTCAATAAGAATTCCAAGGGATACAGTAAACATATTGTGAAGCATCGGAATCTAAAACTGGTCTCACAGGAAAGGTTCATAGCATAAAGAGTGAGAAGAGCCAGTCATCTTGTATTTGAGTGGCATTGTGCCTTTTGTATTTAAATCCTATGCAATTTCTGTGTTTCGTCGACAATAAGAAGGTCAGAGGGCTACAGTAAACCTGAAGTGAAGCATCGGAATCTATAGCTAGTGTCACAGGAATGGTTCAAAACAGAGACAGTAGGAAGAGTCAGTCTTCTTGTACTTAAGTCGGCATTGTGCCTTTTCTATTTAATTCCGATGCAAATTCTGTGTTTCGTCGTCAATAAGAAGGTCCAAGGGATACAGTAAACCTGAACTGAAGCATCGGAATCTATAACTAGTGTCACAGGAATGGTTCAAAACAAAGACAGTATGAAAAGTCAGTCTTCCTGTACTTTAGTCGGCATTGTGACTTTTCTATTTAATTCCGATGCAATTTCTGTGTTTCATCATCAAGAAGAAGGTCAGAGATACAGAAAACCTGAAGTGAAGCATCGGAATCTATAACAAGTGTCACGGGAATGGTTCAAATAATAGACAGTAGGAAGAGTCAGTCTTCTTGTACTTAAATCGGCATTGTGCCTTTTGTATTTAATTCCGATGCAATATCTGTGTTTCATCGTCAATAAGAAGGTCAGAGGGATACAGTAAACCTGAAGTGAGGCATCGGAATCTATAACTAGTGTCACAGGAAAGGTTCAAAACATAGTCAGTAAGAAGAGTCAGTCTTTTTGTACTTAAGTCGGCATTATGCCTTTTGTATTTAATTCCGATGCAATTTCTGTGTTTCATCGTCAATAAGAAGGTCCAAGGGATACAATAAACATATTGTGAAGCATCGGAATCTAAAACTGGTCTCATAGGAAATGTTCAAAACATAGCCAGTAAGAATAGTCAGTTCTGTTGTACTTAAGTCGGCATTGTGGCTTTTCTTTTTAATTCGGATATAATTTCTGTGTTTCGTCGTCAATAAGAAGGTCCAAGGGATACAGTAAACCTGAAGAGAAGCATCGGAATCTAATACCGGTCTCACAGGTAAGGTTCATAGCATAGAGAGTAAGAAGAGCCAGTCATCTTGTATTTGAGTCAGCATTGTGCCTTTTGTATTTAATTCCGCGCAATTTCTGTGTTTCATCGTCAATAAGAAGGTCAGAGGGCTACAGTAAACCTGAAGTTAAGCTTCGAAATCCATAGCTAGTGTCACAGGAATGGTTCAAAACATAGTCAGTAAGAAGAGTCAGTCCTCTTGTACTTAAGTCGGCATTGCGCCTCTTGTATTTAAATCCGATGCAATTTCTGTGTTTCATCGACAATAAGAAGGGCAGAGGGATACAGTAAACCTGAAGTGAAGCATCGGAATCTATAACTAGTATCACGGGAATGGTTCAAACATAGAGATTAGGAAGAGTCAGTCTTCTTATACTTAAGTGGGCACTGTGCCTCTTGTATTTAATACCGATGCAATTTCTGTGTTTCATCGTCAATTAGAAGGTCAGAGGGATACAGTAAACCTGAGGTGAAGCATCGGAATGTATGACTAGTGTCACAGGAATGGTTCAAATCATAGACAGTAGGAAGTGTCAGATTTCTAGTACTTGAGTCGTTATTGTGCCTTTAGTATTTAATTCCGATGCAATGTCTGTGTTTCATCGTCAATAAGAAGGTCCAAGTGATACAGTAAACCTAAAGTGAAGCATCGGAAACTATAACTAGTGTCACCGGAGTGGTTCAAAACATAGACAGTAGAAGAGTCAGTCTTCTTGTACTTAAGTCGGCATTGTGCATTTTGTATTTAATTCCGATGCAATTTCTGTGTTTCATCGTAAATAAGAAGGTCAGAGGGATACCGTAAACCTGACGTGAAGCATCGGAATCTGTAACTTGTGTCACAGGAATGGTTCTAAACATAGGCAGTAAGAAGTGTCAGTCTTCTTGTACTTAAGTCGGCATTGTGCCTTTCCTATTTCATTCCGATGCAAATTCTGTGTTTCGTCGTCAATAAGAAGGTCCAAGGGATACAGTAAAGCTGAAGTGAAGCATCGGAATCTAATACCGGTCTCACAGGAAAGGTTCATAGCATAGAGAGTAAGAAGAGCCAGTCATCTTGTATTTGAGTCGGCATTGTGCCTTTTGTATTTTATTCCGATGCAATTTCTGCGTTTCATCGTCAATAAGAAGGTCAGAGGGCTAAAGTAAACCTGAAGTGAAGCATCGGAATCTATAGCTAGTGTCACAGGAATGGTTCAAAACAGAGACAGTAGGAAGAGTCAGTCTTCTTGTACTTAAGTCGGCATAGTGCCTTTTCTATATATTCCGATGCAAATTCTGTGTTTCGTCGTCAATAAGAAGGTCCAAGGGATACAGTAAACCTGAAGTGAAGCATCGGAATCTATAACTAGTGTCACAGGAATGGTTCAAAGCATAGACAGTAAGAAAAGTCAGTCTTCTTGTACTTATGTCGGCATTGTGCCTTTTCTATTTAATTCCGATGCTATTTCTGTGTTTCATCATCAGGAATAAGGTCAGAGGGATACAGAAAACCTGAAGTAAAGCATCGGAATGGATAACTAGTGTCACAGGAATGGTTCAAAACGTAGACAGTAGGAAGAGTCAGTTCTGTTGTACTTGAGTCGGCATTGTGAATTTTGTATTTAATTCCGATGCAATTTCTGTGTTTCATCGTCAATTAAAAGGTCAGAGGGATACGGTAAACCTGAAGTGAAGCATCGGAATCTATAACAAGTGTCACAGGAATGGTTAAAAAAATAGGCAGTAGGAAGTGTCCGTCTTCTTGTACTAAAGGCGGCATTGTGCTTTTGTATTTAATTCCGATGCAATTTCTGTGTTTCATCATCAATAAGAAGGTCCAAGGGATACAGTAAACCTGAAGTGAGTCATCGGAATCTATAACTAGTGTCAAAGGGATGGTTCAAAGCATAGTCAGTAAGAAGAGCCAGTCATCTTGTATTTGAGTGGCATTGTGCCTTTTGTATTTAAATCCGACGCAATGTCTATGTTTCGTCGACAATAAGAAGGTCAGAGGGCTACAGTAAACCTGAAGTGAAGCATCGGAATCTATAACTACTGTCACAGGAATGGTTCAAAACAGAGACAGTAGGAAGAGTCAGTCTTCTTGTACTTAAGTCGGCATTGTGCCTTTTCTATTTAATTCCGACGCATATTCTGTGTTTCGTCGTCAATACGAAGGTCCAAGGGATACAGTAAACCTGAACTGAAGCATCGGAATCTATAACTAGTGTCACAGGAATGGTTCAAAACATAGACAGAAGGATGACTCGGTCTTCTTGTACGTAAGTCGGCATTGTGCCTTTTGTATGTAATTCCGATGCAATTTCTGTGTTTCATCGTCAATTAGAAGGTCAGAGGGATACAGTAGACCTGAAGTGAAGCATCGGAATGTATAACTAGTGTCACAGGAATGGTTCAAAACATAGACAGTAGGAAGAGTCAGATTTCTTGTACTTGAGTCGGCATTGTGCCTTTTGTATTTAATTCCGATGCAATTTCTGTGTTTCATCGTCAATAAGAAGGTCCAAGTGATACAGTCAACCTAAAGTAAAGCATCGGAAACTATAACTAGTGTCACCGGAATGGTTCAAAACATAGACAGTAAGAAGAGTCAGTCTTCTTGTACTTAAGTCGGCATTGTGCCTTTTGTATTTAATTCCGATGCAATTTCTGTGTTTCATCGTACATTAGAAGGTCAGAGGGATACAGTAAACCTGAAGTGAAGCATCGGAATCTGTAACTAGTGTCACAGGAATGGTTCTAAACATAGACAGTAAGAAGAGTCAGCCTTCTTGTACTTAAGTCTGCAATGTGCCTTTTGTATTTAATTCCGATGCAATATCTGTGTTTCATCGTCAATAAGAAGGTCCAAGGGATGCAGTAAACCTGAAGTGAAGCATCGGAATCTATAACTAGTGCCACAGGAATGGTTCAAAACATAGACAGTAAGAAAAGTCAGTCTTCTTGTACTTAAGTCGGCATTGTGCCTTTTCTATTTAGTTCCGATCCAATTTCTGTGTTTCATCATCAGGAAGAAGGTCAGAGGGATACAGTAAACCTGAAGTGAAGCATTGGAATGTATAACTAGTGTCACAGGAACGGTTCAAAACATAGACAGTAGGATGAGTCAGTTTTCTTGTACTTGAGTCGGCATTGTGCCTTTTGCATTTAATTTTGATGCAATTTCTGTGTTTCATCGTCAATAAGAAGGTCCAAGGGATACAGTAAACCTGAAATGAGGCATCGGAATCTATAAGTAGTGTCACAGGAATGGTTCAAAACATAGAGAGTAGGAAGAGTAAGTCTTCGTGTACTTAAGTCGGCATTGTGCCTTTTGTATTTAATTCCGATGCAATTTCTGGGTTTTATCATCATTAAAAGGGTCGGAGGGATGCAGTGAACCTGAAGTGAGGCATCGGAATCTATAACTAGTGTCACAGGAATGGTTCAAAACGTAGTCAGTAAGAAGACTCAGTCTTCTTGTACATAAGTCGGCTTGGTGTCTTTTGTATTTAATTCCGATGCAACTTAGGTGTTTCATCGTCAATAAGAGGGTCCAAGGGATACAGTAAACATATTTTGAAGCATCGGAATCTAAAACTGGTCTCACAGGAAATGTTCAAAACATAGCCAGTAAGAAGAGCCAGTCCTCTTGTACTTAAGTCGGTATTGAGCCTTTTCTATTTAATTCCGATGCAATTTCTGTGTTTCGTCGTCAATAAGAAGGTCAAGGGGATACAGTAAAGCTGAAGTGAAGCATTGGAATCTAATACCGGTCTCACAGGAATGGTTCAAAAAATTGACAGTAGGAAGAGTCAGTTTTCTTGAACTTGAGTCAGCATTGTGCCTTTTGTATTTAATTCCGACGCAATTTCTGTGTTTCATCGTCAATAAGAAGGTCAGAGGGATACAGTAAACCTGAAGTGAAGCATCGGAATCTATAACAAGTGTCACAGGAATGGTTAAAATCATTGACAGTAAAAAGAGTCAGTCATCTTGTACTTAAGTCGGCATTGTGCCTTTTGTATTTAATTCCGATGCAAATTCTGTGTTTCATCATCAATAAGAAGGTCCAAGGGATACAGTAAACCTGAAGATTGGCATCGGAATCTATAACTAGTGTCACAGGAATGGTTCAAAACATAGTGAGTAAGAAGAGTCAGTCTTCTTGTACATAAGTCGGCATGGTGCCTTTTGTATTTAATTCCGATGCAATTTCTGTGTTTCGTCGTCAATAAGAAGATCCAAGGGAAACAGTGAACCTGAAGTGAAGCATCGGAATCTAATACCGATCACACAGGAAAGGTTCATAGCATAGAGAGTAAGAAGAGCCAGTCATCTTGTATTTGAGTCGGCATTGTGCCTTTTGTATTTAACTCCGATGCAATTTCTAAGTTTCATCGTCAATAAGAAGGTCAGAGGGATACAGTGAGACTGAAGTGAAGCATCGGAATCTATAACTAGTGTCACAGGAATGGTTAAAATCATTGACAGTAAAAAGAGTCAGTCATCTTGTACTTAAGTCAGCATTGTGCCTTTTGTATTTAATTCCGATGCAATTTCTGTGTTTCATCGTCAATAAGAAGATCCAAGTGATACAGTAAACCTAAAGTGAAGCATCGGAATCTATCACTAGTGACACAGGAATGGTTCAAATCATAGACAGTAAGAAGAGTCAGTCTTCTTGTACTTAGGTCGGCATTGTGCCATTTCGATTTAATTCCGATGCAATTTCTGTGTTTTATCATCAAGAAGAAGGTCAGAGGGATACAGTAAACCTGAAGTGAATCATCGGAAGCTATCACTAGTGTCACAGGAATGGTTTTTAAAACATAGTCAGTAAAAAGAGTCAATCTTGTTGTACTTAAGTCGGCATTGTGCCTTTTGTATTGAACTCCGATGCAATTTCTGTGTTGCATCGTCAATACGATGGTCCAAGGGATACAGTAAGCCTGAAGTGAAGCATCGCAATCTATAACTAGTGTCCCAGGATTTGGTTCAAAACATAGTCAGTAAGAAGAGCCAGTCTTCTTGTTTTTGAGTCGGCTTTGTGCCTTTTCTGTTTAATTCCGATGCAATTTCTGTGTTTCATCGTCAATAAGAGAGTCCAAGGGATACAGTAAACATATAGTGACGCATCTGAATCTAAAACTGGTCTCACAGGAAATGTTCAAAACATAGTCAGTCAGAAGAGTCAGTCTTCTTTTACTTAAGTCGGCATTGTGCCTTTTGTATTTAATTCCGATGCAATTTCTGTGTTTCATCATCATTAAAAGGGTCAGAGGGATGCAGTAAACCTGAAGTGAGGCATCGGAATCTATAACTAGTGTCACAGGAATGGTTCAAAACATAGTCAGTAAGAAGACTCAGTCTTCTTGTACTTAAGTCGGCATGGTGTCTTTTGTATTTAATTCCGATGCAATTTCTGTGTTTCATCGTCAATAAGAAGGTCCAAGGGATACAGTAAACACATTTTGAGCATCGGAATCTAAAAATGGTCTCACAGGAAATGTTCAAAACATAGCCAGTAAGAAGAGCCAGTCCTCTTGTACTTAAGTCGGCATTGAGCCTTTTCTATTTAATTCCGATGCAATTTCTGTGTTTTATCATCAAGAAGAAGGTCAGAGGGATACAGCACACCTGAAGTGAAGAATCGGAATCTATAACTAGTGACACAGGAATGGTTCAAATCATAGACAGTAAGAAGAGTCAGTCTTCTTGTACTTAGGTCGGCATTGTGCCTTTTCGATTTAATTCCGATGCAATTACTGTGTTTTATCATCAAGAAGAAGGTCAGAGGGATACAGTAAACCTGAAGTGAGGCATCGGAATCTATCACTAGTGTCACAGGAATGGTTTTTAAAACATAGTCAATAAGAAGAGTCAATTTTCCTGTACTTAAGTCAGAATTGTGCTTTTTGTATTTAACTCCGATGCAATTTCTGTGTTTCATCGTCAATAAGAAGGTCCAAGGGATACAGTAAGCCTGAAGTGAAGCATCGCAATCTATAACTAGTGTCACAGGAATGGTTCAAAACATAGTCAGTACGAAGAGCCAGTCTTCTTGTATTTGAGTCGGCATTGTGCCTTTTGTGTTTAATTCCGATGCAATTTCTAAGATTCATCGTCAATATGAAGAAGAGAGTTATACAGTAAACCTGAAGTGAAGCATCGGAATCTGTAACTAGTGTCACAGGAATAGTTAAAAACATTGACAGTAAGAAGAGTCTGTCTTCTTGTACTTAAGTCGACATTGTGCCTTTTGTATTTTATTCCGATGCAATTTCTGTGGTTCATCGTCAATAAGAAGGTCCAAGGGATACAGTAAACTTGAAGTGAGGCATCGGAATCTATACGTAGTGTCACAGGAATGGTTCAAAACATAGACAGTAAGAAGAGTCAGTCTTCTTGTACTTAAGTCAGCATTGTGCCTTTTCTGTTTAATTCCGATGCAATTTCTGCGTTTCATCGTCAATAGGAGAGTCCAAGGGATACAGTAAACATATAGTGACGCATCTGAATCTAAAACTGGTCTCACAGGAAATGTTCAAAACATAGTCAGTAAGAAGAGTCAGTCTTCTTGTACTTAAGTCGGCATGGTGTCTTTTGTATTTAATTCCGATGCAATTTCTGTGTTTCATCGTCAATAAGAAGGTCCAAGGGATACAGTAAACATATTTTGAACATCGGAATCTAAAACTGGTCCAACAGGAAATGTTCAAAACGTAGCCCGTAAGAAGAGCCAGTCCTCTTGTACTTAAGTCGGCATTGAGCCTTTTCTATTTAATTCCGATGCAATTTCTGTGTTTCGTCGTCAATAAGAAGGTCAAGGGGATACAGTAAACCTGAAGTGAAGCATCGGAATCTAATACCAGTCTCACAGGAATGGTTCAAAGCATTGACAGTAGGAAGAGTCAGTTTTCTTGTAGTTGAGTCAGCATTGTGCCTTTTGTATTTATATCTGACGCAATTTCTGTGTTTCATCGTCAATAAGAAGGTCAGAGGGATACAGTAAACCTGAAGTGAAGCATCTGAATCTATAACAAGTGTCACAGGAATGGTTCAAAAAATATACAGAAGGAAGAGTCAGTCTTCTTGTACTAAAGTCGGCATTGTGCCTTTTGTATTTAATTCCGATGCATTTTCTGTGTTTCATCGTCAATAAGAAGGTCCAATTGATACAGTAAACCTGAAGTGAGGCATCGGAATCTATACCTAGTGTTCACAGGAATATTTCAAAACATAGTCAGTAGGAAGAGTAAGTCTTCTAGTACTTAAGTCGGCATTGTGCCTTTTGTATTTAATTCCAATGCAAATACTGTGTTTCATCATCAATAAGAAGGTCCAAGTGATACAGTAAACCTAAAGTGAAGCATCGGAATCTATCACTAGTGTCACAGGAATAATTTTTTTAAACATAGTCAGTAAGAAGAGTCAATCTTCTTGTACTTAAGTCAGCATTGTGCCTTTTCTATTTAATTCCGATGCAATTTCTGTGTTTTATCGTCAATAAGAAGGTCAGAGGGATACAGTAAACCTGAAGTGAAGCAACGGAATCTATAACTAGTGTCACAGGGATGGTTCAAAACGTAGACAGTAGGAAGAGTCAGTATTCTTGTTCTTAAGTCGGCATTATGCCTTTTGTATTTACTTCCGATGCAATTTCTGAGTTTCATCGTCGATAAGAGGGTCAGAGGGATACAGTAATCCTGAAGTGAGGTATCAGAATCTATAACTAGTGCCACAGGAATGGTTCAAAACATAGACAGTCAGAAGAGTCAGCCTACTTGTACTTAAGTCGGCATTGTGCCTTTTGTATTTAATTCCGATGCAATTTCTGTGTTTCATCGTCAATAAGAAGGTCTAAGGGATACAGCACACCTGAAGTGAAGAATCGGAATCTATAACTAGTAACACAGGAATGGTTCAAATCATAGACAGTAAGAAGAGTCAGTCTTCTTGTACTTAGGTCGGCATTGTGCCTTTTCGATTTAATTCCGATGCAATTTCTGTGTTTTATCATCAAGAAGAAGGTCAGAGTGATACAGTAAACCTGAAGTGAAGCATCGGAATCTATCACTAGTGTCACAGGAATGGTTTTTAAAACATAGTCAGTAAGAAGAGTCAATCTTCTTGTACTTAAGTCAGCATTGTGCCTTTTGTATTTAACTCCGATGCAATTTCTCTGTTTCATCGTCAATAAGAAGGTCCAAGGGATACAGTAAGCCTGAAGTGAAGCATCGCAATCTATAACTAGTGTCCCAGGAATGGTTCAAATCGTAGACAGTAAGAAGAGTCAGTCTTCTTGTACTTAAGTCAGCATTGTGCCTTTTCTGTTTAATTTCTATGCAATTTCTGTGTTTCATCGTCAATAAGCGAGTCCAAGGGATACAGTAAACATATAGTGACGCATCTGAATCTAAAACTGGTCTCACAGGAAGTGTTCAAAACATAGTCAGTAAGAAGAGTCAGTCTTCTTGTACTTAAGTCGGCATTGTGCCTTTTCTATTTAATTCCGATGCCATTTCTGTGTTTCGTCGTCAATAAGAAGGTCCAAGGGATACAGTAATCCTGAAGTGAAGCATCGCAATCTAAAACTGGTCTCATAGGAAAGGCTCAAAACATAGAGAATAAGAAGAGCCAGTCATCTTCTATTTGAGTCGGCATTGTGCCTTTTGTATTTAATTCCAATGTAATTTCTGTGTTTTATCGTCAATAAGAAGGTCCAAGTGATACACTAAACGTAAAGTGAAGCATCGGAATCTATAACTAGTGTCACAGGAGTGGTTCAAAACATAGTCAGTAAGAAGAGTCAGTCTTCTTGTACTTTAGTCATCATTGTGCCTTTTCTATTTAATTCCGATGCAATTTCTGTGTTTTATCGTCATTAAGAAGGTCAGAGGGATACAGTAAACTTGAAGTGAAGCATCGGAATCAATAACTAGTGTCGCAGGGATGGTTCAAAGCGTAGACAGTAGGAAGATTCTGTCATCTTGTACTTATGTCGGCATTGTGATTTTTGTATTTAATTCCGATGCAATTTCTGTGTTTCATCGACAATAAGAGGGTCAGAGGGTTACAGTCAACCTGAAGTGAGGCATCAGAATCTATAACTAGTGTCACAGGAATGGTTCAAAACATAGCCAGGAAGAAGAGTCAGTATTCTTGTACTTAAGTCGGCATTGCGCCTTTTGTATTCAATTCCGATGCAGCTTCTGTGTTTCATCGTCAATAAGAAGGTAAGAGGGATATAGTAAACCTGAAGTGGGGCATCGGAAACAATAAGTAGTGTCACAGGAATGGTTCAAAACATAGACAGTAGGAAGAGACAGTCTTCTTGTACTTAAGTCGGCATTGTGCCTTTTGTATTTTATTCCGATGCAATTTCTGTGATTCACCGTCAATAAGAAGGTCAGAGGGATACAGTATACCTGAAGTGAAGCATCGGAATCTAAAACAAGTGTCACAGGAATGGTTCAAATCATAGTCAGTAAGAAGAGTCTGTCTTCTTGTAATTAAGTCGGCAAGGTGAGTTTTGCAATTAATTCCGATGTAATTTCTGTGTTTCATCGTCAATAAGAAGGGCCGAGGGATAGAGTAAACATATAGTGAAGCATCGGAATCTAAAACTGGTCTCACAGGAAATGTTCAAAAGATAGTCAGTAAGAAGAGTCAGTCTTCTTGTACTTAAGTCGGCATTGTGCCATTTCTATTTAATTCCGATGCAATTTCTGTGTGTCGTCGTCAATAAGAGGGTCCACGGGATACAGTAAACCTGAAGTGAAACATCGGAATCTAAAAATGGTCTCACAGGAAAGGTTCAAAACATAGAAAGAAGAGCCAGTCATCTTGTATTTGAGTCGGCATTGTGCCTTTTGTATTTAATTCCGATGCAATTTCTAAGTTTCATCGTCAATAAGAAGGTCAGAGATATACAGTAAACCTGAAGTGAAGCATCGGAATCTATAACAAGTGTCACAGGAATGGTTCAAAAAATAGACAGTAGGAAGAGTCAGTCTTCTTGTACTTAAGTCGGCATTGTGCCTTTTGGATTTAATTCCGATGCAATTTCTGTGTTTCACCGTCAATAAGAAGGTCCAAGGGATACAGTAAACCTGTAGTGAGGCATCGGAATCTATAAGTAGTGTCACAGGAATGGTTCAAACCATAGAGAGTAGGAAGAGTAAGTCTTCTTGTACTTAAGTCGGCATTGTGCCTTTTGTATTTAATTCCGATGCAATTTCTGTGTTTCATCATCATTAAAAGGGTCAGAGGGATGCAGTAAACCTGAAGTGAGGCATCGGAATCTATAACTAGTGTCACAGGAATGGTTCAAAACATAGCAGGAAGAAGACTCAGTCTTCTTGTACTTAAGTCGGCATGGTGTCTTTTGTATTTAATTCCGATGCAATTTCTGTGTTTCATCGTCAATAAGAAGGTCCAAGGGATACAGTAAACATATTTTGAAGCATCGGAATCTAAAACTGGTCTCACGGGAAATGTTCAAAACATAGCCAGTAAGAAGAGCCAGTCCTCTTGTACTTAAGTCGGCATTGAGCCTTTTCTATTTAATTCCGATGCAATTTCTGTGTTTCGTCGTCAATAAGAAGGTCAAGGGGACACAGTAAACCTGAAGTAAAGCATCGGAATCTAATACCGGTCTCACAGGAATGGTTCAAAACATTGACAGTAGGAAGAGTCAGTTTTCTTGTACTTGAGTCAGCATTGTGCCTTTTGTATTTAATTCCAACGCAATTTCTGTGTTTCATCGTCAATAAGAAGGTCAGAGGGATACAGTAAACCTGAAGTGAAGCATCGGAATCTATAACAAGTGTCACAGGAATGGTTCAAAAAATAGACAGTAGGAAGAGTCAGTCTTCTAGTACTTAAGTCGGCATTGTGCCTTTTGTATTTAATTCCGATGCAAATTCTGTGTTTCATCATCAATAAGAAGGTCCAAGGGATACAGTAAACCTGAAGTTAGGCATCGGAATCTATAACTAGTGTCACAGGAATGGTTCAAACCATAGTCAGTAAGAAGAGTCAGTCTTCTTGTACATAAGTCGGCATGGTGCCTTTTGTATTTAATTTCGATGCAATTTCTGTGTTTCGTCGTCAATAAGAAGGTCCAAGTGAAACAGTGAACCTGAAGTGAAGCATCGGAATCTAATACCGATCTCACAGGAAAGGTTCATAGCATAGAGAGTAAGAAGAGCCAGTCTTCTTGTATTTGAGTCGGCATTGTGCCTTTTGTATTTAATTCCGATGCAATTTCTAAGTTTCATCGTCAATAAGAAGGTCAGAGGGATACAGTGAAACTGAAGTGAAGCATCGGAATGTATAACTAGTGTCACAGGAATGGTTAAAATCATTGACAGTAAAAAGAGTCAGTCTTCTTGTACTTAAGTCGGCATTGTGCCTTTTGTATTTAATTCCGATGCAATTTCTGTGTTTCCTCGTCAATAAGTGGGTCAGAGGGATACAGTAAACCTGAAGTGAGGCATTACAATCTATAACTAGTGCCACAGGAATGGTTCAAAACATAGACAGTCAGAAGAGTCAGTCTACTTGTACTTAAGTCAGCATTGTGCCTTTTGTATTTAATTCCGATGCAATTTCTGTGTTTCATCGTCAATAAGAAGGTCTAAGGGATACAGCACACCTGAAGTGAAGAATCGGAATCTATAACTAGTGACACAGGAATGGTTCAAATCATAGACAGTAAGAAGAAACAGTCTTCTTGTACTTAGGTCGGCATTGTACCTTTTCGATTTGATTATGATGCAATTTCTGTGTTTTATCATCAAGAAGAAGGTCAGAGGGATACAGTAAACCTTAAGTGAAACATCGGAATCTATCACTAGTGTCACAGGAATGGTTTTTAAAACATAGTCAGTAAGAAGAGTCAATCTTCTTGTACTTAAGTCAGCATTGTGCCTTTTGTATTTAACTCCGATGCAATTTTTGTGTTTCATCGTCAATAAGAAGGTCCAACGGATACAATAAGCCTGAAGTGAAGCATCGCAATCTATAAGTAGTGTCCCAGGAATGGTTCAAAACATAGTCAGTAAGAAGAGCCAGTCTTCTTGTATTTGAGTCGGCATTGTGCCTTTTGTATTTAATTCCGATGCAATTTCTATGTTTCATCGTCAATAAGAAGAAGAGTGGTATACAGTAAACCTGAAGTGAAGCATCGGAATCTATAACTAGTGTCACAGGAATTGTTAAAAACATTGACAGTAAGAAGAGTCTGTCTTCTTGTACTTAAGTCGGCATTGTGCCTATTGTATTTTATTCCGATGCAATTTCTGTGTTTCATCGTCAATAAGAAGGTCCAAGGGATACAGTAAACCTGAAGTGAGGCATCGAAATCCATAAGTAGTGTCACAGGAATGGTTCAAAACCTAGACAGTAAGAAGAGGCAGTCATCTTGTACTTAAGTCAGCATTGTGCCTTTTCTGTTTAATTCCGATGCAATTTCTGTGTTTCATCGTGAATAAGAGAGTCCAAGGGATACAGTAATCCTATAGTGACGCATCTGAATCTAAAACTGGTCTCACAGGAAATGTTCAAAACATAGTCAGTAAGAAGAGTCAGTCTTCTTGTACTTAAGTCGGCATTGTGCCTTTTCTATTTAATTCCGATGCAATTTCTGTGTGTCGTCGTCAATAAGAGGGTCCACGGGATTCAGTAAACCTGAAGTGAAGCATCGGAATCTAAAAATGGTCTCACAGGAAAGGTTCAAAACATAGAGTGTAAGAAGAGCCAGTCATCTTATATTTGAGTCGGCATTGTGCCTTTTGTATTTAATTCCGATGCAATTTCTAAGTTTCATCGTCAATAAGAAGGTCAGAAGGATACAGTAAACGTGAAGTGAAGCATCGGAAACCATAACTAGTGTCACAGGTATGGTTAAAAACATTGACAGCAAGAACAGTCAGTCTTCTTGTACTTAAGTCGGCATTGTGCCTTTTGTATTTAATTCCGATGCAATTTCTGTGTTTCATCGTCAATAAGAAGGTCCAAGTGATAGAGTAAACCTAAAGCGAAGCATCGGAATCTATAACTAGTGTCACAGGAATGGTTCAAAACATAGTCAGTAAGAAGAGTCAGTCTTCTTGCACTTTAGTCATCATTGTGCCTTTTTATTTAATTCCGATGCAATTTCTGTGTTTTATCGTCACTAAGAAGGTCAGAGGGATACAGTAAACTCGAAGTGAAGCATCGGAATCAATAACTAGTGTCACAGGGATGGTTCAAAACGTAGACAGTAGGAAGAATCTGTCATCTTGTACTTATGTCGGCATTGTGATTTTTATATTTAATTCCGATGCAATTTCTGTGTTTCATCGTCAATAAGAGGGTCAGAGGGTTACAGTGAACCTGAAGTGAGGCATCAGAATCTATAAATAGTGTCACAGGAATGCTTCAAAACATAGACAGTAGGAAGAGTCAGTCTTCTTGTACTTAAGTCGGCATTGTGCTTTTTCTATTTAATTCCGATCCCATTTCTGTCTTTCATCGTCAATAAGAAGGTCCAATTGATACAGTAAACCTAAAGGGAAGCATCGGAATCTATAACTAGTGTCACAGGAATGGTTCAAACATAGTCAGTAAGAAGAGTCAGTCTTCTTGTACTTAAGTCAGCATTGTGCCTTTTCTATTTAATTCCGATGCTATTTCTGTGTTTTATCGTCAATAAGAAGGTCAGAGGGATACAGTAAACTCAAAGTGAAGCATCGGAATCAATAACTAGTGTCACAGGGATGGTTCAAAGCGTAGACAGTAGGAAGAGTCAATCTTCTTGTACTTAAGTCGGCATTGTGATTTTTGTATTTAATTCTGATGCAATTTCTGTGTTTCATCGTCAATAAGAGGGTCAGAGGGATACAGTAAACCTGAAGTGAGGCATCAGAATCTGTAACTAGTGTCACAGGAATGGTGCAAAGCATAGACAGTAGGAAGAGTTAGTCTTCTTGTACTTAAGTCGCCATTGTGCCTTTTGTATTTAATTCCGATGCAACTTCTGTGTTTCATCGTCAATAAGTAGGTCTAAGGGATACAGTAAACATGAAGTGAGGCATCGGAATCTATAACTAGTGACACAGGAGTTGTTCAAAACATAGACAGTAAGAAGAGTCAGTCTTCTTGTACTTAAGTCAGCATTGTGCCTTTTCTAATTAATTCCGATGCAATTTCTCTGTTTCATTGTCAATAAGAATGTCAGAGGGATAGAGTAAACCTGAAGTGAAGCATCGGAATCTATAACAAGTGTCACAGGAATGGTTCAAAACATAGTCAGTAAGATGAGTCAGCCTTCTTGTACTTAAGTCGGCATGATGCCTTTTGTATTTAATTCCGATGCAATTTCTGTGTCTCATCGTCAATAAAAAGGTCCAAGGGATACATTAAATATATAGTGAAGCATCGGAATCTAAAACTGGTCTCACAGGAAATGTTCAAAACATAGTCAGTAAGAAGAGTCAGTCTCTTTGTACTTAAGTCGGCATTGTGCCTTTTGTATTTAATTCCGATGCAATTTCTGTGTTTCGTCGTCAATAAGAAGGTCCAAGGGATACAGTAAACCCGAAGTGAAGCATCGGAATCTGAAACCGGTCTCACAGGAACGGTTCAAAACATAGAGATTAAGAAGAGCCAGTCATCTTGTATTTGAGTCGGCATTGTCCCTCTTGTATTTAATTCCGATGCAATTTCTAAGATTCATCGTCAATAAGACGGTCAGAGGTACACAGCAAACCTGAAGTGTTGCATCGGAATCTATAACTAGTGTCACAGGAATGGTTAAAAACATTGACAGTAAGAAGAGTCAGTCGTCTTGTACTTAAGTCGGCATTGTGCCTTTTGTATTTAATTCCGATGCAATTTCTGTGTTTCATCGTCAATAAGAAGGTCCATGTGATACAGTAAACCTAAAGTGAAGCATCGGAATGTATAACTAGTGTCACAGGAATGGTTCAAAGCATAGACAGTAGGAAGAGTCAGTCTTCTTGTATTTGATTCGGCATTGTGCATTTTGTACTTAATTTCGATGCAATTTCTGTGTTTCGTCATCAATAAGAAGGTCCAAGGGATACAGTAAACCTGAAGTGAAGCAACGGAATCTAAAACCGGTCTCACTGGAAAGGTTCAAAGCATAGAGAGTAAGAAGAGCCAGTGTTCTTGTACTTAAGTCAGAATTGTGCCTTTTGTATTTAATTCCGATGCAATTTCTAAGTTTCATCGTCAATAAGAAGGTCAGTGGGATACAGTAAACCTGAAGTGAAGCATCGGAATCTATAACTAGTGTCACAGGAATGGTTACAAACTTTGACAGTAAGAAGAGTCAGTCTTCTTGCACCTAAGTCATCATTGTGACTTTTCTATTTAATTCGGATGCAATTTCTGAAGGTCCAAGTGATACAGTAAACCTAAAGTGAAGCATCGGAATCTATAACTAGTGTCACAGGAATGGTTCAAAACATAGTCAGTAAGAAGAGTCAGTCTTCTTGTTCTTAAGTCAGCATTGTGCATTTTCTATTTAATTCCGATGCAATTTCTTTGTTTTATCGTCAATAAGAAGGTCAGAGGGATACAGTAAACTTGAAGTGAAGCATCGGAATCTATAACTAGTGTCACAGGGATGGTTCAAATCATCGACAGTAAGAGGAGACAGTCTTCTTGTACTTAAGTCGGCATTGCGCCTTTTCTATTTAATTCCGATGCAATTTCTGTTTTCCATCATCAAGAAGAAGGTCAGAGGGATACAGTAAACCTGAAGTGAAGCATCGGAATGTATAACTAGTGTCACAGGAATGGTTCAAAACATAGACAGTAGGAAGAGTCAGTCTTCTTGTACTAGAGTCGGCATTGTGCCTTTTGTATTTAATTCCGATGCAATTTCTGTACTTCATCGTCCTTAAGACGGTCAGAGGGATACAGTAAACCTGAAGTGAAGCATCGGAATCTATAACAAGTGTCACAGGAATGGTTCAAATAATAGACAGTAGGAGGAGTCAGTCTTCTTGTACTTAAGTCGGCATTGTGCCTTCTGTATTTAATTCCGATGCAATTTCTGTGTTTCATCGTCAATAAGAAGGTCCAAGGGATACAGTAAACCTGAAGTGAGGCATCGGAATCTATAACTAGTGTCACCGGAATGGTTGAAAACATAGACAGTAGGAAGAGTCAGTCTTCTTGTACTTATGTCGGAATTGTGCCTTTTGTATTTAATTCCGATGCAATTTCTGTGTTTCATCATCAATGCGAAGGTCCAAGGCATACAGTAAACCTGAAGTGAAGCATCGGAATCTATAACAAGTTTCACAGGAATGGTTCAAAACATAGTCAGTAAGAAGAGTCAGTCTTCTTGTACTCATGTCGGCATGGTGCCTTTTGTATTTAATTCCGATGCAATTTCTGTGTTTCATCGTCTATAAGAAGGTCCAAGGGATACAGTAAACATACAGTATAGCATCGGAATCGTAAACTGGTCCCACAGGAAATGTTCAAAACATAGTAAGTAAGAAGAGTCAGTCTTCTAGTACCTAAGTCGGCAATGTGCCTTTTCTATTTAATTCCGATGCAATTTCCGTGTTTCGTCATCAATAAGAAGGTCCAAAGGATACAGTAAACCTGAAGTGAAGCATCGGAATCTAAAACCGGTCTCACTGGAAAGGTTCAAAACATAGAGAGTAAGAAGAGCCAGTGTTCTTGTACTTAAGTCAGCATTGTGCCTTTTCTATTTAATTCCGATGCAATTTCTGTTTTCTATCGTTAATAAGAAGGTCAGAGGAATACAGTAAACTTGAAGTGAATCATCGGAATCTATAACTAGTGTCACAGGAATGGTTCAAACATTGACAGTAGGAAGAGTCAGTCTTCTTGTACTTAAGTCGGCATTGTGCCTTTTGTATTTAATTCCGATGCAATTTCTAAGTTTCATCGTCAATAAGAAGGTCAGTGGGATACAGTAAACCTGAAGTGAAGCATCGGAATCTATAACTAGTGTCACAGGAATGGTTGAAAACTTTGACAGTAAGAAGAGTCAGTCTTCTTGCACCTAAGTCGGCATTGTGACTTTTCTATTTAATTCCGATGCAATTTCTGTGTCTCATCGTCAATAAGAAGGTCCAAGTGATACATTTAACATAAAGTGAAGCATCGGAATCTATAACTAGTGTCACAGGAATGGTTCAAAACATAGTCAGTAAGAAGAGTCAGTCTTCTTGTACTTAAGTCAGCATTGTGCCTTTTCTATTTAATTCCGATGCAATTTCTTTGTTTTATCGTCAATAAGAAGGTCAGAGGGATACAGTAAACTTGAGGTGAAGCATCGGAATCTATAACTTGTGTCACAGGGATGGTTCAAATCATAGACAGTTAGAGGAGTCAGTCTTCTTGTACTTAAGTCGACATTGTGCCTTTTCTATTTAATTCCGATGCAATTTCTGTGTTTCATCATCAAGAAGAAGGTCAGAGGGACACAGTAAACCTGAAGTGAAGCATCGGAATGTATAACTAGTGTCACAGGAATGGTTCAAAACATAGACAGTAGGAAGAGTCAGTCTTCTTGTACTTGAGTCGGCATTGTGCCTTTTGTATTTAATTCCGATGCAATTTCTGTGTTTCATCGTCAATAAGAAGGTCACAGGGATACAGTTAACCTGAAGTGAAGCATCGGAATCTATAACAAGTGTCACAGGAATGGTTCAAAACATAGACAGTAGGAAGAGTCAGTCTTCTTGTACGTAAGCCGGAATTGTGCCTTTTGTATTTAATTCCGATGCAATTTCTGTGTTTCATCATCAATACGAAGGTCCAAGGGATACAGTACAAATGAAGTGAAGCATCGGAATCTATAACAAGTGTCACAGGAACGGTTCAAAACATAGTCAGTAAGAAGAGTCAGTCTTCTTGTACTTAAGTCGGCATGGTGCCTTTTGTATTTAATTCCGATGCAATTTCTGTGTTTCATCGTCTATAAGAAGGTCCAAGGGATACAGTAAACATACAGTATAGCATCGGAATCGTAAACTGGTCTCCCAGGAAATGTTCGAAACATAGTAAGTAAGAAGAGTCAGTCTTCTTGTACTTAAGTCGGCAATGTGCCTTTTCTATTTAATTCCGATGCAATTTCTGTGTTTCGTCATCAATAAGAAGGTCCAAGGGATACAGTAAACCTGAAGTGAAGCATCCAAATCGAAAACCGGTCTCACTGGAAAGGTTCAAATCATAGAGAGTAAGAAGAGCCATTCTTCTTGTACTTAAGTCAGCATTGAGCCTTTTCTATTTAATTCTGATGCAATTTCTGTTTTTTATCGTCAATATGAAGGTCAGAGGGATACAGTAAACTTGAAGTGAAGCATCGGAATCTATAACTAGCGTCACAGGAATGGTTCAAAACATTGACAGTAGGAAGAATCAGTCTTCTTGTACTTAAGTCGGCTTTGTGCCTTTTGTATTTAATTCCGATGCAATTACTAAGTTTCATCGTCAATAAGAAGGTCAGTGGGATACAGTAAACCTAAAGCGAAGCATCGGAATCTATAACTAGTGTCACAGGAATGGTTCAAGACATAGTCAGTAAGAAGAGTCAGTCTTCTTGTACTTTATTCATCATTGTGCTTTTCTATTTAATTCCGATGCAATTTCTGTGTTTTATCGTCATTAAGAAGTTCAGAGGGATACAGTAAACTTGAAGTGAGGCATCGGAATCAATAACTAGTGTCACAGGGATGGTTCAAAACGTAGACAGTAGGAAGAATCTGTCATTTTGTACTTATGTCGGCATTGTGATTTTTGTATTTAATTCCGATGCAATTTCTGTGTTTCATCGTCAATAAGAGGGTCAGAGGGTTACAGTGAACCTGAAGTGAGGCATCAGAATCTATAACTAGTGTCACAGGAATGGTTCAAAACATAAGCAGTAGGAAGAGTCAGTCTTCTTGTACTTAAGTCGGCATTGTGCCTTTTCTATTTAATTCCGATGCCATTTCTGTGTTTCATCGTCAATAAGAAGGACCAAATGATACAGTAAACCTAAAGTGAAGCATCGGAATCTATAACTAGTGTCACAGGAATGGTTCAAAACATAGACAGTAAGAAGAGTCAGTCTTCTTGTACTTAAGTCAGCATTGTGCCTTTTCTATTTAATTCTGATGCTATTTCTGTGTTTTATCGTCAATAAGATGGGCAGAGGGATACAGTAAACTTGAAGCGAAGCATTTGAATCTATAACTAGTGTCACAGGGATGGTTCAAAACGTAGACAGTAGGAAGAGTCAATCTTCTTGTACTTAAGTAGGCATTGTGATTTTTGTATTTAATTCTGATGCAATTTCTGTGTTTCATCGTCAATAAGAGGGTCAGAGGGATACAGTAAACCTGAAGTGAGGCATCAGAATCTATAACTAGTGTCACAGGAATGGTTCAAAACATAGACAGTAGGAAGAGTTAGTCTTCTTGTACTTAGGTCGCCATTGTGCCTTTTGTATTTAATTCCGATGCAACTTCTGTGTTTCATCGTCAATAAGTAGGTCCAAGGGATACAGTAAACCTGATGTGAGGCATCGGAATCTATAACTAGTGACACAGGAATGGTTCAAAACATAGACAGTAAGATGAGTCAGCCTTCTTGTACTTAAGTCGGCATGGTGCCTTTTGTATTTAATTCCGATGCAATTTCTGTGTTTCATCGTCAATAAGTAGGTCCAAGGGATACAGTAAATATATAGTGAAGCATCGGAATTTAAAACTGGTCTCACAGGAAATGTTCAAAACATAGTCAGTAAGAAGAGTCAGTCTTCTTGTACTTAAGTCGGCATTGTTCCTTTTCTATTTAATTCCGATGCAATTTCTGTGTTTCGTCGTCAATAAGAAGGTCCAAGGGATACAGTAAACCTGACGTGAAGCATCGGAATCCAAATCTGGTCTCACTGGAACGGTTCATAACATAGAGATTAAGAAGAGCCAGTCATCTTGTATTTCAGTCGGCATTGTCCCTCTTGTATTTAATTCCGATGCAACGTCTAAGATTCATCGTCAATAAGACGGTCAGAGGTATACAGCAAACCTGAAGTGACGCATCGGAATCTATAACTAGTGTCACAGGAATGGTTAAAAACATTGACAGTAAGAAGAGTCAGACGTCTTGTACTTAAGTCGGTATTGTGCCTTTTGTATTTAATTCCGATGCAATTTCTGTGTTTCATCGTCAATACGAAGGTCCATGTGATACAGTAAACCTAAAGTGAAGCATCGGAATGTATAACTAGTGTCACAGGAATGGTTCAAAGCGTAGACAGTAGGAAGAGTCAGTCTTCTTGTACTTGAATCGGCATTGTGCATTTTGTATTTAATTCCGATGCAATTTCTGTGTTTCGTAATCAATAAGAAGGTCCAAGGGATACAGTAAACCTGAAGTGAAGCATCGGAATCTAAAACCGGTCTCACTGGAAAGGTTCAAAACATAGAGAGTAAAAAGAGCCAGTGTTCTTGTACTTAAGTCAGCATTGTACCTTTTCTATTTAATTCCGATGTAATTTCTGTTTTTTATAGTCAATAAGAAGGTCAATGGGATACAGTAAACTTGAAGTGAATCATCGGAATCTATAACTAGTGTCACAGGAATGGTTCAAAACATTGACAGTAGGAAGAGTCAGTCTTCTTGTACTTAAGTCGGCATTGTGCCTTTTGTATTTAATTCCGATGCAATTTCTAAGTTTCATCGTCAATAAGAAGGTCAGTGGGATACAGTAAACCTGAAGTGAAACATCGGAATCTATAACTAGTGTCACAGGAATGGTTCAAAACATAGTCAGTAAGAAGAGTCAGTCTCCTTGTACTTAAGTCAGCATTGTGCCTCTTCTATTTAATTCCGATGCAATTTCTTTGTTTTATCGTCAATAGGAAGGTCAGAGGGATACAGTAAACTTGAAGTGAAGCATCGGAATGTATAACCAGTGTCACAGGAATGGTTCAAAACATAGACAGTAGGAAGAGTCAGTCTTCTTGTACTTGAGTCGGCATTGTGTCTTTTGTATTTAATTCCGATGCAATTTCTGTGTTTCATCGTCAATAAGAAGGTCAGAGGGATACAGTAAACCTGAAGTGAAGCATCGGAATCTATAACAAGTGTCACAGGAATGGTTCAAAAAAAAGACAGTAGGAGGAGTCAGTCTTCTTGTACTTAAGTCGGCATTGTGCCTTTTGTATTTAATTCCGATGCAATTTCTGTGTTTCATCGTCAATACGAAGGTCCAAGGGATACAGTAAACCTGAAGTGAGACATCGGAATCTATAACTAGTGTCACACGAATGGTTCAAAACATAGACAGTAGGAAGAGTCAGTCTTCTTGTACTTAAGTCGGAATTGTGACTTTTGTATTTAATTCCGATGCAATTTCTGTGTTTCATCATCAATACGAAGGTCCAAGGGATACAGTAAACCTGAAGTGAAGCATCGGAATCTATAACAAGTGTCACAGGAATGGTTCAAAACATAGTCAGTAAGAAGAGTCAGTCTTCTTGTACTTAAGTCATCATGGTGCCTTTTGTATTTAATTCCGATGCAATTTCTGTGTTTCATCGTCTATAAGAAGGTCCAAGGGATACAGTAAACGTACAGTATAGCATCGGAATCGTCAACTGGTCTCACACGAAATGTTCAAAACATAGTAAGTAAGAAGAGTCAGTCTTCTTGTACTTAAGTCGGCAATGTGCCTTTTCTATTTAATTCCGATGCAATTTCTTTGTTTTATCGTCAATAAGAAGGTCCAAGGGATACAGTAAACCTGAAGTGAAGCACCGGAATCTATAACTAGTGTCACATGAACGGTTCAAATAATAGTCAGTAAGAAGAGTCAGAGTTCTTGTACTTAAGTCGCCATTGTGCCTTTTGTATTTAATTCCGAAGCAATTTCTGTGTTTCATCTTCAATAAGAAGGTCCAAAGGATACAATATACCTGAAGTGAAGCATCAGAGTCAATAGCTAGTGCCACAGGAATGGTTCAAAACATAGTCAGTAAGAAGAGTCAGTCTTCTTGTACATAAGTCGGCATTGTGCCTTTTGTATTTAATTCCGATGCAATTTCTGTGTTTCATCGTCAATAAGAAGGTCCAGGGGATACAGTAAACCTGAAGTGAAGCATCGGAATCTATAACTAGTGTAACAGGATTGGTTCAAACATAGACAGTGGGAAGAGTCAGTCTTTTTGTACTTCAGTCGGCAATGTGACTTTTGTATTTAATTCCGATGCAATTTCTGTGTTTCATCGTCAATAAGAAGGTCGGAGGGATACAGTAAACCTGAACTGATGCACCGGAATCTATAACTAGTGTCACAGGAATGGTTCAAAACATAGACAGTAGGAAGAGTCAGTCTTCTTGTACTTAAGTCGGCATTGTGCCTTTTCTAATTAATTCCTATTCAATTTTTGTGTTTCATCGTTATTAAATAGGTCCAAGGGATACAGTAAACCGGGAGTGAAGCATTGGAATCTATAACTAGTGTCACAATAATGGTTCAAACATAGTCAGTAAGAAGAGTCAGTCTTCTTGTACTTAAGTCTGCATTGTGCCTTTTGTATTTAATTCCGATGCAATTTCTGTGTTTCATCGTCAATAAGAAGGTCCAAGGGATACAGTAAATCTGGAGTGAAGAATCGGAATCTATAACTAGTGTCATAGAAATGAATCAAAACATAGTCTGTAAGAAGAGTCAATCTTCTTGTACTAATGTCGGCATTGTGCCTTTTGTATTTAATTCCGATGCAATTTCAGTGTTTCATCGTCAATAAGAAGGGCCAAGGGATACAGAAAACCAGAAGTGAAGCATCGGAATCTATAACTAGTGTCACAGGGATGGTTCAAAACATAGACAGTAAGAAGAGTCAGTATTCTTGTACTTAAGTCGGCATTGTGCTTTTCTATTTAATTCCAATGCAATTTCTGTGTTTCATCGTCAATAAGAAGGTCCTAGGGATATAGTAAACCTGGAGTGAAGCATCGGATTCTATAACTAGTGTCACAGGAATAAATCAAAACATAGTCAGCAAGAATAGTCAGTCTTCTTGTACTAAAGTCGGCATTGCGCCTTTTGTATTCAATTTCGATGCAATTGCAGTGTTTCATCGTCAATAAGAAGGTCCAAGGGATACAGTAAACCATAAGTGAAGCATCGGAATCTATAACTAGTGTCACAGGGATGGTTCAAAACATAGACAGAAAGAAGAGTCAGTATTCTTGTACTTAAGTCGGCATTCTGCCTTTTGTATTTAATTCCGATGCACTTTCTATGTTTCATCGTCAATTAGAAGGTCCAAGGGATACAGTAAACCTGGAGTGAAGCATCGGATTCTATAACTAGTGTCACAGGAATGAATTAAAACATAGTCAGCAAGAAGAGTCAGTCTTCTTGTACTAAAGTCGGCATTGCGCCTTTGGTATTCAATTTCGATGCAATTTCAGTGTTTCATCGTCAATAAGAAGGTCCAAGGGATACAGTAAACCTAAAGTGAAGCATCGGAATCTATAACTAGTGTCACAGGGATGGTTCAAGACA
This sequence comes from Schistocerca americana, assembly GCF_021461395.2. NCBI lineage: Eukaryota > Metazoa > Arthropoda > Insecta > Orthoptera > Acrididae > Schistocerca > Schistocerca americana. The sequence continues at coordinate 1,180,428 of NW_025726104.1, forward strand.
TAGACTGTAAGAAGAGTCAGTATTCTTGTACTTAAGTGGGCATTGTGTCTTTTGTATTTAATTCCGAAGCAATTTCTGTGTTTTATCTTCAATAAGAAGGTCCAAGGGATACAATAAACCTGAAGTGAAGCATCAGGGTCTATAGCTAGTGTCACAGGAATGGTTCAAAACATAGTCAGTAAGAAGAGTCAGTCTTCTTCAACATATGTCGGCATTGTGCCTTTTATATTTACTTCCTATGCAATTTCTGTGTTTCATCGACAATAAGAAGGTCCATGGGATACAGTAAACCTGGAGTGAAGCATCGGAATCTGTAACTAGTGTCACAGGAATGGCTCAAAACATCGACATTAAGAAGAGTCAGTCTTCTTGTACTTAATTCGGCATTGTGCCTTTAGTATTTAAAACCGATGCCATTTCTGTGTTTCATCGTGAATAAGAAGGTCAGAGGGAAACAGTAAATCTGAAGTCAAGCATCGGAATCTATTACTAGTGTCACAGGAATGGTTCAAAACATAGTCAGTAAGAAGAGTCAGTCTTCTTGTACTTAAGTCGGCTTTGTGCCTTTTGTATTTAATTCCGATGCAATTTCTGTGTTTCATCGTCAATAAGAAGGTCCAAGGGATACAGTAAACCTGAAGTGAAGCATCAGAATCTATAACTAGTGTCACAGGAGTGGTTCAAAACATAACCAGTGAGAAGAGTCAGTCTTCTTGTACTTAAGTCGGCATTGTGCCTTTTGTATTTAATTCCGATGCAATTTCTGTGTTTCATCGTCAATAAGAAGGTCCAAGGGATACAGTAAATCTGGAGTGAAGAATCGGAATCTATAACTAGTGTCATAGAAATGAATCAAAACATAGTCTGTAAGAAGAGTCAATCTTCTTGTACTAATGTCGGCATTGTGCCTTTTGTATTTAATTCCGATGCAATTTCAGTGTTTCATCGTCAATAAGAAGGGCCAAGGGATACAGAAAACCAGAAGTGAAGCGTCGGAATCTATAACTAGTGTCACAGGGATGGTTCAAAACATAGACAGTAAGAAGAGTCAGTATTCTTGTACTTAAGTCGGCATTGTGCTTTTCTATTTAATTCCAATGCAATTTCTGTGTTTCATCGTCAATAAGAAGGTCCTAGGGATATAGTAAACCTGGAGTGAAGCATCGGATTCTATAACTAGTGTCACAGGAATAAATCAAAACATAGTCAGCAAGAATAGTCAGTCTTCTTGTACTAAAGTCGGCATTGCGCCTTTTGTATTCAATTTCGATGCAATTGCAGTGTTTCATCGTCAATAAGAAGGTCCAAGGGATACAGTAAACCATAAGTGAAGCATCGGAATCCATAACTAGTGTCACAGGGATGGTTCAAAACATAGACAGTAAGAAGAGTCAGTATTCTTGTACTTAAGTCGGCATTCTGCCTTTTGTATTTAATTCCGATGCACTTTCTATGTTTCATCGTCAATTAGAAGGTCCAAGGGATACAGTAAACCTGGAGTGAAGCATCGGATTCTATAACTAGTGTCACAGGAATGAATTAAAACATAGTCAGCAAGAAGAGTCAGTCTTCTTGTACTAAAGTCGGCATTGCGCCTTTTGTATTCAATTTCGATGCAATTTCAGTGTTTCATCGTCAATAAGAAGGTCCAAGGGATACAGTAAACCTAAAGTGAAGCATCGGAATCTATAACTAGTGTCACAGGGATGGTTCAAGACATAGACTGTAAGAAGAGTCAGTATTCTTGTACTTAAGTGGGCATTGTGTCTTTTGTATTTAATTCCGAAGCAATTTCTGTGTTTTATCTTCAATAAGAAGGTCCAAGGGATACAATAAACCTGAAGTGAAGCATCAGGGTCTATAGCTAGTGTCACAGGAATGGTTCAAAACATAGTCAGTAAGAAGAGTCAGTCTTCTTCTACATATGTCGGCATTGTGCCTTTTATATTTACTTCCTATGCAATTTCTGTGTTTCATCGACAATAAGAAGGTCCATGGGATACAGTAAACCTGGAGTGAAGCATCGGAATCTATAACTAGTGTCACAGGAATGGCTCAAAACATCGACATTAAGAAGAGTCAGTCTTCTTGTACTTAATTCGGCATTGTGCCTTTAGTATTTAAAACCGATGCCATTTCTGTGTTTCATCGTGAATAAGAAGGTCAGAGGGAAACAGTAAATCTGAAGTCAAGCATCGGAATCTATTACTAGTGTCACAGGAATGGTTCAAAACATAGTCAGTAAGAAGAGTCAGTCTTCTTGTACTTAAGTCGGCTTTGTGCCTTTTGTATTTAATTCCGATGCAATTTCTGTGTTTCATCGTCAATAAGAAGGTCCAAGGGACACAGTAAACCTCAAGTGAAGCATCAGAATCTATAACTAGTGTCACAGGAGTGGTTCAAAACATAACCAGTGAGAAGAGTCAGTCTTCTTGTACTTAAGTCGGCATTGTGCCTTTTGTATTTACTTCCGATGCAATTTCTGTGTTTCATCGTCAATAAGAAGGTCCAAGGGATACAGTAAACCTGAAGTGAAGCACCGGAATCTATAACTAGTGTCACATGAATGGTTCAGATCATAGTCAGTAAGAAGAGTCAGAGTTCTTGTACTTAAGTCGCCATTGTGCCTTCTGTATTTAATTCCGATGCAATTCTGTGTTTCATCGTCAATAAGAAGGTCAGAGGGATACATTAAACCTGAACTGAGGCACCAGAATCTATAACTAGTGTCACTGTAATGGTTCAAAGCATAGACGGTAGGAAGAGTCAGTCATCTTTTACTTAAGTCGGCATTGTGCTTTTCTATTTAATTCCTATGCAATTTCTGTGTTTCATCGTCAATAAGAAGGTCCTAGGGATATAGTAAACCTGGAGTGAAGTATCGGAATCTATAACTAGTGTCACAGGAATGGTTCAAATCATAGACAGTAAGTAGCGTCAGTCTTCTTGTACTTAAGTCGGCATTGTGCCTCTTTATTTTATTCCGATGCAATTTCTGTGTTTCATCGTCAATTAGAAGTTCCAAGGGATACAGTAAACCTGGAGTGAAGCATCGGAATCTATAACTAGTGTCACAGGAATGGTTCAAAACATCGACAGTAAGAAGAGTCAGTCTTCTTGTACTTAATTCGGCATTGTGCCTTTAGTATTTAATTCCGATGCCATTTCTGTGTTTCATCGTGAATAAGAAGGTCAGAGGGATACAGTAAATCTGAAGTCAAGCATCGGAATCTATAACTAGTGTCACAGGAATGGTTTAAAACATAGTCAGTAAGAAGAGTCAGTCTTCTTGTACTTAAGTCAGCTTTGTGCCATTTGTATTTAATTCCGATGCGATTTCTGTGTTTCATCGTCAATAAGAAGGTCCAAGGGATACAGTAAACCTGAAGTGAAGCATCAGAATCTATAACTAGTGTCACAGGAATGGTTCAAAACATAGTCAGTAAGAAGAGTCAGTCTTCTTGTACTTAAGTCGGCATTGTGCCTTTTGTATTTATTTCCGATGCACTTTCTGTGTTTCATCGTCAACAAGAAGGTCCAAGGGCTACAGTATACCTGAAGTGAAGCACCGGAATCTATAACTAGGGTCACATGAATGGTTCAAATCTTAGTCAGTAAGAAGAGTCAGTCTTCTTGTACTTAAGTCGGCATTCTGCCTTTTGTATTTAATTCCGATGCACTTTCTTTGTTTCATCGTCAATAAGAAGGTCCAAGGGATACGGTAAAACTGGAGTGAAGCATAGGAAACGATAACTAGTGTCACAGGAATGAATGAAAACATAGTCAGCAAGAAGAGTCAGTCCTCTTGTACTAAAGTCGGCATTGCGCCTTTTGTATTCAATTCCCATGCAATTTCAGTGTTTCATCGTCAATAAGAAGGTCCAAGGGATACAGTAAACCAGAAGTGAAGCATCGCAATCTATAACTAGTGTCAGAGGGATGGTTCAAAACATAGACAGTAAGAAGAGTCAGTTTTCTTGTACTTAAGTGGGCATTGTGTCTTTTGTATTTAATTCCGAAGCAATTTCTGTGTTTTATCGTCAATAAGAAGGTCCAAGGGATACAGTATACCTGAAGTGAAGCACCGGAATCTATAACTAGTGTCACATGAATGGTTCAAATCATAGTCAGTAAGAAGAGTCAGAGTTCTTGTACTTAAGTCGCATTTTTGCCTTTTGTATTTAATTCCGATGCAATTTCTGTGTTTCATCGTCAATAAGAAGGTCAGAGGGATACATTAAACCTAAACTGAAGCACCGGAATCTATAACTAGTGTCACAGGAATGGTACAAAACATCGACAGTAGAAAGAGTCAGTCCTCTTGTACTTAATTCAGCATTGTGCCTTTAGTATTTAATTCCGATGCCATTTCTGTGTATCATCGTGAATAAGAAGGTCAGAGGGATACAGTAAATCTGAAGTCAAGCATCGGAATCTATAACTAGTGTCACAGGAATGGTTTAAAACATAGTCAATAAGAAGAGCCAGTCTTCTTGTACTTAAGTCAGCTTTGTGCCTTTTGTATTTAATTCCGATGCTATTTCTGTGTTTTATCGTCAATAAGAAGGTCCAAGGGATACAGTAAACCTGAAGTGAAGCATCAGAATCTATAACTAGTGTCACAGGAATGGTTCAAAACATAGTCAGTAAGAAGAGTCAGTCTTCTTGTACTTAAGTCGGCACTGTGCCTTTTTTATTTAATTCCGATGCAATTGCTGTGTTTCATCGTCAATAAGAAGGTCCAAGGGATACAGTAAACCTGAAGTGAAGCATCGGAATCTATAACTAGCGTCACAGGGATGGTTCAAAACATAGACAGTAAGAAGAGTCAGTATTCTTGTACTTAAGTCGGCATTCTGCCTTTTGTATTTAATTCCGATGCACTTTCTATGTTTCATCGTCAATTAGAAGGTCCAAGGGATACAGTAAACCTGGAGTGAAGCATCGGTATCTATAACTAGTGTCACAGGAATGAATAAAAACATAGTCAGCAAGAAGAGTCAGTCTTCTTGTACTAAAGTCGGCATTGCGCCTTTTGTATTCAATTTCGATGCAATTTCAGTGATTCATCGTCAATAAGAAGGTCCAAGGGATACAGTAAACCATAAGTGAAGCATCGGAATCTGTAACTAGTGTCACAGGGATGGTTCAAAACATAGACAGTAAGAAGAGTCAGTATTCTTGTACTTAAGTGGGCATTGTGTCTTTTGTATTTAATTCCGAAGCAATTTCTGTGTTTCATCTTCAATAAGAAGGTCCAAGGGATACAATTAACCTGAAGTGAAGCATCAGGGTCTATAGCTAGTGTCACAGGAATGGTTCAAAACATAGTCAGTAAGAAGAGTCAGTCTTGTTCTACATATGTTGGCATTGTGCCTTTTATATTTAATTCCTAATCAATTTCTGTGTTTCATCGACAATAAGAAGGTCCATGGGATACAGTAAACCTGGATTGAAGCATCGGAATCTATAACTAGTGTCACAGGAATGGCTCAAAACATCGACATTAAGAAGAGTCAGTCTTCTTGTACTTAATTCGGAATTGTGCCTTTAGTATTTAAAACCGATGCCATTTCTGTGTTTCATCGTGAATAAGAAGGTCAGAGGGATACAGTAAATCTGAAGTCAAGCATCGGAATCAATTACTAGTGTCACAGGAATGGTTCAAAACATAGTCAGTAAGAAGAGTCAGTCTTCTTGTACTTAAGTCGGCTTTGTGCCTTTTGTATTTAATTCCGATGCAATTTCTGTGTTTCATCGTCAATAAGAAGGTCCAAGGGATACAGTAAACCTGAAGTGAAGCATCAGAATCTATAACTAGTGTCACAGGAGTGGTTCAAAACATAGTCAGTGAGAAGAGTCAGTCTTCTTGTACTTAAGTCGGCATTGTGCCTTTTGTATTTACTTCCGATGCAATTTCTGTGTTTCATCGTCAATAAGAAGGTCCAAGGGATACAGTAAACCTGAAGTGAAGCACCGGAATCTATAACTAGTGTCACATGAATGGTTCAGATCATAGTCAGTAAGGAGAGTCAGAGTTCTTGTACTTAAGTCGCCATTGTGCCTTCTGTATTTAATTCCGATGCAATTCTGTGTTTCATCGTCAATAAGAAGGTCAGAGGGATACATTAAACCTGAACTGAAGCACCAGAATCTATAACTAGTGTCACTGTAATGGTTCAAAGCAGAGACGGTAGGAAGAGTCAGTCTTCTTTTACTTAAGTCGGCATTGTGCTTTTCTATTTAATTCCTATGCAATTTCTGTGTTCCATCGTCAATAAGAAGGTCCTAGGGATATAGTAAACCTGGAGTGAAGTATCGGAATCTATAACTAGTGTCACAGGAATGGTTCAAATCATAGACAGTAAGTAGCGTCAGTCTTCTTGTACTTAAGTCGGCATTGTGCCTTTTTATTTAATTCCGATGCAATTTCTGTGTTTCATCGTCAATTAGAAGTTCGAAGGGATACAGTAAACCTGGAGTGAAGCATCGGAATCTATAACTAGTGTCACAGGAATGGTTCAAAACATCGACAGTAAGAAGAGTCAGTTTTCTTGTACTTAATTCGGCATTGTGCCTTTAGTATTTAATTCCGATGCCATTTCTGTGTTTCATCGTGAATAAGAAGGTCAGAGGGATACAGTAAATCTGAAGTGAAGCATCAGAATCTATAACTAGTGTCACAGGAATGGTTCAAAACATAGTCAGTAAGAAGAGTCAGTCTTCTTGTACTTAAGTCGGCATTGTGCCTTTTGTATTTGTTTCCGATGCACTTTCTATGTTTCATCGTCAATGAGAAGGTCCAAGGGATACGGTAAAACTGGAGTGAAGCATCGGAAACGATAACTAGTGTCACAGGAATGAATGAAAACATAGTCAGCAAGAAGAGTCAGTCCTCTTGTACTAAAGTCGGCATTGCGCCTTTTGTATACAATTCCCATGCAATTTTAGTGTTTCATCGTCAATAAGAAGGTCCAAGGGATACAGTAAACCAGAAGTGAAGCATCGCAATCTATAACTAGTGTCAGAGGGATGGTTCAAAACATAGACAGTAAGAAGAGACAGTATTCTTGTACTTAAGTGGGCATTGTGTCTTTGTATCTAATTCCGAAGCAATTTCTGTGTTTCATCTTCAATAAGAAGGTCCAAGGGATACAATAAACCTGAAGTGAAGCATCAGGGTCTATAGCTAGTGTCACAGGAATGGTTCAAAACATAGTCAGTAAGAAGAGTCAGTCTTCTTGTACACAAGTCAGCATTGTGCCTTTTATATTTAATTCCTATGCAATTTCTGTGTGTCATCGCCAATAAGAAGGTCCAAGGGATACAGTAAACCTGAAGTGAAGCATCGGAATCTATAACTAGTGTAACAGGGTGGTTCAAAACATAGACAGTAAGTAGCGTCATTCTTCTTGTACTTAAGTCGGCATTGTGCCTTTTTTATTTAATTCCGATGCAATTTCTGTGTTTTATCGTCAATAAGAAGGTCCAAGGGATACAGTATACCTGAAGTGAAGCACCGGAATCTATAACTAGTGTCACATGAATGGTTCAAATCATAGTCAGTAAGAAGAGTCAGAGTTCTTGTACTTAAGTCGCATTTTTGCCTTTTGTATTTAATTCCGATGCAATTTCTGTGTTTCATCGTCAATAAGAAGGTCAGAGGGATACATTAAACCTAAACTGAAGCACCGGAATCTATAACTAGTGTCACTGTAATGGTTCAAAGAATAGACAGTAGGAAGAGTCAGTCTTCTTGTACCTAAGTCGGCATTGTGCTTTTCTATTTAATTCCTATGCAATTTCTGCGTTTCATCGTCAATAAGAAGGTCCTAGGGATATAGTAAACCTGGAGTGAAGCATCGGAATCTATAACTAGTGTCACGGGAATGGTTCAAATCATAGACAGTAAGTAGCGTCAGTCTTCTTGTACTTAAGTCGGCACTGTGCCATTTTTATTTAATTCCGATGCAATTTCTGTGTGTCATCGTCAATAAGAAGGTCCAAGGGATACAGTAAACCTGAAGTGAAGCATCGGAATCTATAACTAGTGTAACAGGGTGGTTCAAAACATAGACAGTAAGTAGCGTCATTCTTCTTGTACTTAAGTCGGCATTGTGCCTTTTTTATTTAATTCCGATGCAATTTCTGTGTTTTATCGTCAATAAGAAGGTCCAAGGGATACAGTATACCTGAAGTGAAGCACCGGAATCTATAACTAGTGTCACATGAATGGTTCAAATCATAGTCAGTAAGAAGAGTCAGAGTTCTTGTACTTAAGTCGCATTTTTGCCTTTTGTATTTAATTCCGATGCAATTTCTGTGTTTCATCGTCAATAAGAAGGTCAGAGGGATACATTAAACCTAAACTGAAGCACCGGAATCTATAACTAGTGTCACTGTAATGGTTCAAAGAATAGACAGTAGGAAGAGTCAGTCTTCTTGTACCTAAGTCGGCATTGTGCTTTTCTATTTAATTCCTATGCAATTTCTGTGTGTCATCGTCAATAAGAAGGTCCAAGGGATACAGTAAACCTGGAGTGAAGCATCGGAATCTATAACTAGTGTCACAGGAATGGTTCAAAACATCGACAGTAGAAAGAGTTAGTCTACTTGTACTTAATTCAGCATTGTGCCTTCAGTATTTAATTCCGATGCCATTTCTGTGTTTCATCGTGAATAAGAAGGTCAGAGGGAAACAGTAAATCTGAAGTCAAGCATCGGAATCTTTAACTAGTGTCACAGGGATGGATCAAAACATAGACAGTAAGAAGAGTCAGTATTCTTGTACTTAAGTGGGCATTGTGTCTTTTGTATTTAATTCCGAAGCAATTTCTTTGTTTCATCGTCAATAAGAAGGTCCAAGGGATACAATAAACCTGAAGTGAAGCATCGGGGTCTATAGCTAGTGTCACAGGAATGGTTCAAAACATAGTCTGTAAGAAGAGTCAGTCTTCTTGTACATAAGGCGGCATTGTGCCTTTTATATTTAATTCCTATGCAATTTCTGTGTTTCACCGTCAATAAGAAGGTCCTAGGGATACAGTAAACCTGAAGTGAAGCATCAGAATCTATAACTAGTGTAACAGGATTGGTTCAAACCATAGACAGTAAGTAGCGTCATTCTTCTTGTACTTAAGTCGGCATTGTGAATTTTTTATTTAATTCCGAAGCAATTTCTGTGTTTCATCGTCAATAAGAAGGTCCAAGGGATACAATAAACCTGAAGTGAAGCATCAGGGTCTATAGCTAGTGTCACAGGAATGGTTCAAAACATAGTCAGTAAGAAGAGTCAGTCTTCTTCTACATATGTCGGCATTTTGCCTTTTATATTTACTTCCTATGCAATTTCTGTGTTTCATCGACAATAAGAAGGTCCATGGGATACAGTAAACCTGGAGTGAAGCATCGGAATCTATAACTAGTGTCACAGGAATGGCTCAAAACATCGACATTAAGAAGAGTCAGTCTTCTTGTACTTAATTCGGCATTGTGCCTTTAGTATTTAAAACCGATGCCATTTCTGTGTTTCATCGTGAATAAGAAGGTCAGAGGGATACAGTAAATCTGAAGTCAAGCATCGGAATCTATTACTAGTGTCACAGGAATGGTTCAAAACATAGTCAGTAAGAAGAGTCAGTCTTCTTGTACTTAAGTCGGCTTTGTGATTTTTGTATTTAATTCCGATGCAATTTCTGTGTTTCATCGTCAATAAGAAGGTCCAAGGGATACAGTAAACCTGAAGTGAAGCATCAGAATCTATAACTAGTGTCACAGGAGTGGTTCAAAACATAGTCAGTGAGAAGAGTCAGTCTTCTTGTACTTAAGTCGGCATTGTGAGTTTTGTATTTACTTCCGATGCAATTTCTGTGTTTCATCGTCAATAAGAAGGTCCAAGGGATACAGTAAACCTGAAGTGAAGCACCGGAATCTATAACTAGTGTCACATGAATGGTTCAGATCATAGTCAGTAAGAAGAGTCAGAGTTCTTGTACTTAAGTCGCATTTTTGCCTTTTGTATTTAATTCCGATGCAATTTCTGTGTTTCATCGTCAATAAGAAGGTCAGAGGGATACATTAAACCTAAACTGAAGCACCGGAATCTATAACTAGTGTCACTGTAATGGTTCAAAGAATAGACAGTAGGAAGAGTCAGTCTTCTTGTACCTAAGTCGGCATTGTGCTTTTCTATTTAATTCCTATGCAATTTCTGTGTTTCATCGTCAATAAGAAGGTCCTAGGGATATAGTAAACCTGGAGTGAAGCATCGGAATCTATAACTAGTGTCACAGGAATGGTTCAAATCATAGACAGTATGTAGCGTCAGTCTTCTTGTACTTAAGTTGGCACTGTGCCTTTTTTATTTAATTCCGATGCAATTTCTGTGTTTCATCGTCAATAAGAAGGTCCAAGGGATACAGTAAACCTGGAGTGAAGCATCGGAATCTATAACTAGTGTCACAGGAATGGTACAAAACATCGACAGTAGAAAGAGTCAGTCTTCTTGTACTTAATTCAGCATTGTGCCTTTAGTATTTAATTCCGATGCCATTTCTGTGTTTCATCGTGAATAAGAAGGTCAGAGGGATACAGTAAATCTGAAGTCAAGCATCGGAATCTATAACTAGTGTCACAGGAATGGTTTAAAACATAGTCAGTAAGAAGAGCCAGTCTTCTTGTACTTAAGTCAGCTTTGTGCCTTTTGTATTTAATTCCGATGCTATTTCTGTGTTTCATCGTCAATAAGAAGGTCCAAGGGATACAGTAAACCTGAAGTGAAGCATCAGAATCTATAACTAGTGTCACAGGAATGGTTCAAATCATAGACAGTAAGTAGCGTCAGTCTTCTTGTACTTAAGTTGGCACTGTGCCTTTTTTATTTAATTCCGATGCAATTTCTGTGTTTCATCGTCAATAAGAAGGTCCAAGGGATACAGTAAACCTGGAGTGAAGCATCGGAATCTATAACTAGTGTCACAGAGATGGTTCAAAACATAGACAGTAAGAAGAGTCAGTTTTCTTGTACTTAAGTGGGCATTGTGACTTTTGTATTTAATTCCGAAGCAATTTCTGTGTTTCATCTTCTATAAGAAGGTCCAAGGGATACAATAAACCTGAAGTGAAGCATCAGGGTCTATAGCTAGTGTCACAGGAATGGTTCAAAACATAGTCAGTAAGAAGAGTCAGTCTTCTTCTACATATGTCGGCATTGTGCCTTTTATATTTAATTCCTATGCAATTTCTGTGTTTCATCGACAATAAGAAGGTCCATGAGATACAGTAAACCTGGAGTGAAGCATCGGAATCTATAACTAGTGTCACAGGAATGGCTCAAAACATCGACATTAAGAAGAGTCAGTCTTCTTGTACTTAATTCGGAATTGTGCCTTTAGTATTTAAAACCGATGCCATTTCTGTGTTTCATCGTGAATAAGAAGGTCAGAGGGATACAGTAAATCTGAAGTCAAGCATCGGAATCTATTACTAGTGTCACAGGAATGGTTCAAAACATAGTCAGTAAGAAGAGTCAGTCTTCTTGTACTTAAGTCGGCTTTGTGCCCTTTTGTATTTAATTCCGATGCAATTTCTGTGTTTCATCGTCAAGAAGAAGGTCCAAGGGATACAGTAAACCTGAAGTGAAGCATCAGAATCTATAACTAGTGTCACAGGAGTGGTTCAAAACATAGTCAGTGAGAAGGGTCAGTCTTCTTGTACTTAAGTCAGCATTGTGCCTTTTGTATTTACTTCCGATGCAATTTCTGTGTTTCATCGTCAATAACAAGGTCCAAGGGATACAGTAAACCTGAAGTGAAGCACCGGAATCTATAACTAGTGTCACATGAATGGTTCAGATCATAGTCAGTAAGAAGAGTCAGAGTTCTTGTACTTAAGTCGCCATTGTGCCTTCTGTATTTAATTCCGAAGCAATTTCTGTGTTTCATCGTCAATAAGAAGGTCCAAGGGATACAATTAACCTGAAGTGAAGCATCAGGGTCTATAGCTAGTGTCACAGGAATGGTTCAAAACATAGTCAGTAAGAAGAGTCAGTCTTCTTGTGCATAAGGCGGCATTGTGCCTTTTAATCTTAATTCCTATGCAATTTCTGTGTTTCACCGTCAATAAGAAGGTCCTAGGGATACAGTAAACCTGAAGTGAAGCATCGGAATCTATAACTAGTGTAACAGGATTGGTTCAAATCATAGACAGTAAGTAGCGTCATTCTTCTTGTACTTAAGTCGGCATTGTGCCTTTTTTATTTAATTCCGATGCAATTTCTGTGTTTCATCGTCAATAAGAAGGTCCAAGGGATACAGTATACCTGAAGTGAAGCACCGGAATCTATAACTAGTGTCACATGAATGGTTCAAATCATAGTCAGTAAGAAGAGTCAGAGTTCTTGTACTTAAGTCGCCATTGTGCCTTTAGTATTTAATTCCGATGCAATTTCTGTGTTTCATCGTCAATAAGAAGGTCAGAGTGATACATTAAACCTGAACTGAAGCACCGGAATCTATAACTAGTGTCACTGTAATGGTTCAAAGAATAGACAGTAGGAAGAGTCAGTCTTCTTATACTTAAGTCGGCATTGTGCTTTTCTATTTAATTCCTATGCAATTTCTGTGTTTCATCGTCAATAAGAAGGTCCTAGGGATATGGTAAACCTGGAGTGAAGCATCGGATTCTATAACTAGTGGCACAGGAATGGTTCAAAACATAGACAGTAAGTAGCGTCAGTCTTCTTGTACTTAATTCGGCATTGTGCCTTTAGTATTTAATTCCGATGCCATTTCTGTGTTTCATCGTGAATAAGATGGTCAGAGGGATACACTAAATCTGAAGTCAAGCATCGGAATCTATAACTAGTGTCACAGGAATGGTTTAAAACATAGTCAGTAAGAACAGTCAGTCTTCTTGTACTTAAGTCAGCTTTGTGCCTTTTGTATTTAATTCCGATGCGATTTCTGTGTTTCATCGTCAATAAGAACGTCCAAGGGATACAGTAAACCTGAAGTGAAGCATCAGAATCTATAACTAGTGTCACAGGAATGGTTCAAAACATAGTCAGTAAGAAGAGTCAGTCTTCTTGTACTTAAGTCGGCTTTGTGCCTTTTGTATTTATTTCCGATGCAATTTCTGTGTTTCATCGTTAACAAGAAGGTCCAAGGGATCCAGTATACCTGAAGTGAAGCACCGGAATCTATAACTAGTGTCACATGAATGAGTCAAATCATAGTCAGTAAGAAGAATCGGACATCTTGTACTTATGTCGCCATTGTGCCTTTTGTATTTAATTCCGATGCAATTTCTGTGTTTCATCGTCAATAAGAAGGTCCAAGGGATACAGTAAACCTGGAGTGAAGCATCGGAATCTATAACTAGTGTCACATGAATGGTTCAAAACATAGACAGTAAGAAGAGTCAGTCTTCTTGTACTTAATTCGGAATTGTGCCTTTTGTATTTAATTCCGATGGTATTTCTGTGTTTCATCGTCAATAAGAGGGTCTGAGGGATACAGTAAACCTGAAGTGAAGCATCGGAATCCATAACTAGTGTCACAGGAATGGTTCGAAACATAGTCAGTAAGAAGAGTCAGTCTTCTTGTACTTAAGTCGGCAATGTGCCTTTTGTATATAATTCCGATTCAATTTCTTTGTTTCATCGTAAATGAAAAGGTCCAAGGGATACAGTAAACCTGGAGTAAAGCATCAGAATCTGTAACTAGTGACACTGGAATGGTACAAAACATAGACAGTAGGAAGAGTCAGTCTTCTTGCACTTAAGTCGGCATTGTAACTTTTCTATTTAATTCCGATGCAATTGCTGTGTTTCATCGTCAATAAGAAGGCCCACGGGATACAGTAAACCTGAAGTGAAGCATCGGAATCTATAAGTAGTGTCACAGGAATGGTTCAAATCATAGTCAGTAAGAAGAGTCAGTCCTCTTGTACTTAAGTCGGCATTGTGCCTTTTGTAATTATTTCCGATGCATTTTCTATGTTTCATCGTCAATAAGAAGGTCCAAGGGTTATAGTAAACCTGGAGTAAAGCTACGGAATCTATAACTAGTGTAACAGGAATGGTTCAAAACATAGACAGTAAGTAGCGTCAGGCTTCTTGTACTAAAGTCGGCATTGTGATTTTTTATTGAATTCCGATGCAAATTCTGTGTTTCATCGTCAATAAGAAGGTCCAAGGGATACAGTAAATCTGGAGTGAAGCATCGGAATCTATAACTAGTGTCACAGGAATGGTTCAAAACGTCGACAGTAAGAAGAGTCAGTCTTCTTGTACTTAATTTGAAATTGTGCCTTTAGTACTTAATTCCGATGCAATATCTGTGTTACATCGTGAATAAGAAGGTCAGAGGGATACAGTAAATCTGAAGTCAAGCATCGGAATCTATAACTAGTGTCACAGGAATGGTTCAAAACATAGTCAGTAAGAAGAGTCAGTCTTCTTGTACTTAAGTCGGCATTGTGCCTTTTGTATTTATTTCCGATGCAATTTCTATGTTTCATCGTCAATACGAAGGTCCAAGGGATACAGTAAACCTGGAGTGAAGCATCGGAATGTATAACTAGTGTCACAGGAATGAACCAAACATAGTCAGTAAGAAGAGTCAGTCTTCTTGTACTTAAGTCGGCATTGTGCCTTTTGTATTTAATTCCGATGCAATTTCAGTGTTTCACGTCAATAATAAGGTCCAAGGGATACAGTAAACCAGAAGTGAAGCATCGGAATCTATAACTAGTGTCACAGGGATGGTTCAAAACACAGACAGTAAGAACAGTCAGTATTATTGTACTTAAGTCGGCATTGTGCCTTTTGTATTTAATTCCGATGCAATTTCTGTGTTTCATCGTCAATAAGAAGGTCAGAGGGATACATTAAACCTGAACTGAAGCACCGGAATCTATAACCAGTGTCACTATAATGGTTCAAAGCATAGCAATAGGAAGAGTCAGTCTTCTTGTACTTTAGTCGGCATTGTGCCTTTTCTATTTAATTCCTATGCAATTTCTGTGTTTCATCGTCAATAAGAAGGTCCTAGGGATATAGTAAACCTGGAGAGAAGCATCGGAATCTATAACTAGTGTCACAGGAATGGTTCAAAACATAGCCAGTAAGCAGCGTCAGTCTTCTTGTACTTAAGTCGGCATTGTGCCTTTTTTATTTAATTCCGATGCAATTTCTGTGTTTCATCGTCAATAAGAAGGTCCAAGGGATACAGTAAACCTGCAGTGAAGCATCGGAATCTATTACTAGTGTCACAGGAATGGTTCAAAACATCGACAGTAAGAAGAGTCAGTCTTCTTGTACTTAATTTGGCGTTGTGCTTTTAGTATTTAATTCCGATGCCATTTCTGTGTTTCATCGTGAATAAGAAGGTCAGAGGGATACAGTAAATCTGAAGTCAAGCATCGGAATCTATAAGTAGTGTCACAGGAATGGCTTAAAACATAGTCAGTAAGAAGAGTCAGTCTTCTTGTACTTAAGTCGGCTTTGTGCATTTTGTATTTAATTCCGATGCAATTTCTGTGTTTCATCGTCAATAAGAAGGTCCAAGGGATACAGTAAACCTGAAGTGAAGCATTAGAATCAATAACTAGTGTCACAGGAATGGGTCAAATCATAGTCAGTAAGAAGAGTCAGTCTTCTTGTACTTAAGTCGGCATTGTGCCTTTTGTATTTATTTCCGATGCAATTTCTGTGTTTCATCGTCAACAAGAAGGTCCAAGGGATACAGTAAACCTGAAGTGAAGCACCGGAATCTATAACTAGTGTCACATGAATGAGTCAAATCATAGTCAGTAAGAAGAGTCGGACATCTTGTACTTATGTCGCCATTGTGCCTTTTGTATTTAATTCCGATGCAATTTCTGTGTTTCATCGTCAATAAGAAGGTCCAAGGGATACAGTAAACCTGGAGTGAAGCATCGGAATCTATAACTAGTGTCACATGAATGGTTCAAAACATAGACAGTAAGAAGAGTCTGTCTTCTTGTACTTAAGTCGGCATTGTGCCTTTTGTATTTAATTCCGATTCAATTTCTTTGTTTCATCGTCAATGAGAAGGTCCAAGGGATACAGTAAACCTGGAGTAAAGCATCAGAATCTGTAACTAGTGACACTGGAATGGTACAAAACATAGACAGTAGGAAGAGTCAGTCTTCTTGCACTTAAGTCGGCATTGTAACTTTTCTATTTAATTCCGATGCAATTGCTGTGTTTCATCGTCAATAAGAAGGCCCACGGGATACAGTAAACCTGAAGTGAAGCATCGGAATCTATAAGTAGTGTCACAGGAATGGTTCAAATCATAGTCAGTAAGAAGAGTCAGTCCTCTTGTACTTAAGTCGGCATTGTGCCTTTTGTAATTATTTCCGATGCATTTTCTATGTTTCATCGTCAATAAGAAGGTCCAAGGGATACAGTAAACCTGGAGTGAAGCATCGGAATCTATAACAAGTCTCACAGGAATGAACCAAACATAGTCAGTAAGAAGAGTCAGTCTTCTTGTACTAAAGTCGGCATTGTGCCTTTTCTATTTAATTCCTACGCAATTTCTGTGTTTCATCGTCAATAAGAAGGTCCAAGGGTTATAGTAAACCTGGAGTAAAGCTACGGATTCTATAACTAGTGTAACAGGAATGGTTCAAAACATAGACAGTAAGTAGCGTCAGGCTTCTTGTACTAAAGTCGGCATTGTGATTTTTTATTTAATTCCGATGCAAATTCTGTGTTTCATCGTCAACAAGAAGGTCCAAGGGATACAGTAAATCTGGAGTGAAGCATCGGAATCTATAACTAGTGTCACAGGAATGGTTCAAAACGTCGACAGTAAGAAGAGTCAGTCTTCTTGTACTTAATTTGGCATTGTGCCTTTAGTACTTAATTCCGATGCAATTTCTGTGTTACATCGTGAATAAGAAGGTCAGAGGGATACAGTAAATCTGAAGTCAAGCATCGGAATCTATAACTAGTGTCACAGGAATGGTTCAAAACATAGTCAGTAAGAAGAGTCAGTCTTCTTGTACTTAAGTCGGCATTGTGCCTTTTGTATTTATTTCCGATGCAATTTCTATGTTTCATCGTCAATACGAAGGTCCAAGGGATACAGTAAATCTGGAGTGAAGCATCGGAATGTATAACTAGTGTCACAGGAATGAACCAAACATAGTCAGTAAGAAGAGTCAGTCTTATTGTACTTAAGTCGGCATTGTGCCTTTTGTATTTAATTCCGATGCAATTTCAGTGTTTCACGTCAATAAGAAGGTCCAAGGGATACAGTAAACCAGAAGTGAAGCATCGGAATCTATAACTAGTGTCACAGGGATGGTTCAAAACATAGACAGTAAGAACAGTCAGTATTATTGTACTTAAGTCGGCATTGTGCCTTTTGTATTTAATTCCGATGCAATTTCTGTGTTTCATCGTCAATAAGAAGGTCAGAGGGATACATTAAACCTGAACTGAAGCACCGGAATCTATAACCAGTGTCACTATAATGGTTCAAAGCATAGCAATAGGAAGCGTCAGTCTTCTTGTACTTTAGTCGGCATTGTGCCTTTTCTATTTAATTCCTATGCAATTTCTGTGATTCATCGTCAATAAGAAGGTCCTAGGGATATAGTAAACCTGGAGAGAAGCATCGGAATCTATAACTAGTGTCACAGGAATGGTTCAAAACATAGACAGTAAGCAGCGTCAGTCTTCTTGTACTTAATTCGGCATTGTGCCTTTTTTATTTAATTCCGATGCAATTTCTGTGTTTCATCGTCAATAACAAGGTCCAAGGGATCCAGTAAACCTGCAGTGAAGCATCGGAATCTATTACTAGTGTCACAGGAATGGTTCAAAAATGGACAGTAAGAAGAGTCAGTCTTCTTGTACTTAATTTGGCGTTGTGCCTTTAGTATTTAATTCCGATGCCATTTCTGTGTTTCATCGTGAATGAGAAGGACAGAGGGATACAGTAAATCTGAAGTCAAGCATCGGAATCTATAACTAGTGTCACAGGAATGGTTCACATCATAGTCAGTAAGAAGAGTCAGTCTTCTTGTACTTACGTCGGGTTTGTGCCTTTTGTATTTAATTCCGATGCAATATCTGTGTTTCATCGTCAATAAGAATGTCCAAGGGATACAGTAAACCTGAAGTGAAGCATCAGAATCTATAACTAGTGTCACAGGAATGGTTCAAAGCATAGTCAGTAAGAAGAGTCAGTCTTCTTGTACTTAAGTCGGCATTCTGCCTTTTATATTTATTTCCGATGCAATTTCTGTGTTTCATCGTCAATAAGAAGGTCCAAGGTATACAGTAAACCTGAAGTGAAGCACCGGAATCTATAACTAGTGTCACATGAATGGTTCAAATCATAGTCGGTAAGAAGAGTCAGACTTCTTGTACTTAAGTCGCCATTGTGCCTTTTGTAATTAATTCCGATGCAATTTCAGTGTTTCATCGTCAATAAGAAGGTCCAAGGGATACAGTAAACCAGAAGTGAAGCTTCGGAATCTATAACTAGTGTCACAGGTATGGTTCGAAACATAGTCAGTAAGAACAGTCAGTATTCTTGTAGTTAAGTCGCCATTGTGCCTTTTGTATTTAATTCCGATGCAATTTCTGTGTTTCATCGTCAATACGAAGGTCAGAGAGATACATTAAACCTGAACCGAAGCACCGGAATCTATAACTAGTGTCACTATAACGGTTCAAAGCATAGACAGTCGGAAGAGTCAGTCTTCAGGTACTTAAGTCGGCATTGTGCCTTTTCTATTTAATTCCTATGCAATTTCTGTGTTTCATCGTCAATAGGAAGGTCCTAATGGTATAGTAAACCTGGAGAGAAGCATAGGAATCTATAACTAGTGTCACAGGAATGGTTCAAAACATAGACAGTAAGTAGCGTCAGTCTTCTTTTACTTGAGTCGTCATTGTGCCTTTTTTATTTAATTCCGATGCAATTTCTGTGTTTCATCGTCAATAAGAAGGTCCAAGGGATACAGTAAACCTGAAGTAAAGCGTCGGAATCTATTACTAGTGTCACAGGAATGGTTCAAAACATCGAAAGTAAGAAGAGTCAGTCTTCTTGTACTTAATTTGGCATTGTGCCATTAGTATTTAATTCCGATGCCATTTCTGTGTTTCATCGTGAATAAGAAGGTCAGAGGGATATAGTAAATCTCAAGTCAAGCATCGGAATCTGTAACTAGTGTCACATGAATGGTTTAAAACATAGTCAGTAAGAAGAGTCTGTCTTCTTGTACTTAAGTCGGCTTTGTGCCTTTTGTATTTAATTCCGATGCAATTTCTGTGTTTCATCGTCAATATGAAGGTCCAAGGGATACAGTAAACCTGAAGTGAAGCATCAGAATCTATAACTAGTGTCACAGGAATGGTTCAAAACATAGTCAGTAAGAAGAGTCAGTCTTCTTGTACTTAAGTCGGCATTGTGCCTTTTGTATTTATTTCCGATGCAATTTCTGTGTTTCATCGTCAACAAGAAGGTCCAAGGGATACAGTAAACCTGAAGTGTAGCACCGGAATCTATAACTAGTGTCACATGAATGGTTCAAATCATAGTCAGTAAGTAGAGTCTGACATCTTGTACTTAAGTCGCCATTGTTCCTTTTGTATTTAATTCCGATGCAATTCCTGTCTTTTATCGTCAATAAGAAGGTCCAAGGGATACAGCAAACCTGGAGTGAAGCATCGGAATCTATTACTAGTGTCACAGGAATGGTTCAAAACATAGTCAGTAAGAAGAGTCAGTCTTCTTGTACTTAAGTCGGCTTTGTGCATTTTGTATTTAATTCCGATGCAATTTCTGTGTTTCATCGTCAATAAGAAGGTCCAAAGGATACAGTAAACCTGAAGTGAAGCATCAGAATCTATAACTAGTGTCACAGGAATGTTGCAAATCATAGTCAGTAAGAAGAGTCAGTCTTCTTGTACTTAAGTAGGCATTGTGCCTTTTGTATTTAATTCCGATGCAATTTCTGTGTTTCATCGTCAATAAGAAGGTCCAAGGGATACAGTAAACTTGGAGTGAAGCATCGGAATCTATAACTAGTGTCACATGAATGGTTCAAAACATAGTAAGAAGAGTCAGTCTTCTTGTACTTAAGTCGGCATTGAGCCTTTTGTATTTAATTCCAATGCAATATCAGTGTTTCACGTCAATAAGAAGGTCCAAGGGATACAGTAAACCAGAAGTGAAGCATCGGAATCTATAACTAGTATCACAGGGATGGTTCAAAACATAGACAGTAGAACAGTCAGTATTCTTGTACTTAAGTCGGCATTGTGCCTTTTGTACTTAATTCCGATGCAATTTCTGTGTTTCATCGTCAATAAGAAGGTCAGAGGGATACATTAAACCTGAAATGAAGCACCGGAATCTATAACTAGTGTCACTATAATGGTTCAAAGCATAGACAATAGGAAGAGTCAGTCTTCTTGTACTTTAGTCGGCATTGTGCCTTTTCTATTTAATTCCTATGCAATTTCTGTGTTTCATAGTCAATAAGAAGGTCCTAGGGATATAGTAAACCTGGAGAGAAGCATCGGAATCTATAACTAGTGTCACAGGAATGGTTCAAAACATAGACAGTAAGCAGCCTCAGTCTTCTTTTACTTAAGTCGGCATTGTGCCTTTTTTATTTACTTCCGATGCAATTTCTGTGTTTCATCGTCAATAAGAAGGTCCAAGGGATACAGAAAACCTGGAGTGAAGCATCGGAATCTATTACTAGTGTCACAGGAATGGTTCAAAACATCGACAGTAAGAAGAGTCAGTCTTCTTGTACTTAATTTGGCGTTGTGCCTTTAGTATTTAATTCCGATGCAATTTCTGTGTTTCATCGTCGATAAGAAGGTGCAAGGGATACAGTAAACCTGAAGTGAAGCATCAGAATCTATAACTAGTGTCACAGGAATGGTTCAAATCATAGTCAGTAAGAAGAGTCAGTCTTCTTGTACTTAAGTCGGCATTGTGCCTTTTGTATTTATTTCCGATGTAATTTCTGTGTTTCATCGTCAACAAGAAGGTCCAAGGGATACAGTAAACCTGAAGTGAAGCACCAGAATCTATAACTAGTGTCACATGAATGATTCTAATCATAGTCAGTAAGACGAGTCAGACATCTTGTACTTAAGTCGCCATTGTGCCTTTTGTATTTAATTCCGATGCAATTTCTGTGTTTCATCGTCAATAAGAAGGTCCAAGGGATACAGTAAACCTGGAGTGAAGCATCGGAATCTATAACTAGTGTCACATGAATGGTTCAAAACATAGACAGTAAGAAGAGTCAGTCTTATTGCACTTAAGTCGGCATTGTGCCTTTTCTATTTAATTCCGATGCAATTGCTGTGTTTCATCGTCAATAAGAAGGT
The DNA here is from genome assembly GCF_021461395.2 of Schistocerca americana. Classification (NCBI taxonomy): domain Eukaryota; kingdom Metazoa; phylum Arthropoda; class Insecta; order Orthoptera; family Acrididae; genus Schistocerca; species Schistocerca americana. The sequence continues at coordinate 1,201,828 of NW_025726104.1, forward strand.
CCAAGGGATGCAGTAAACCTGAAGTAAAGCATCGGAATCTATAACTAGTGACACAGGAATGGTTCAAAACATAGACAGTAGGAAGAGTCAGTCTTATTGCACTTAAGTCGGCATTGTGCCTTTTCTATTTAATTCCGATGCAATTGCTGTGTTTCATCGTCAATAAGAAGGTCCAAGGGATGCAGTAAACCTGAAGTGAAGCATCGGAATCTATAACTAGTGTCACAGGAATGGTTCAAAACATAGTCAGTAAGGAGAGTCAGTGTTCTTGTACTTAAGTCGGCATTGTGCCTTTTGTATTTATTTCCGATGCAATTTCTATGTTTCATCGTCAATAAGAAGGTCCAAGGGATACAGTAAACTTGGAGTGAAGCATCGGAATCTATAACTAGTGTCACAGGAATGAACCAAAACATAGTCAGTAAGAAGAGTCAGTCTTCTTGTACTAAAGTCGGCATTGCGCCTTTTCTATTTAATTCCTACGCAATTTCTGTGTTTCATCGTCAATAAGAAGGTCCAAGGGATATAGTAAACCTGGAGTAAAGCCTCGGAATCTATAACTAGTGTAACAGGAATGGTTCAAAGCATAGACATTAAGTAGCGTCAGGCTTCTTGTTCTAAAGTCGGCATTGTGCCTTATTTATTTAATTCCGATGCAAATTCTGTGTTTCATCGTCAATAAGAAGGTCCAAGGGATACAGTAAACCTGGAGTGAAGCATCTGAATCTATAACTAGTGTCACAGGAATGGTTCAAAACGTTGACAGTAAGAAAAGTCAGTTTTCTTGTACTTAATTCGGCATTGTGCCTTTAGTATTTAATTCCGATGCAATTTCTGTGTTTCATCGTGAATAAGAAGGTCAGAGGGATATAGTAAATCTGAAGTCAAGCATCGGAATCTATAACTAGTGTCACAGGAATGGTTCAAAACATAGTCAGCAAGAAGAGTCAGACTTCTTGTACTTAAGTCGGCTTTGTGCCTTTTGTATTTATTTCCCATGCAATTTCTGTGTTTCATCGTCAATAAGAAGGTCCAGGGATACAGTAAACCTGAAGTGAAGCATCAGAATCTATAACTAGTGTCAGAGGAATGGTTCAAAGCATAGTCAGTAAGAAGAGTCAGTCTTCTTGTACTTAAGTCGGCATTGTGCCTTTTATATTTATTTCCGATGCAATTTCTGTGTTTCATCGACAATAAGAAGGTCCAAGGGATACAGTAAACCTTAAGTGAAGCACCGGAATCTATAACTAGTGTCACATGAATGGTTCAAATCATAGTCTGTAAGAAGAGTCAGTCTTCTTGTACTTAAGTCGCCATTGTGCCTTTTGTATTTAATTCCGATGCAATTTCAGTGTTTCATCGTCAATAAGAAGGTCTAAGGGATACAGTAAACCAGAAGTGAAGCATCGGAATCTATAACTAGTGTCACAGGTATGGTTCGAAACATAGACAGTAAGAACAGTCAGTATTCTTGTACTTAAGTCGGCATTGTGCCTTTTGTATTTAATTCCGATGCAATTTCTGTGTTTCATCGTCAATAAGAAGGTCAGAGGGATACATTAAACCTGAACTGAAGCACCGGAATCTATAACTAGTGTCACTATAAATGTTCAAAGCATAGACAGTAGGAAGAGTCAGTCTTCTTGTACTTAAGTCGGCATTGTGCCTTTTCTATTTAATTCATATGCAATTTCTGGATTTCATCGTCAATAAGTAGGTCCTAATGATATAGTAAACCTGGAGAGAAGCATCGGAATCTATAACTAGTGTCACAGGAATGGTTCAAAACATAGACAGTAAGAAGAGTCAGTCTATTTGTACTTAATTCGGAATTGTGCCTTTTGTATTTAATTCCGATGCAATTTCTGTGCTTCACCGTCAATAAGAAGGTCAGAGGGATACAGTAAACCTGAAGTGAAGCATCAGAATCTATAATAAGTGTCACAGGAATGGTTCAAAACATAGTCAGTAAGAAGAGTCAGTCTTCTTGTACTTAAGTCGGCATTGTTCCTTTTGTATTTATTTCCGATGCAATTTCTGTATTTCATCGTCAACAAGAAGGTCCAAGGGATGCAGTAAACCTGAAGTGAAGCACCGGAATTTATAACTAGTGTCACATGAATGGTTCAAATCATAGTCAGCAAGAAGAGTCTGACATCTTGTACTTAAGTCGCCATTGTTCCTTTTGCATTCAATTCCGATGCAATTCCTGTGTTTTATCGTCAATAAGGAGGTCCAAGGGATACAGTAAACCTGGAGTGAAGCATCGGAATCTATAACTAGTGCCACATGAATGGTTCAAAACATAGACAGTAAGAAGAGTCAGTCTTCTTGTACTTAATTCGGAATTGTGCCTTTTGTATTTAATTCCGATGCAATTTCTGTGCTTCATCGTCAATAAGAAGGTCAGAGGGATACAGTAAACCTGAAGTGAAGCATCGGAATCTATAACTAGTGTCACAGGAATGGTTCAAAACATAGTCAGTAAGGAGAGTCAGTCTTCTTGTACTTAAGTCGGCATTGTGCCTTTTGTATTTATTTCCGATGCAATTTCTATGTTTCATCGTCAATAAGAAGGTCCAAGGGATACAGTAAACTTGGAGTGAAGCATCGGAATCTATAACTAGTGTCACAGGAATGAACCAAATCATAGTCAGTAAGAAGAGTCAGTCTTCTTGTACTAAAGTCGGCATTGTGCCTTTTCTATTTAATTCCTACGCAATTTCTGTGTTTCATCGTCAATAAGAAGGTCCAAGGGATATAGTAAACCTGGAGTAAAGCCTCGGAATCTATAACTAGTGTCACAGGAATGGTTCAAAGCATAGACAGTAAGTAGCGTCAGGCTTCTTGTGCTAAAGTCGGCATTGTGCCTTATTTATTTAATTCCGATGCAAATTCTGTGTTTCATCGTCAATAAGAAGGTCCAAGGGATACAGTAAACCTGGAGTGAAGCATTGGAATCTATAACTAGTGTCACAGGAATGAATCAAAACATACTCAGTAAGAAGAGTCAGTCTTCTTGTACTAAAGTCGGCATTGTGCCTTTTGTATTTAATTCCGTTGCAATTTCAGTGTTTCATCGTCAATAAGATGGTCCAAGGGATACAGTAAACCAGAAGTGAAGCATCGGAATCTATAACTAGTGTCACAGGAATGGTTCAAAACATAATCAGTAAGAAGAGTCAGTCTTCTTGTACTTAAGGCGGCATTGTGCCTTTTGTATTTAATTCCGATTCAATTTCTGTGTTTCATCGTCAATAAGAAGGTCCAAGGGATACAGTAAACCTGGAGTAAAGCATCGGAATCTATAACTAGTGTCACAGGAATGGTTCAAAACATAGTCAGTGAGAAGAGTCAGACTTCTTGTACTTAAGTCGGCTTTGTGCCTTTTGTATTTATTTCCGATGCAATTTCTGTGTTTCATCGTCAATAAGAAGGTCCAGGGATACAGTAAACCTGAAGTGAAGCATCAGAATCTATAACTAGTGTCAGAGGAATGGTTCAAAGCATAGTCAGTAAGAAGAGTCAGTCTTCTTTTACTTAAGTCGGCATTGTGCCTTTTATATTTATTTCCGATGCAATTTCTGTGTTTCATCAACAATAAGAAGGTCCAAGGGATACAGTAAACCTCAAGTGAAGCACCGGAATCTATAACTAGTGTCACTATAAATGTTCAAAGCATAGACAGTAGGAAGAGTCAGTCTTCTTGTACTTAAGTCGGCATTGTGCCTTTTTTATTTAATTCCTATGCAATTTCTGTGTTTCATCGTCAATAAGAAGGTCCTAATGATATAGTAAACCTGGAGAGAAGCATCGGAATCTATAACTAGTGTCACAGGAATGGTTCAAAACATAGACAGTAAGAAGAGTCAGACTTCTTGTACTTAATTCGGAATTGTGCCTTTTGTATTTAATTCCGATGCAATTTCTGTATTTCATCGTCTACAAGAAGGTCCAAGGGATGCAGTAAACCTGAAGTGAAGCACCGGAATTTATAACTAGTATCACATGAATGGTTCAAATCATAGTCAGTAAGAAGAGTCTGACATCTTGTACTTAAGTCGCCAGTGTTCCTTTTGTATTCAATTCCGATGCAATTCCTGTGTTTTATCGTCAATAAGAAGGTCCAAGGGATACAGTAAACCTGGAATGAAGCATCGGAATGTATAACTAGTGCCACATGAATGGTTCAAAACATAGACAGTAAGAAGAGTCAGTCTTCTTGTACTTAATTCGGAATTGTGCCTTTTGTATTTAATTCCGATGCAATTTCTGTGCTTCATCGTCAATAAGATTGTCAGAGGGATACAGTAAACCTGAAGTGAAGCATCGGAATCTATAACTAGTGTCACAGGAATGGTTCAAAACATAGTCAGTAAGAAGAGTCAGTGTTCTTGTACTTAAGTCGGCATTATGCCTTTTGTATTTATTTCCGATGCAATTTCTATGTTTCATCGTCAGTAAGAAGGTCCAAGGGATACAGTAAACCTGGAGTGAAACATTGGAATCTATAACTAGTGTCACAGGAATGAATCAAAACATAGTCAGTAAGAAGAGTCAGTCTTCTTGTACTAAAGTCGGCATTGTGCCTTTTGTATTTAATTCCGATGCAATTTCAGTGTTTCATCGTCAATAAGATGGTCCAAGGGATACAGTAAACCAGAAGTGAAGCATCGGAATCTGTAACTAGTGTCACAGGGATGGTTCAAAACAGAGACAGTAAGAAGAGTCAGTATTCTTGTACTTAGGTGGGCATTGTGCCTTTTGTATTTAATTCTGAAGCAATTTCTGTGTTTCATCTTCAATAAGAAGGTCCAAGGGATACAACAAACCTGAAGTGAAGCATCAGAGTCTATAGCTAGTGTCACAGGAATGTTTCAAAACATAGTCAGTAAGAAGAGTCAGTCTTCTTGTACATAAGTCGGCATTGTGCCTTTTGTATTTAATTCCGATGCAATTTCTGTGTTTCATCGTCAGTAAGAAGGTCCAAGGGATACAGTAAACCTGAAGTGAAGCATCGGAATCTATAACTAGTGTAACAGGAATGGTTCAAAACGTAGACAGTGGGAAGAGTCAGTCTTCTTGTACTTAAGTCGGCAATGTGACTTTTGTATTTAATTCCGATGCAATTTCTGTGTTTCATCGTCAACACGAAGGTCAGAGGGATTCAGTAAACCTGAACTGAAGCACCGGAATCTATAACTAGTGTCACAGGAATGGTTGAAAACATTGACAGTAGGAAGAGTCAGTCTGCTTGTACTTAAGTCGGCATTGTGCCTTTTCTATTTAATTCCTATGCAATTTCTCTGTTACATCGTCAATAAGAAGGTCCAAGGGATACAGTAAACCTGAAGTGAAGCATCGGAATCTATAGCTAGTGTCACAGAAATGGTTCAAATCATAGATAGTAAGAAGAGTCAGTCTTCTTGTACATAAGTCGGCATTGTGCCTTTTGTATTTAATTCCGATGCAAATTCTTTGTTTCATTTATTTATTTATTTATTTATTTATTTATTGTTCCGTGGGACCACATTTAGGAGAAGTCTCCATGGTCATGGAACGAGTCAATACATGAAATTATAACACGATTGTAGAAACACATAAAATGAAACAAGTCGTTAGTTTAAATAAAGAAAATCAAGAATGTAACACTGGAATTTGCTTAATTTTTTATCTATTCCAGGAGCTCCTCGACAGAATAGAAGGAGTGAGCCATGAGGAAACTCTTCAGTTTAGACTTAAAAGTTTTTGGGCTACTGCTAAGATTTTTGAGTTCTTGTGGTAGCTTATTGAAAATGGATGCAGCAGAATACTGCACTCCTTTCTGCACAAGAGTCAAGTAAGTGCATTCCACATGCAGATTTGATTTCTGCCTAGTATTAACTGAGTGAAAGCTGCTAATAATAAGTTGGTCCAAAGGATACAGTGAACCTGAAGTGAAGCATCGGAATCTATAACTAGTGTCACAGGGATGGTTCAAAACATAGTCAGTAAGAAGAGTCAGTCTTCTTGTACTTAACTCGGCTTTGTGCCTTTTGTATATATTTCCGATGCAATTTCTGTGTTTCATCGTCAATAAGAAGGTCCAAGGGATACAGTAAGCCTGGAGTGAAGCATCGGAATCTATTACTAGTGTCACAGGAATGGTTCAAAACATCGACAGTAAGAAGAGTCAGTCTTCTTGTACTTAAATTGGCGTTGTGCCTTTAGTATTTAATTCCGATGCCATTTCTGTGTTTCATCGTGAATAAGAAGGTCAGAGGGATACAGTAAATCTGAAGTCAAGCATCGGAATCTATAAGTAGTGTCACAGGAATGGTTCAAAACATAGACAGTAAGTAGCGTCAGTCTTCTTGTACTTAAGTCGGCATTGTGCCTTTTTTATTTAATTCCGATGCAATTTCTGTGTTTCATCGTCAATAAGAAGGTCCAAGGGATACAGTAAACCTGGAGTGAAGCATCGGAATCTGTAACAAGTGTCACAGGAATGGTTCAAAACATCGACAGCAAGAAGAGTCAGTCTTCTTGTACTTAATTCGGCATTGTGCCTTTAGTATTTTATTCCGATGCCATTTCTGTGTTTCATCGTGAATAAAAAGGTCAGAGGGATAAAGTAAATCTGAAGTCAAGCATCGGAATCTACAACTAGTGTCACAGGAATGGTTCAAAACGTAGTCAGTAAGAAGAGTCAGTCTTCTTGTACTTAAGTCGGCTTTGTGCCTTTTGTATTTAATTCCGATGCAATTTCTGTGTTTCATCGTCAATAAGAAGGTCCAAGGGATACAGTAAACCTGAAGTGAACCATCAGAATCTATAACTAGTGTCACAGAAATGGTTCAAAACATAGTCAGTAAGAAGAGTCAGTCTTCTTGTACTTAAGTCGGCTTTGTGCCTTTTGTATATATTTCCGATGCAATTTCTGTGTTTCATCGTCAATAAGAAGGTCCAAGGGATACAGTAAACCTGAAGTGAAGCACCGGAATCTATAACTAGTGTCACATGAATGGTTCAAATAATAGTCAGTAAGAAGAGTCAGACATCTTGTACTTAAGTCGCCATTGTGCCATTTGTATTTAATTCCGATGCAATTTCTGTGTTTCATCGTCAATAAGAAGGTCCAAGGGATACAGTAAACCTGGAGTGAAGCATCGGAATCTATAACTAGTGTCACAGGAATGGTTCAAAACATAGTCAGTAAGAAGAGTCAGTCTTCTTGTATTTAAGTCGGCGTTGTGCCTTTTGTATTTAATTCCGATGCAATTTCTGTGTTTCATCGTCAATAAGAAGGTCCAAGCGATACAGTAAACCTGAAGTGAACCATCAGAATCTATAACTAGTGTCACAGAAATGGTTCAAAACATAGTCAGTAAGAAGAGTCAGTCTTCTTGTACTTAAGTCGGCTTTGTGCCTTTTGTATATATTTCCGATGCAATTTCTGTGTTTTATCGTCAATAAGAAGGTCCAAGGGATACAGTAAACCTGAAGTGAAGCACCGGAATCTATAACTAGTGTCACATGAATGGTTCAAATCATAGTCAGTAAGAAGAGTCAGACATCTTTTACTCAAGTCGCCATTGTGCCATTTGTATTTAATTCCGATGCAATTTCTGTGTTTCATCGTCAATAAGAAGGTCCAAGGGATACAGTAAACCTGGAGTGAAGCATCGGAATCTATAACTAGTGTCACATGAACGGTTCAAAACATAGACAGTAAGAAGAGTCAGTCTTCTTGTACTTAATTCGGAATGGTGCCTTTTGTATTTAATTCCGATGCAATTTCTGTGTTTCATCGTCAATAAGAAGGTCAGAGGGATACAGTAATCCTGAAGTGAAGCATCGGAATCTATAACTAGTGTCACAGGAATGGTTCAAAACATAGTCAGTAAGAAGAGTCAGTCTTCTTGTATTTAAGTCGGCGTTGTGCCTTTTGTATTTAATTCCGATGCAATTTCTGTGTTTCATCGTCAATAAGAAGGTCCAAGGGATACAGTAAACCTGGAGTGAAGCATCGGAATCTATAACTAGTGACACAGGAAAGGTTCAAATCATAGACAGTAGGAAGAGTCAGTCTTCTTGCACTTAAGTCGGCATTGTGCCTTTTGTATTTACTTCCGATGCAATTTCAGTGTTTCATCGTCAATACGAAGGTCCAAGGGATACAGTAAACCAGAAGTGAAGCATCGGAATCTATAACTAGTGTCACAGGGATGGTTCAAAGCATAGACAGTAAGAAGAGTCAGTATTCTTGTACTCAAGTGGGCATTGTGCCTATTGTATTTCATTCCGAAGCAATTGCTGTGTTTCCTCGTCAATAAGAAGGTCAGAGGGATACAGTTAACGTGAAGTGAAGCATCGGAATCTATAGCTAGTGTCACAGGAATGGTACAAACATAGTCAGTAAGAAGAGTTAGTCTTCTTGTACATAAGTCGGAATTGTGCCTTTTATATTTAATTCCGATGCAATTTCTGTGTTTCATCGTCAATAAGAAGGTCCAAGGGATACAGTAAGCCTGAAGTGAAGCATCGGCATCTATAACTAGTGTAACAGGAATGGTTCAAAACATAGACAGTAAGAAGAGTCAGTCTTCTTGCACTTAAGTCGGCATTGTGCCTTTTCTATTTAATTCCGATGCAATTGCTGTGTTTCCTCGTCAATAAGAAGGTCCAAGGGATACATTAAACCTGAAGTGAAACATCGGAATCTATAACTAGTGTCACAGGAATGGTCCAAACGTAGTCAGTAAGAAGAGTCAGTCTTCTTGTACTTAAGTCGGTATTGTGCCTTTTGTATTTAATTCCGATGCAATTTCTATGTTTCATCGTCAATAAGAAGGTCAGAGGGATACAGTTAACGTGAAGTGAAGCATCGGAATCTATAGCTAGTGTCACAGGAATGGTACAAAACATAGTCAGTAAGAAGAGTTAGTCTTCTTGTACATAAGTCGGAATTGTGCCTTTTATATTTAATTCCGATGCAATTTCTGTGTTTCATCGTCAATAAGAAGGTCCAAGGGATACAGTAAGCCTGAAGTGAAGCATCGGCATCTATAACTAGTGTAACAGGAATGGTTCAAAACATAGACAGTGGGAAGAGTCAGTCTTCTTGTACTTATGTCGGCATTGTGACTTTTGTATTTAATTCCTATGCAATTTCTATGTTTCATCGTCAATAAGAAGGTCCAAGGGATATAGTAAACCTGGAGTGAAGCATCGGAATCTATAACTAGTGACACAGGAATGGTACAAATCGTAGACAGTAGGAAGAGTCAGTCTTCTTGCACTTAATTCGGCATTGTGCCTTTTCTATTTAATTCCGATGCAATTTTTGTGTTTCATCGTTAATAAGAAGGTCCAAGGGATACAGTAAACAAGGAGTGAAGCATCGGAATCTATAACTAGTGTCACAGGAATGGTTCAAACATAGACAGTAAGTAGCGTCTGTCTTCTTGTACTTAAGTCGGCATTGTGCCTTATGTATTTAATTCCGATGAAATTTCTGTGTTCCATCGTCAACAAAAAGGTCAGAGGGATGCAGTAAACCTGAAGTGAAGCATCGGAATCTATAACTAGTGTCACAGGAATGGTTCAAAGCATAGACAGTAGGAAATGTCAGTCTATTTGTACCTAAGTCGGCATTCTGCCTTTTCTATTTAACTTCGATGCAATTTCTGTGTTTCATCGTCAATAAGAAGATCCAAGGGATATAGTGAACCTGGAGTGAAGCATCGGAATCCATAAGTAGTGTCACAGGAATGGTTCATGACATAGGCAGTAAGAAGAGTCAGTCTTCTTGTACTAGAATCGGCATTCTGCCTTTTTTATTTAATTCCGATGCAATTTCTGTATTTCATCATCAATAAGAAGGTTTAAGGGATACAGTAAACCTGGAGTGAAGCATCGGAATCTATAACTAGTGTCACAGGAATGGTTCAAAACATCGACAGTATGAAGAGACTGTCTTCTTGTACTTAATTCGGCATTGTGCCATTAGTATTTAATTCCGATGCAATTTCTGTGTTTCATCGTCAATAAGAAGGTCAGAGGGATAGAGTAAATCTGATGTGAAGCATCGGTATCTATAACTAGTGTCACAGGAATGGTTCAAAACATAGTCAGTAAGAAGAGTCAGTCTTCTTGTACATAAGTCGGCATTGCGCATTTTGTATTCAATTCCGATGCAATTTCTGTGTTTCATCGTCAATAAGAAGGTCTAGGGGATACAGTAAACCTGAAGTGAAGCATCGGAATCTATAACTAGTGTAACAGGAATGGTTCAAAACATAGACAGTGGGAAGAGTCAGTCTTCTTGTACTTAAGTCGGCAATGTGACTTTTGTATTTAATTCCGATGCAATTTCTGTGTTTCATCGTCAATACGAAGGTCAGAGGGATACAGTAAACATGAAGTGAAGCATCGGAATCTATAGCTAGTGTCACAGAAATGGTTCAAAACATAGATAGTAAGAAGAGTCAGTCTTCTTGTACTTAACTCGGCTTTGTGCCTTTTGTATATATTTCCGATGCAATTTCTGTGTTTCATCGTCAATAAGAAGGTCCAAGGGATACAGTAGACCTGAAGTGAAGCACCGGAATCTATAACTAGTGTCACTATAATGGTTCAAAACATAGACAGTAGGAAGAGTCAGTCTTCTTGTACTTAAATAGGCATTGAGCCTTTTCTATTTAATTCCTATGCAATTTCTGTGTTTCATCGTCAATAAGAAGGTCCTAGGGATATAGTAAACCTGGAGTGAAGCATCGGAATCTATAACTAGTGTCACAGGAATGGTTCAAAACATAGACAGTAAGTAGCGTCAGTCTTCTTGTACTTAAGTCGGCATTGTGCCTTTTTTATTTAATTCCGATGCAATTTCTGTGTTTCATCGTCAATAAGAAGGTCCAAGGGATACAGTAAACCTGGAGTGAAGCATCGGAATCTATAACAAGTGTCACAGGAATGGTTCAAAACATCGACAGCAAGAAGAGTCAGTCTTCTTGTACTTAATTCGGTATTGTGCCTTTAGTATTTTATTCCGATGCCATTTCTGTGTTTCATCGTGAATAAAAAGGTCAGAGGGATAATGTAAATCTGAAGTCAAGCATCGGAATCTACTACTAGTGTCACAGGAATGGTTCAAAACATAGTCAGTAAGAAGAGTCAGTCTTCTTGTACTTAAGTCGGCTTTGTGCCTTTTGTATTTAATTCCGATGCAATTTCTGTGTTTCATCGTCAATAAGAAGGTCCAAGGGATACAGTAAACCTGAAGTGAACCATCAGAATCTATAACTAGTGTCACAGGAATGGTTCAAAACATAGTCAGTAAGAAGAGTCAGTCTTCTTGTACTTAAGTCGGCTTTGTGCCTTTTGTATATATTTCCGATGCAATTTCTGTGTTTCATCGTCAATAAGAAGGTCCAAGGGATACAGTAAACCTGGAGTGAAGCATCGGAATCTATAACTAGTGTCACATGAACGGTTCAAAACATAGACAGTAAGAAGAGTCAGTCTTCTTGTACTTAATTCGGAATGGTGCCTTTTGTATTTAATTCCGATGCAATTTCTGTGTTTCATCGTCAATAAGAAGGTCAGAGGGATACAGTAAACCTGAAGTGAAGCATCGGAATCTATAACTAGTGTCACAGGAATGGTTCAAAACATAGTCAGTAAGAAGAGTCAGTCTTCTTGTATTTAAGTCGGCGTTGTGCCTTTTGTATTTAATTCCGATGCAATTTCTGTGTTTCATCGTCAATAAGAAGTTCCAAGGGATACAGTAAATCTGGAGTGAAGCATCGGAATCTATAACTAGTGACACAGGAATGGTTCAAATCATAGACAGTAGGAAGAGTCAGTCTTCTTGCACTTAAGTCGGCATTGTGCCTTTTGTATTTACTTCCGATGCAATTTCAGTGTTTCATCGTCAATAAGAAGGTCCAAGGGATACAGTAAACCAGAAGTGAAGCATCGGAAACTATAACTAGTGTCACAGGGATGGCTTAAAGCATAGACAGTAAGAAGAGTCAGTATTCTTGTACTCAAGTGGGCATTGTGCCTATTGTATTTCATTCCGAAGCAATTTCTGCGTTGAATCTTCAATAAAAAGGTCCAAGGGATACAATAAACCTAAAGTGAAGCATCAGAGTCTATAACTAGTGACAAAGGAATGGTTCAAAACATAGACAGTAAGAAGAGTCAGTCTTCTTGCACTTAGGTCGGCATTGTGCCTTTTCTATTTAATTCCGATGCAATTGCTGTGTTTCCTCGTCAATAAGAAGGTCCAAGGGATACATTAAACCTGAAGTGAAACATCGGAATCTATAACTAGTGTCACAGGAATGGTCCAAACGTAGTCAGTAAGAAGAGTCAGTCTTCTTGTACTTAAGTCGGTATTGTGCCTTTTGTATTTAATTCCGATGCAATTTCTATGTTTCATCGTCAATAAGAAGGTCAGAGGGATACAGTTAACGTGAAGTGAAGCATCGGAATCTATAGCTAGTGTCACAGGAATGGTACAAAACATAGTCAGTAAGAAGAGTTAGTCTTCTTGTACATAAGTCGGCATTGTGCCTTTTGTATTTAATTCCGATGCAATTTCTGTGTTTCATCGTCAATAAGAAGGTCCAAGGGAAACAGTAACCCTGAAGTGAAGCATCGGCATCTATAACTAGTGTAACAGGAATGGTTCAAAACATAGACAGTGGGAAGAGTCAGTCTTCTTGTACTTATGTCGGCATTGTGACTTTTGTATTTAATTCCTATGCAATTTCTATGTTTCATCGTCAATAAGAAGGTCCAAGGGATATAGTAAACCTGGAGTGAAGCATCGGAATCTATAACTAGTGACACAGGAATGGTACAAATCATAGACAGTAGGAAGAGTCAGTCTTCTTGCACTTAATTCGGCATTGTGCCTTTTCTATTTAATTCCGATGCAATTTTTGTGTTTCATCGTTAATAAGAAGGTCCAAGGGATACAGTAAACAAGGAGTGAAGCATCGGAATCTATAACTAGTTTCACAAAAGTGGTTCAAAACGTAGTCAGTAAGAAGAGTCAGTCTTCTTGTACTTAAGTCGGCATTGTGCCTTTTGTATTTAATTCCGATGCAATTTCTATGTTTCATCGTCAATAAGAAGGTCCAAGGGATATAGAAAACCTGGAGTGAAGCATCGGAATCTATAACTAGTGTCACAGGAATGGTTCAAACATAGACAGTAAGTAGCGTCTGTCTTCTTGTACTTAAGTCGGCATTGTGCCTTTTGTATTTAATTCCGATGCAATTTCTGTGTTCCATCGTCAACAAAAAGGTCAGAGGGATGCAGTAAACCTGAAGTGAAGCATCGGAATCTATAACTAGTGTCACAGGAATGGTTCAAAGCATAGACAGTAGGAAGAGTCAGTCTATTTGTACCTAAGTCGGCATTCTGCCTTTTCTATTTAACTCCGATGCAATTTCTGTGTTTCATCGTCAATAAGAAGGTCCAAGGGACATAGTGAACCTGGAGTGAAGCATCGGAATCCATAACTAGTGTCACAGGAATGGTTCATGACATAGGCAGTAAGAAGAGTCAGTCTTCTTGCACTAGAATCGGCATTCTGCCTTTTTTATTTAATTCCGATGCAATTTCTGTATTTCATCGTCAATAAGAAGGCTTAAGGGATACACTAAACCTGGAGTGAAGCATCGGAATCTATAACTAGTGTCACAGGAATGGTTCAAAACATCGACAGTATGAAGAGACTGTCTTCTTGTACCTAATTCGGCATTGTGCCATTAGTATTTAACTCCGATGCAATTTCTGTGTTTCATCGTCAATAAGAAGGTCAGAGGGATACAGTAAATCTGATGTGAAGCATCGGTATCTATAACTAGTGTCACAGGAATGGTTCAAAACATAGTCAGTAAGAAGAGTCAGTCTTCTTGTACTTAAGTCGGCATTGCGCATTTTGTATTCAATTCCGATGCAATTTCTGTGTTTCATCGTCAATAAGAAGGTCTAGGGGATACAGTAAACCTGAAAAGAAGCAACAGAATCGATAACTAGTGTCACAGGAATGGTTCAAAACATAGTCAGTAAGAAGAGTCAGTCTTCTTGTACATATGTCGGCATTGTGCCCTTTGTATTTAATTCCGATGAAACCTTTGTTTCTACGTCAATAAGAAGGCCCAAGGGATACAGTAAACCTGAAGTGATGAACCGGAATCTATAACTAGTGTCACAGGAATGGTTCAAAACATAGTCAGTAAGAAGAGTCAGTCTTCTTGTACTTAAGTCGGCATTGTGCCTTTTGTGTTTAATTCCGATGCAATTTCTGTGTTCCATCGTCAATAAGGAGGTCCAAGGGATACAGCAAATCTGGAGTGAAGCATAGGAATCTATAATTAGTGTCACAGGAATGGTTCAAAACATAGTCAGTAAGAAGAATCAGTCTTCTTGTACTTAAGTCGGCATTGTGCCTTTTGTATTTAATTCCGATGCAATTTTTGTGTTTCATCGTCAATAAGAAGGTCCAAGGGATACAGTAAGCCTGCAGGGGAAGCATCGGCATCTGTAACTAGTGTAACAGGAATGGTTCAAAGCATAGACAGTGGGAAGAGTCAGTTTTCTTGTACTTAAGTCGGCATTGTGACTTTTGTATTTAATACCGATGCAATTTCTGTGTTTCATCGTCAATACGATGGTCAGAGGGATACAGTAAACCTGAAGTGAAGCATCGGAATCTATAACTAGTGTCACAGGAATGGTTCAAAACATAGACAGTAGGAAGAGTCAGTCTTCTTGTACTTAAGTCCTCATTGTGCCTTTTCTATTTAATTCCCATGCAATTATGTGTTTCATCGTCAATAAGAAGGTCCAAGGGATATAGTAAACCTGAAGTGAAGCATCGGAATCTATAACTAGTGTCACAAAAGTGGTTCAAAACGTAGTCGGTAAGAAGAGTCAGTCTGCTTGTACTTAAGTCGGCATTGTGCCTTTTGTATTTAATTCCGATGCAATTTCTATGTTTCATCGTCAATAAGAAGGTCCAAGGGATATTGAAAACCTGGAGTGAAGCATCGGAATCTATAACTAGTGTCACAGGAATGGTTCAAACATAGACAGTAAGTAGCGTCAGTCTTCTTGTACTTAAGTCGGCATTGTGCCTTTTTTATTTAATTCCGATGCAATTTCTGTGTTTCATCGTCAAAAAGAAGGTCCAACGGATACAGTAAACCTGGAGTGAGGCATCGGAATCTATAACTAGTGTCACAGGAATGGTTCAAAACATCGACAGTATGAAGTGTCAGTCTTCTTGTACTCAATTCGGCATTGTGCCATTAGTATTTAATTCCGATGCAATTTCAGTGTTTCATCGTCAATGAGACGGTCCATGGGATACAGTAAACCTGAAGTGAAGCATCGGAATCTATAACTAGTGTCACATGAATGGATCAAATCATAGTCAGTAAGAAGAGTCAGACTTCTTGTACTTATGTCGCCATTGTGCCATTTGAATTTAATTCCGATGCAATTTCTGTGTTTCATCGTAAATAAGAAGGTCCAAGGGATACAGTAAACCTGGAGTGAAGCATCGGAATCTATAACAAGTGTCACAGGAATGGTTCAAAACATCGACAGTAAGAAGAGTCAGTCTTCTTGTACTTAATTCGGCATTGTGCCATTAGTATTTAATTCCGATGTAATTTCATTGTTTCATCGTCAATAAGAAGGCCCATGGGATACAGTAAACCTGAAGTGAAGCATCGGAATCTATAACTAGTGTCACAGGAATGGTTCAAAACATAGTCAGTAAGAAGAGTCAGTCTTCTTGTACATAAGTCGGCATTGCGCATTTTGTATTCAATTCCGATACAATTTCTGTGTTTCATCGTCAATAAGAAGGTCTAGGGGATACAGTAAACCTGAAGTGAAGCATCGGAATCTATAACTAGTGTAACAGGAATGGTTCAAAACATAGACAGTGGGAAGAGTCAGTCTTCTTGTACTTAAGTCGGCAATGTGACTTTTGTATTTAATTCCGATGCAATTTCTGTGTTTCATCGTCAATACGAAGGTCAGAGGGATACAGTAAACATGAAGTGAAGCATCGGAATCTATAGCTAGTGTCACAGAAATGGTTCAAAACATAGATAGTAAGAAGAGTCAGTCTTCTTGTACTTAACTCGGCTTTGTGCCTTTTGTATATATTTCCGATGCAATTTCTGTGTTTCATCGTCAATAAGAAGGTCCAAGGGATACAGTAAACCTGAAGTGAAGCACCGGAATCTATAACTAGTGTCACTATAATGGTTCAAAACATAGACAGTAGGAAGAGTCAGTCTTCTTGTACTTAAATAGGCATTGAGCCTTTTCTATTTAATTCCTATGCAATTTCTGTGTTTCATCGTCAATAAGAAGGTCCTAGGGATATAGTAAACCTGGAGTGAAGCATCGGAATCTATAACTAGTGTCACAGGAATGGTTCAAAACATAGACAGTAAGTAGCGTCAGTCTTCTTGTACTTAAGTCGGCATTGTGCCTTTTTTATTTAATTCCGATGCAATTTCTGTGTTTCATCGTCAATAAGAAGGTCCAAGGGATACAGTAAACCTGGAGTGAAGCATCGGAATCTATAACAAGTGTCACAGGAATGGTTCAAAACATCGACAGCAAGAAGAGTCAGTCTTCTTGTACTTAATTCGGTATTGTGCCTTTAGTATTTTATTCCGATGCCATTTCTGTGTTTCATCGTGAATAAAAAGGTCAGAGGGATAATGTAAATCTGAAGTCAAGCATCGGAATCTACTACTAGTGTCACAGGAATGGTTCAAAACATAGTCAGTGAGAAGAGTCAGTCTTCTTGTACTTAAGTCGGCTTTGTGCCTTTTGTATTTAATTCCGATGCAATTTCTGTGTTTCATCGTCAATAAGAAGGTCCAAGGGATACAGTAAACCTGAAGTGAACCATCAGAATCTATAACTAGTGTCACAGGAATGGTTCAAAACATAGTCAGTAAGAAGAGTCAGTCTTCTTGTACTTAAGTCGGCTTTGTGCCTTTTGTATATATTTCCGATGCAATTTCTGTGTTTCATCGTCAATAAGAAGGTCCAAGGGATACAGTAAACCTGAAGTGAAGCACCGGAATCTATAACTAGTGTCACATGAACGGTTCAAATCATAGTCAGTAAGAAGAGTCAGACATCTTGTACTTAAGTCGCCATTGTGCCATTTGTATTTAATTCCGATGCAATTTCTGTGTTTCATCGTCAATAAGAAGGTCCAAGGGATACAGTAAACCTGGAGTGAAGCATCGGAATGTATAACTAGTGTCACATGAACGGTTCAAAACATAGACAGTAAGAAGAGTCAGTCTTCTTGTACTTAATTCGGAATGGTGCCTTTTGTATTTAATTCCGATGCAATTTCTGTGTTTCATCGTCAATAAGAAGGTCAGAGGGATACAGTAAACCTGAAGTGAAGCATCGGAATCTATAACTAGTGTCACAGGAATGGTTCAAAACATAGTCAGTAAGAAGAGTCAGTCTTCTTGTATTTAAGTCGGCGTTGTGCCTTTTGTATTTAATTCCGATGCAATTTCTGTGTTTCATCGTCAATAAGAAGTTCCAAGGGATACAGTAAATCTGGAGTGAAGCATCGGAATCTATAACTAGTGACACAGGAATGGTTCAAATCATAGACAGTAGGAAGAGTCAGTCTTCTTGCACTTAAGTCGGCATTGTGCCTTTTGTATTTACTTCCGATGCAATTTCAGTGTTTCATCGTCAATAAGAAGGTCCAAGGGATACAGTAAACCAGAAGTGAAGCATCGGAATCTATAACTAGTGTCACAGGGATGGTTTAAAGCATAGACAGTAAGAAGAGTCAGTATTCTTGTACTCAAGTGGGCATTGTGCCTATTGTATTTCATTCCGAAGCAATTTCTGCGTTGAATCTTCAATAAAAAGGTCCAAGGGTTACAATAAACCTAAAGTGAAGCATCAGAGTCTATAACTAGTGACAAAGGAATGGTTCAAAACATAGACAGTAAGAAGAGTCAGTCTTCTTGCACTTAGGTCGGCATTGTGCCTTTTCTATTTAATTCCGATGCAATTGCTGTGTTTCCTCGTCAATAAGAAGGTCCAAGGGATACATTAAACCTGAAGTGAAACATCGGAATCTATAACTAGTGTCACAGGAATGGTCCAAACGTAGTCAGTAAGATGAGTCAGTCTTCTTGTACTTAAGTCGGTATTGTGCCTTTTGTATTTAAATCCGATGCAATTTCTATGTTTCATCGTCAATAAGAAGGTCAGAGGGATACAGTTAACGTG
Organism: Schistocerca americana; assembly: GCF_021461395.2. Classification (NCBI taxonomy): domain Eukaryota; kingdom Metazoa; phylum Arthropoda; class Insecta; order Orthoptera; family Acrididae; genus Schistocerca; species Schistocerca americana. The sequence continues at coordinate 1,220,137 of NW_025726104.1, forward strand.
AAGTGAAGCATCGGAATCTATAGCTAGTGTCACAGGAATGGTACAAAACATAGTCAGTAAGAAGAGTTAGTCTTCTTGTACATAAGTCGGCATTGTGCCTTTTGTATTTAATTCCGATGCAATTTCTGTGTTTCATCGTCAATAAGAAGGTCCAAGGGAAACAGTAACCCTGAAGTGAAGCATCGGCATCTATAACTAGTGTAACAGGAATGGTTCAAAACATAGACAGTGGGAAGAGTCAGTCTTCTTGTACTTATGTCGGCATTGTGACTTTTGTATTTAATTCCTATGCAATTTCTATGTTTCATCGTCAATAAGAAGGTCCAAGGGATATAGTAAACCTGGAGTGAAGCATCGGAATCTATAACTAGTGACACAGGAATGGTACAAATCATAGACAGTAGGAAGTGTCAGTCTTCTTGCACTTAATTCGGCATTGTGCCTTTTCTATTTAATTCCGATGCAATTTTTGTGTTTCATCGTTAATAAGAAGGTCCAAGGGATACAGTAAACAAGGAGTGAAGCATCGGAATCTATAACTAGTGTCACAGGAATGGTTCAAACATAGACAGTAAGTAGCGTCTGTCTTCTTGTACTTAAGTCGGCATTGTGCCTTTTGTATTTAATTCCGATGCAATTTCTGTGTTCCATCGTCAACAAAAAGGTCAGAGGGATGCAGTAAACCTGAAGTGAAGCATCGGAATCTATAACTAGTGTCACAGGAATGGTTCAAAGCATAGACAGTAGGAAGAGTCAGTCTATTTGTACCTAAGTCGGCATTCTGCCTTTTCTATTTAACTCCGATGCAATTTCTGTGTTTCATCGTCAATAAGAAGGTCCAAGGGACATAGTGAACCTGGAGTGAAGCATCGGAATCCATAACTAGTGTCACAGGAATGGTTCATGACATAGGCAGTAAGAAGAGTCAGTCTTCTTGCACTAGAATCGGCATTCTGCCTTTTTTATTTAATTCCGATGCAATTTCTGTATTTCATCGTCAATAAGAAGGCTTAAGGGATACAGTAAACCTGGAGTGAAGCATCGGAATCTATAACTAGTGTCACAGGAATGGTTCAAAACATCGACAGTATGAAGAGACTGTCTTCTTGTACCTAATTCGGCATTGTGCCATTATTATTTAATTCCGATGCAATTTCTGTGTTTCATCGTCAATAAGAAGGTCAGAGGGATACAGTAAATCTGATGTGAAGCATCGGTATCTATAACTAGTGTCACAGGAATGGTTCAAAACATAGTCAGTAAGAAGAGTCAGTCTTCTTGTACTTAAGTCGGCATTGCGCATTTTGTATTCAATTCCGATGCAATTTCTGTGTTTCATCGTCAATAAGAAGGTCTAGGGGATACAGTAAACCTGAAAAGAAGCAACAGAATCGATAACTAGTGTCACAGGAATGGTTCAAAACATAGTCAGTAAGAAGAGTCAGTCTTCTTGTACATATGTCGGCATTGTGCCCTTTGTATTTAATTCCGATGAAACCTTTGTTTCTACGTCAATAAGAAGGCCCAAGGGATACAGTAAACCTGAAGTGATGCACCGGAATCTATAACTAGTGTCACAGGAATGGTTCAAAACATAGTCAGTAAGAAGAGTCAGTCTTCTTGTACTTAAGTCGGCATTGTGCCTTTTGTGTTTAATTCCGATGCAATTTCTGTGTTCCAACGTCAATAAGGAGGTCCAAGGGATACAGCAAATCTGGAGTGAAGCATAGGAATCTATAATTAGTGTCACAGGAATGGTTCAAAACATAGTCAGTAAGAAGAATCAGTCTTCTTGTACTTAAGTCGGCATTGTGCCTTTTGTATTTAATTCCGATGCAATTTTTGTGTTTCATCGTCAATAAGAAGGTCCAAGGGATACAGTAAGCCTGCAGGGGAAGCATCGGCATCTGTAACTAGTGTAACAGGAATGGTTCAAAGCATAGACAGTGGGAAGAGTCAGTTTTCTTGTACTTAAGTCGGCATTGTGACTTTTGTATTTAATACCGATGCAATTTCTGTGTTTCATCGTCAATACGAAGGTCAGAGGGATACAGTAAACCTGAAGTGAAGCATCGGAATCTATAACTAGTGTCACAGGAATGGTTCAAAACATAGACAGTAGGAAGAGTCAGTCTTCTTGTACTTAAGTCCTCATTGTGCCTTTTCTATTTAATTCCCATGCAATTATGTGTTTCATCGTCAATAAGAAGGTCCAAGGGATATAGTAAACCTGAAGTGAAGCATCGGAATCTATAACTAGTGTCACAAAAGTGGTTCAAAACGTAGTCGGTAAGGAGAGTCAGTCTGCTTGTACTTAAGTCGGCATTGTGCCTTTTGTATTTAATTCCGATGCAATTTCTATGTTTCATCGTCAATAAGAACGTCCAAGGGATATTGAAAACCTGGAGTGAAGCATCGGAATCTATAACTAGTGTCACAGGAATGGTTCAAACATAGACAGTAAGTAGCGTCAGTCTTCTTGTACTTAAGTCGGCATTGTGCCTTTTTTATTTAATTCCGATGCAATTTCTGTGTTTCATCGTCAAAAAGAAGGTCCAACGGATACAGTAAACCTGGAGTGAGGCATCGGAATCTATAACTAGTGTCACAGGAATGGTTCAAAACATCGACAGTATGAAGTGTCAGTCTTCTTGTACTCAATTCGGCATTGTGCCATTAGTATTTAATTCCGATGCAATTTCAGTGTTTCATCGTCAATGAGACGGTCCATGGGATACAGTAAACCTGAAGTGAAGCATCGGAATCTATAACTAGTGTCACATGAATGGATCAAATCATAGTCAGTAAGAAGAGTCAGACTTCTTGTACTTATGTCGCCATTGTGCCATTTGAATTTAATTCCGATGCAATTTCTGTGTATCATCGTAAATAAGAAGGTCCAAGGGATACAGTAAACCTGGAGTGAAGCATCGGAATCTATAACAAGTGTCACAGGAATGGTTCAAAACATCGACAGTAAGAAGAGTCAGTCTTCTTGTACTTAATTCGGCATTGTGCCATTAGTATTTAATTCCGATGTAATTTCATTGTTTTATCGTCAATAAGAAGGCCCATGGGATACAGTAAACCTGAAGTGAAGCATCGGAATCTATAACTAGTGTCACAGGAATGGTTCAAGACATAGTCAGTAAGAAGAGTCAGTCCTCTTGTACTTAAGTCGGCATTGTGCATTTTGTATTTAATTCCGATGCAATTTGTGTGTTTCATCGTCAATAAGAAGGTCATAGGGATACAGTAAACCTGGAGTGAAGCATCGGAATCTATAACTAGTGACACAGGAATGGTTCAGAACAGAGACAGTAGGAAGAGTCAGTCTTCTTGCACTTAAGTTGGCATTGTGCCTTTTCTATTTATTTCCGATGCAATTGCTGTGTTTCATCGTCAATAAGAAGGTCCAAGGGATACAGTAAACCTGAAGTTAAGCATCGGCATCTATAACTAGTGTCACGGAAATGGTTCAAAGCATAGTCAGTAAGAAGAGTCAGTCTTCATGTACTGAAGTCGGCATTGTGCCTTTTGTATTTAATTCCGATGCAATTTCTGTGTTCATTCATCAACAAAAAGGTCAGAGGGATGCAGATAACCTGAAGTGAAGCATCGGAATCTATAACTAGTGTCACAGGAATGGTTCAAAGCATAGACAGTAGGAAGAGTCAGTCTATTTGTACTTAAGTTGGCATTCTGCCTTTTCTATTTAACTCCGATGCAATTTCAGTGTTTCATCGGCAATAATAAGGTCCAAGGGATATAGTAAACATGGAGTGAAGCATCGGAATCCATAACTAGTGTCACAGGAATGGTTCAAGACATAGGCAGTAAAAAGAGTCAGTCTTCTTGTACTAGAATCGGCATTGTGCTTTTTTAATTTATTTCCGATGCAATTTCTGTATTTCATCGTCAATAAGAAGGTTTAAGGGATACAGTAAACCTGGAGTGAAGCATCGGAATCTATAAGTAGTGTCACAGGAATGGTTCAAATCATAGTCAGTAAGAAGAGTCAGTCTTCTTGTACTTAGGTCGCATTGCGCATTTTGTATTCAATTCCGATGCAATTTCTGTGTTTCATCGTCAATAAGAAGGTCTAGGGGATACAGTAAACCTGAAGTGAAGCAACAGAATCTATAACTAGTGTCACAGGAATTGCTCAAAACATAGTCAGTAAGAAGAGTCAGTCTTCTTGTACTTAAGTCGGCATTGTGCCTTTTGTATTTAATTCCGATGCAATTTCTGTGTTTCATCGTCAATAAGGAGGTCCAAGGGATACTGCAAACTTGGAGTGAAGCATCGGAATCTATAATTAGTGTTACAGGAATGGTTCAAAACATAGTCAGTAAGAAGAGTCAGTCTTCTTGTACTTAAGTCGGCATTGTGCCTTTTGTATTTAATTCCTATGCAATTTTTGTGTTTCATCGTCAATAAGAAGGTCCATGGGATACAGTTAGCCTGAACTGAAGCATCGGCATCTATAACTAGTGTAACAGGAATGGTTCAGAACATAGACAGTGGGAAGAGTCAGTCTTCTTTTACTTAAGTCGGCATTGTGACTTTTGTATTTAATTCCGATGCAATTTCTGTGTTTCGTCGTCAATAAGGAGGTCCAAGGGATATAGTAAGCCTGGAGTGAAGCATCGGAATCTATAACTAGTGACACAGGAATGGTTCAGAACGGAGACAGTAGGAAGAGTCAGTCTACTTGCACTTAAGTTGGCATTGTGCCTTTTCTATTTATTTCCGATGCAATTGCTGTGTTTCATCGTCAATAAGAACGTCCAAGGGATACAGTAAACCTGAAGTGAAGCATCGGCATCTATAACTAGTGTCACGGAAATGGTTCAAAGCATAGTCAGTAAGAAGAGTCAGTCTTCATGTACTTAAGTCGGCATTGTGCCTTTTGTATTTAATTCCGATGCAATTTCTGTGTTTCATCGTCAATAAGAAGGTCCAAGATATTCAGTAAGCCTAATGTGAAGCATCGGAATCAATACATAGTGTCACAGGAATGGTTTAAAACATAGACAGTGGGAAGAATCAGTCTTCTTATACTTAAGTCGGCATTGTGCCTTTTGTATTTAATTCCGATGCAATTTCTGTGTTCATTCGTCAACAAAAAGGTCAGAGGGATGCAGATAACCTGAAGTGAAGCATCGGAATCTATAACTAGTGTCACAGGAATGGTTCAAAGCATAGACAGTAGGAAGAGTCAGTCTATTTGTACTTAAGTCGGCATTCTGCCTTTTCTATTTAACTCCGATGCAATTTCAGAGTTTCATCGGCAATAAGAAGGTCCAAGGGATATAGTAAACCTGGAGTGAAGCATCGGAATCCATAACTAGTGTCACAGGAATGGTTCAAGACATAGGCAGTAAGGAGAGTCAGTCTTCTTGTACTAGAATCGGCATTGTGCATTTTTAATTTAATTCCGATGCAATTTCTGTATTTCATCGTCAATAAGAAGGTTTAAGGGATACAGTAAACCTGGAGTGAAGCATCGGAATCTATAAGTAGTGTCACAGGAATGGTTCAAAACATAGTCAGTAAGAAGAGTCAGTCTTCTTGTACTTAGGTCGCATTGCGCATTTTGTATTCAATTCCGATGCAATTTCTGTGTTTCATCGTCAATAAGAAGGTCTAGGGGATATAGTAAACCTGAAGTGAAGCAACAGAATCTATAACTAGTGTCACAGGAATTGTTCAAAACATAGTCAGTAAGAAGAGTCAGTCTTCTTGTACTTAAGTCGGCATTGTGCCTTGTGTATTTAATTCCGATGCAATTTCTGTGTTTCATCGTCAATAAGGAGGTCCAAGGGATACAGCTAACTTGGAGTGAAGCATCGGAATCTATAATTAGTGTCACAGGAATGGTTCAAAACATAGTCAGTAAGAAGAGTCAGTCTTCTTGTACTTAAGTCGGCATTGTGCCTTTTGTATTTAATTCCGATGCAATTTTTGTGTTTCATCGTCAATAAGAAGATCCAAGGGATACAGTAAGCCTGAACTGAAGCATCGGCATCTATAACTAGTGTAACAGGAATGGTTCAAAACATAGACAGTGGGAAGAGTCAGTCTTCTTTTACTTATGTCGGCATTGTGACTTTTGTATTTAATTCCGATGCAATTTCTGTGTTTCATCGTCAATAAGAAGGTCAGAGGTATTCAGTAAACCTGAAGTGAAGCATCGGAATCTATAACTAGTGTCACAGGATTGGTTCAAAACATAGACAGTAGGAAGAGTCAGTCTTCTTGTACTTAAGTCAGCATTGTACCTTTTCTATTTAATTCCTATGCAATTTCTGTGTTTCATCGTCAATAAGAAGGTCCAAGGGATATAGTATCTCTGGAGTGCAGCATCGGAATCTATAACTAGTGTCACAGGAATGGTTAAAACATAGACAGTAAGTAGCGTCAGTCTTCTTGTACTTAAGTCGGTATTGTGCCTTTTTTATTTAATTCCGATGCAATTTCTGTGTTTCATCGTCAACAAAAAGGACAGAGGGATGCAGTAAACCTGAAGTGAAGCATCGGAATCTATAACTAGTGTCACAGGAATGGTTCAAAGCATAGACAGTAGGAAGAGTCAGTCTATTTGTACTTAAGTCGGCATTGCGCATTTTGTATTCAATTCCGATGCAATTTCTGTGTTTCATCGCCAATAAGAAGGTCTAGGGGATACAGGAAACCTGCAGTGAAGCAACAGAATCTATAACTAGTGTCACAGAAATCGTTCAAAACATAGTCAGTAAGAAGAGTTAGTCTTCTTGTACTTAAGTCGGCATTGTGCCTTTTGTATTTAATTCCGATGCTATTTCTCTGTTTCATCGTCAATAAGAAGGTCCAAGGGATACAGTAAACCTGAAGTGAAGCATCGGAATCTATAACTAGTGTTACATGAGTGGTTCAAAACATAGTCAGTAAGAAGAGTCAGTCTTCTTGTACTTAAGTCGGCATTGTGCCTTTTGTATTTAATTCCGATGCAATTTCTGTGTTTCATCGTCAATAAGGAGGTCCAAGGGATACAGCAAACCTGGTGTGAAGCATCGGAATCTATATTTAGTGTCACAGGAATGGTTCAAAACATAGTCAGTAAGAAGAGTCAGTCCTCTTGTACTTAAGTCGGCATTGTGCCTTTTGTATTTAATTCCGATGCAATTTGTGTGTTTCATCGTCAATAAGAAGGTCCAAGGGATACAGTAAACCTGGAGTGAAGCATCGGAATCTATAACTAGTGTCACAGGAATGGTTCAAAGCATAGACAGTAGGAAGAGTCAGTCTATTTGTACTTAAGTCGGCATTCTGCCTTTTCTATTTAACTCCGTTGCAATTTCTGTGTTTCATCGTCAATAAGAAGGTCCAAGGGATATAGTAAACCTGGAGTGAAGCATCGGAATCCATAACTAGTGTCACAGGAATGGTTCAAGACATAGGCAGTAGGATGAGTCAGTCTTCTTGTACTAGAATCGGCATTGTGATTTTATTATTTAATTCCGGTGCAATTTCTGTGTTTCATCGTCAATAAGAAGGTCCAAGAGATACAGTAAGCCTGATGTGAAGCATCGGAATCAATAACTAGTGTCACAGGAATGGTTTAAAACATAGACAGTGGGAAGAATCAGTTTCCTTGTACATAAGTCGGCATTGTGCCCTTTGTATTTAATTCCGATGCAATTTCTGTGTTCCATCGTCAACAAAAAGGAAAGAGGGATGCAGTAAACCTGAAGTGAAGCATCGGAATCAATAACTAGTGTCACAGGAATGGTTCAAAGCATAGACAGTAGGAAGAGTCAGTCTATTTGTACTTAAGTCGGCATTCTGCCTTTTCTATTTAACTCCGTTGCAATTTCTGTGTTTCATCGTCAATAAGAAGGTCCAAGGGATATAGTATCTCTGGAGTGCAGCATCGGAATCTATAACTAGTGTCACAGGAATGGTTAAAACATAGACAGTAAGTAGCGTCAGTCTTCTTGTACTTAAGTCGGTATTGTGCCTTTTTTATTTAATTCCGATGCAATTTCTGTGTTTCATCGTCAATAAGAAGGTCCAAGGGATACAGTAAACCTGGAGTGAGGCATCGGAATCTATAACTAGTGTCACAGGAATGGTTCAAAACATCGACAGTAAGAAGAGTCAGTCTTCTTGTACTTAATTCGGCATTGTGCCATTAGTATTTAATTCCGATGCAATTTCAGTGTTTCATCGTCAATGTGACGGTCCATGGGATACAGTAAACCTGAAGTGAAGCATCGGAATCTATAACTAGTGTCACATGAATGGTTCAAATCATAGTCAGTAAGGAGAGTCAGACTTCTTGTACTTATGTCGCCATTGTGCCATTTGAATTTGATTCCGATTCAATTTCTGTGTTTCATCGTCAATAAGGAGGTCCAAGGGATACAGTAAACCTGGAGTGAAGCATCGGAATCTATAACTAGTGTCACAGGAATGGTTCAAAACATCGACAGTAAGAAGGGTCAGTCTTCTTGTACTTAATTCGGCATTGTGCCATTAGTATTTAATTCCGATGCAATTTCAGTGTTTCATCGTCAATAAGAAGGTCCATGGGATACAGTAAACCTGAAGTGAAGCATCGGAATCTATAACTAGTGTCACAGGAATGGTTCAAAACATAGTCAGTAAGAAGAGTCAGTCCTCTTGAACTTAAGTCGGCATTGTGCCTTTTGTATTTAATTCCGATGCAGTTTGTGTATTTCATCGTCAATAAGAAAGTCCAAGGGATACAGTAAACCTGGAGTGAAGCATCGGAATCTATAACTAGTGACACAGGAATGGTTCAGAACATAGACAGTAGGAAGAGTCAGTCGTCTTGCACTTAAGCCGGCATTGTGCTTTTTCTATTTAATTCCGATGCAATTGCTGTGTTTCATCGTCAATAAGAAGGTCCAAGGCATACAGTAAACCTGAAGTGAAGCATCGGCATCTATAACTAGTGTCACGGAAATGGTTCAAAGCATAGTCAGCAAGAAGAGTCAGTCTTCATGTACTTAAGTCGGCACTGTGCCTTTTGTATTTAATTCCGAAGCAATTTCTGTGTTTCATCGTCAATAAGAAGGTCCAAGAGATACAGTAAGCCTGATGTGAAGCATCGGAATCAATAACTAGTGTCACAGAAATGGTTTAAAACATAGACAGTGGGAAGAATCAGTCTCCTTGTACTTAAGTCGGCATTGTGCCTTTTGTATTTAATTCCGATGCAATTTCTGTGTTCCATCGTCAACAAAAAGGTCAGAGGGATGCAGTAAACCTGAAGTGAAGCATCGGAATCTATAACTAGTGTTACATGAGTGGTTCAAAACATAGTCAGTAAGAAGAGTCAGTCTTCTTGTACTTAAGTCGGCATTGTGCCTTTTGTATTTAATTCCGATGCAATTTCTGTCTTTCGTCGTCAAAAAGAAGGTCCAAGGGATACAGTAAACCTGGACTGAAGCATCGGAATCTAGAGCTAGTGACACAGGGATGGGTCAAAACATAGACAGTAAGAAGAGTCAGTATTCTTGTACTTAAGTCGGCATTGTGCCCTTTGTATTTAATTCCGATGAAATTTTTGTTTCTTCGTCAATAAGAAGGTCCAAGGGATACAGTAAACCTGAAGTGATGCACCGGAATCTATAACTAGTGTCACAGGATTGGTTCAAAGCATAGTTAGTAAGAAGAGTCAGTCTTCTTGTACTTAAGTCTTCATTGTGCCTTTTGTATTTAATTCCGATGCAATTTCTGTGTTTCATCGTCAATAAGGAGGTCCAAGGGATACAGCAAACCTGGAGTGAAGCATCGGAATCTATAATTAGTGTCAAAGGAATGGTTCAAAATAGTCAGTAAGAAGAGTCAGTCCTCTTGTACTTAAGTCGGCATTGTGCCTTTTGTATTTAATTCCGATGCAATTTGTGTGTTTCATCGTCAATAAGAAGGTCCAAGGGATACAATAAACCTGGAGTGAAGCATCGGAATCTATAACTAGTGACATAGGAGTGGTTCAGAACATAGACAGTAGGAAGAGTCAGTCTTCTTGCACTTAAATCGGCATTGTGCCTTTTCTATTTAATTCCGATGCAATTGCTGTGTTTCATCGTCAATAAGAAGGTCCAAGGGATACAGTGAACCTGAAGTGAAGCATTGGCATCTATAACTAGTGTCACGGAAATGGTTCAAAGCATAGTCAGTAGGAAGACTCAGTCTTCATGTACTTAAGTCGGCATTGTGCCTTTTGTATTTAATTCCGGTGCAATTTCTGTGTTTCATCGTCAACAAAAAGGACAGAGGGATGCAGTAAACCTGAAGTGAAGCATCGGAATCTATAACTAGTGTCACAGGAATGGTTCAAAGCATAGACAGTAGGAAGAGTCAGTCTATTTGTACTTAAGTCGGCATTCTGCCTTTTCTATTTAACTCCGATGCAATTTCTGTGTTTCATCGTCAATAAGAAGGTCCAAGGGATATAGTAAACCTGGAGTGAAGCATCGGAATCCATAACTAGTGTCACAGGAATGGTTCAAGGCATAGGCAGTAAGAAGAGTCAGTGTTCTTGTACTAGAATCGGCATTGTGCCTTTTTTATTTAATTCCGTTGCAATTTCTGTATTTCATCGTCAATAAGAAGGTTTAAGGGATACAGTAAACCTGGAGTGAAGCATCGGAATCTATAACTAGTGTCACAGGAATGGTTCAAAACATCGACAGTATGAAGAGACAGTCTTCTTGTACTTAATTCGGCATTGTGCCTTTAGTATTTAATTCTGATGCAATTTCTGTGTTTCATCGTCAATAAGAAGGCCAGAGGGATACAGTAAATCTGATGTGAAGCATCGGAATCTATAACTAGTGTCACAGGAATGGTTCAAAACATAGTCAGTAAGAAGAGTCAGTCTTCTTGTACTTAAGTCGGCATTGCGCATTTTGTATTCAATTCCGATGCAATTTCTGTGTTTCATCGCCAATAAGAAGGTCTAGGGGATACAGTAAACCTGAAGTGAAGCAACAGAATCTATAACTAGTGTCACAGAAATGGTTAAAAACAAAGTTAGTAAGAAGAGTTAGTCTTCTTGTACTTAAGTCGGCATTGTGCCTTTTGTATTTAATTCCGATGCTATTTCTCTGTTTCATCGTCAATAAGAAGGTCCAAGGGATACAGTAAACCTGAAGTGAAGCATCGGAATCTATAACTAGTGTTACATGAGTGGTTCAAATCATAGTCAGTAAGAAGAGTCAGTCTTCTTGTACTTAAGTCGGCATTGTGCCTTTTGTATTTAATTCCGATGCAATTTCTGTCTTTCGTCGCCAAAAAGAAGGTCCAAGGGATACAGTAAACCTGGACTGAAGCATCGGAATCTAGAACTAGTGACACAGGGATGGGTCAAAACATAGACAGTAAGAAGAGTCAGTATTCTTGTACTTAAGTCGGCATTGTGCCCTTTTTATTTAATTCCGATGAAATTTTTGTTTCTTCGTCAATAAGAAGGTCCAAGGGATACAGTAAACCTGAAGTGATGCACCGGAATCTATAACTAGTGTCACAGGATTGGTTCAAAACATAGTCAGTAAGAAGAGTCAGTTTTCTTGTACTTAAGTCGGCATTGTGCCTTTTGTATTTAATTCCGATGCAATTTCTGTGTTTCATCGTCAATAAGAAGGTCCAAGGGATATAGTAAACCTGGAGTGAAGCATCGGAATCCATAACTAGTGTCACAGGAATGGTTCAAGACATAGGCAGTAGGATGAGTCAGTCTTCTTGTACTAGAATCGGCATTGTGATTTTATTATTTAATTCCGGTGCAATTTCTGTGTTTCATCGTCAATAAGAAGGTCCAAGAGATACAGTAAGCCTGATGTGAAGCATCGGAATCAATAACTAGTGTCACAGGAATGGTTTAAAACATAGACAGTGGGAAGAATCTGTTTCCTTGTACATAAGTCGGCATTGTGCCCTTTGTATTTAATTCCGACGCAATTTCTGTGTTCCATCGTCAACAAAAAGGAAAGAGGGATGCAGTAAACCTGAAGTGAAGCATCGGAATCTATAACTAGTGTCACAGGAATGGTTCAAAGCATAGACAGTAGGAAGAGTCAGTCTATTTCTACTTAAGTCGGCATTCTGCCTTTTCTATTTAACTCCGTTGCAATTTCTGTGTTTCATCGTCAATAAGAAGGTCCAAGGGATATAGTAAACCTGGAGTGAAGCATCGGAATCCATAACTAGTGTCACAGGAATGGTTCAAGACATAGGCAGTAAGATGAGTCAGTCTTCTTGTACTAGAATCGGCATTGTGCCTTTATTATTTAATTCCGGTGCAATTTCTGTATTTCATCGTCAATAAGAAGGTTCAAGGGATACAGTAAACCTGGAGGGAAGCATCGGAATCTATAACTAGTGTCACAGGAATGGTTCAAAACATCGACAGTATGAAGAGACAGTCTTCTTGTACTTAATTCGGCATTGTGCCTTTAGTATTTAATTCCGATGCAATTTCTGTGTTTCATCGTCAATAAGAAGGTCAGAGGGATACGGTAAATCTGAAGTCAAGCATCGGAATCTATAACTAGTGTGACAGGAATGGTTCAAAACATAGTCAGTAAGAAGAGTCAGTCTTCTTGTACTTAAGTCGGCATTGCGCATTTTGTATTCAATTCCGATGCAATTTCTGTGTTTCATCGTCAATAAGAAGGTCTAGGGGATACAGTAAACCTGAAGTGAAGCAACAGAATCTATAACTAGTGTCACAGGAATGGTTCAAAACATAGTCAGTAAGAAGAGTCAGTCTTCTTGTAGTTAAGTCGGCATTGTGCCTTTTGTATTTAATTCAGATGCAATTTCTGTCTTTCGTCGTCAAAAAGAAGGTCCAAGGGATACAGTAAACCTGGAGTGAAGCATCGGAATCTGTAACTAGTGTCACATGAATGAATCAAAAACATAGTCAGTAAGAAGAGTCAGTCTTCTTGCACTTAAGTCGGCATTGTGTCTTTTGTATTTAATTCCGAAGCAATTTCTGTGTTTCATCGTCAATAAGAAGGTCCAAGGGATACAGTAAACCTGAGCGAAGCATCAGAATCTATAACTAGTGTCACAGGAATGGTTCAAAACATAGACAGTGTGCTCCCTGCCGCCGTTGGATAAGCAGCTGCAGCAGCAAGTCGTATACTCCTAGCTCACTCATTTTCTACATGGTTTAATTTTTAATTTCTTTGCGTGTTTTTGGTACTTGCATTGTTTAATTCATAAATTTCAGGCGTATTATAGTATTTGAGAGTTTAGCATCGTGTTTTAGTACCTGAATAGTGTAATTTCGCTTAGTCTCCTTCCGCCGCCGAGTAGTGTCAGCAGTGCGCAAGTAGCAGCATTACTGCATTTACTAGGCAATCTTGTATTTTAATAGCCGTTTAAATTTTGTCGATTTGTTTGCGCTCTCTGTAGATTAGTTCAGACGTTCTTTGCAAAACAGTTTTTAGCATGGATAGGGACTGCAACTGCTGTGTTCGGATGCAGGCTGAGTTGGCATCCCTTCGCTCCCAGCTTCAGGCAGTGTTGGCTTCGGTCACACAGCTTGAGGCTGTGGCCAATGGGCATCACTGTGGGGGTCCGGATGGGGGTTTGTCGGGGACGGCCAGCTCGTCCCACGCATCCCCTGATCGGACTAAGACTGTGGTTGCCCGGGATACTGCCCGCATTGAGGCTGATCCCTCACCTGTGGTAGAGTGGGAGGTCGTTTCAAGGTGTGGCAGGGGGCGAAAGACATTCCGGAGGGCTGAACGGAAAGCCTCTCCAGTTTGTCTGACGAACCGGTTTCAGGCTCTGTCTCAGGCTGATACTGATCTTCGGCGTGACATGGCTGCTTGTCCTGTTCCAGAGGTTGCCCCTCAGTCTGCAAGATCCGGGCAGTCGCAGAGGGTGGGCTTACTGGTAGTTGGGAGCTCCAACGTCAGGCGCGTAATGGGGCCCCTTAGGGAAATGGCAGCAAGAGAGGGGAAGAAAACCAATGTGCACTCCGTGTGCATACCGGGGGGAGTCATTCCAGATGTGGAAAGGGTCCTTCCGGATGCCATGGAGGGTACAGGGTGCACCCATCTGCAGGTGGTCGCTCATGTCGGCACCAATGATGTGTGTCGCTATGGATCGGAGGAAATCCTCTCTGGCTTCCGGCGGCTATCTGATTTGGTGAAGACTGCCAGTCTCGCTAGCGGGATGAAAGCAGAGCTCACCATCTGCAGCATCGTCGGCAGGACTGACTGCGGACCTTTGGTACAGAGCCGAGTGGAGGGTCTGAATCAGAGGCTGAGACGGTTCTGCGACCGTGTGGGCTGCAGATTCCTCGACTTGCGCCATAGGGTGGTGGGGTTTCGGGTTCCGCTGGATAGGTCAGGAGTCCACTACACGCAACAAGTGGCCACACGGGTAGCAGGGGTTGTGTGGCGTGGGCTGGGCGGTTTTTTAGGTTAGATGGCCTTGGGCAAGTACAGAAAGGGCAACAGCCTCAACGGGTGTGGGGCAAAGTCAGGACATGCGGGGACCAAGCAGCAATCGGTATTGTAATTGTCAACTGTCGAAGCTGCGTTGGTAAAGTACCGGAACTTCAAGCGCTGATAGAAAGCACCGAAGCTGAAATCGTTATAGGTACAGAAAGCTGGCTTAAGCCAGAGATAAATTCTGCCGAAATTTTTACAAAGGTACAGACGGTGTTTAGGAAGGATAGATTGCATGCAACCGGTGGTGGAGTGTTCGTCGCTGTTAGTAGTAGTTTATCCTGTAGTGAAGTAGAAGTGGATAGTTACTGTGAATTATTATGGGTGGAGGTTACACTAAACAACCGAACTAGGTTAATAATTGGCTCCTTTTACCGACCTCCCGACTCAGCAGCATTAGTGGCAGAACAACTGAGAGAAAATTTGGAATATATTTCACATAAATTTTCTCAGCATGTTATAGTCTTAGGTGGAGATTTCAATTTACCAGATATAGACTGGGACACTCAGATGTTTAGGACGGGTGGTAGGGACAGAGCATCGAGTGACATTATACTGAGTGCACTATCCGAAAATTACCTCGAGCAATTAAACAGAGAACCGACTCGTGGAGATAACATCTTGGACCTACTGATAACAAACAGACCCGAACTTTTCGACTCTGTATGTACAGAACAGGGAATCAGTGATCATAAGGCCGTTGCAGCATCCCTGAATATGGAAGTTAATAGGAATATAAAAAAAGGGAGGAAGGTTTATCTGTTTAGCAAGAGTAATAGAAGGCAGATTTCAGACTACCTAACAGATCAAAAGGAAAATTTCTGTTCCGACACTGACAATGTTGAGTGTTTATGGAAAAAGTTCAAGGCAATCGTAAAATGCGTTTTAGACAGGTACGTGCCGAGTAAAACTGTGAGGGACGGGAAAAACCCACCGTGGTACAACAACAAAGTTAGGAAACTACTGCGAAAGCAAAGAGAGCTCCACTCCAAGTTTAAACGCAGCCAAAACCTCTCAGACAAACAGAAGCTAAACGATGTCAAAGTTAGCGTAAGGAGGGCTATGCGTGAAGCGTTCATTGAATTCGAAAGTAAAATTCTATGTACCGACTTGACAGAAAATCCTAGGAAGTTCTGGTCTTACGTTAAATCAGTAAGTGGCTCGTAACAGCATATCCAGAGACTACGGGATGATGATGGCATTGAAACAGAGGAAGACACGCGTAAAGCTGAAATACTAAACACCTTTTTCCAAAGCTGTTTCACAGAGGAAGACCGCACTGCAGTTCCTTCTCTAAATCCTCGCACAAACGAAAAAATGGCTGACATCGAAATAAGTGTCCAAGGAATAGAAAAGCAACTGGAATCACTCAATAGAGGAAAGTCCACTGGACCTGACGGGATACCAATTCGATTCTACACAGAGTACGCGAAAGAACTTGCCCCCCTTCTAACAGCCGTGTACCGCAAGTCTCTAGAGGAACGGAGGGTTCCAAATGATTGGAAAAGAGCACAGATAGTCCCAGTCTTCAAGAAGGGTCGTCGAGCAGATGCGCAAAACTATAGACCTATATCTCTTACGTCCATCTCTTGTAGAATTTTAGAACATGTTTTTTGCTCGCGTATCATGTCATTTCTGGAAACCCAGAATCTACTATGTAGGAATCAACATGGATTCCGGAAACAGCGATCGTGTGAGACCCAACTCGCCTTATTTGTTCATGAGACCCAGAAAATATTAGATACAGGCTCCCAGGTAGATGCTATTTTTCTTGACTTCCGGAAGGCGTTCGATACAGTTCCGCACTGTCGCCTGATAAACAAAGTAAGAGCCTACGGAATATCAGACCAGCTGTGTGGCTGGATTGAAGAGTTTTTAGCAAACAGAACACACCATGTTGTTATCAATGGAGAGACGTCTACAGACGTTAAAGTAACCTCTGGCGTGCCACAGGGGAGTGTTATGGGACCATTGCTTTTCACAATATATATAAATGACTTAGTAGATAGTGTCGGAAGTTCCATGCGGCTTTTCGCGGATGATCCTGTAGTATACAGAGAAGTTGCTGCATTAGAAAATTGTAGCGAAATACAGGAAGATCTGAAGCGGATAGGCACTTGGTGCAGGGAGTGGCAACTGACCCCTAACATAGACAAATGTAATGTATTGCGAATACATAGAAAGAAGGATCCTTTATTGTATGATTATATGGTAGCGGAACAAACACTGGTAGCAGTTACTTCTGTAAAATATCAGGGAGTATGCGTACGGAACGATTTGAAGTGGAATGATCATATAAAATTAATTGTTGGTAAGGCGGGTACCAGGTTGAGATTCCTTGGGAGAGTGCTTAGAAAATGTAGTCCATCAACAAAGGAGGTGGCTTACAAAACACTTGTTCGACCTATACTTGAGTATTGCTCATCAGTGTGGGATCCGTACCAGGTAGGGTTGACGGAGGAGATAGAAAAGATCCAAAGAAGAGCGGCGCGTTTCGTTACCGGGTTATTTGGCAACCGTGATAGCGTTACGGAGATGTTTAATAAACTCAAGTGGCAGACTCTGCAAGAGAGGCGCTCTGCATCGCGGTGTAGCTTGCTGTCCAGGTTTCGAGAGGGTGCGTTTCTGGATGAGGTATCGAATATATTGCTTCCCCCTACTTATACCTCCCGAGGAGATCACGAATGTAAAATTAGAGAGATTAGAGCGCGCACGGAGGCTTTCAGACAGTCGTTCTTCCCGCGAACCATACGCGACTGGAACAGGAAAGGGAGGTAAAGACAGTGGCACGTAAAGTGCCCTCCGCCACACACCGTTCAGTGGCTTGCGGAGTATCAATGTAGATGTAGATGTAGACAGTAAGTAGCGTCAGTCTTCTTGTACTTAAGTCGGCATTGTGCCTTTTGTATCTAATTCCGATGCAATTTCTGTGTTTCATCGTCAATAAGCAGGTCCAAGGGATACAGAAAACCTGAAGTAAAGCATCGGATCTATAACTAGTGTAACAGGAATGGTTCAAAACAAAGCCTGTGGGAAGAGTCAGTCTTCTTGTACTTAAGTCGCCATTGTGACTTTCGTATTTAATTCCGAAGCAATTTCTGTGTTTCATCGTCAATAAGCAGGTCAGAGGGATACAGTAAACCTGAAGTGAAGCATCGGAATCTATAACTAGTGTCACAGGAATGGTTCAAAACATAGACAGTAGGAAGAGTCAGTCTTCTTGTATTAAGTCGGCATTGTGCCTTTTGTATTTAATTCCGATGCAATTTCTGTGTTTCATCGTCAATAAGAAGGTCCAAGGGATACAGCAAACCTGAAGTAAAGCATCGGATCTATAACTAGTGTAACAGGAATGGTTCAAAACAAAGACAGTGGGAAGAGTCAGTCTTCTTGTACTTAAGTCGGCATTGTGACTTTCGTATTTAATTCCGATGCAATTTCTGTGTTTCATCGTCAACAAGCAGGTCAGAGGGATACAGTAAACCTGAAGTGAAGCATCGGAATCTATTACTAGTGTCACAGGAATGGTTCAAAACATAGACAGTAGGAAGAGTCAGTCTTCTTGTACTTAAGTCGGCATTGTCCCTTTTCTATTTAATTCCTATGCAATTTCTGTGTTTCATCGTCAATAAGAAGGTCCAAGGGATATAGTAAACCTGGAGTGAAGCATCGGAATCTATAACTAGTGTCACAGGAATGGTTCAAAAACATCGACAGTAAGAAGAGTCAGTCTTCTTGTACTTAATTCGGCATTGTGCTTTTAGTATTTAATTCCGATGCAATTTCTGTGTTTCATCGTCAATAAGAAGGTTCAGAGGGATACAGTAAATCTGAAGTCAAGCATCGGAATCTATAACTAGTGTGACAGGAATGGTTCAAAACATAGTCAGTAAGAAGAGTCAGTCTTCATGTACTTAAGTCGGCATTGTGCCTTTCGTATTTAATTCCGATGCAATTTCTGTGTTTCATCGTCAATAAGAAGGTCCAAGGGATACAGTAAACCTGAAGTGAATTATCAGAATCTATAACTAGTGTCACAGGAATGGTTCAAAACATAGGCAGTAAGTAGCGTCAGTCTTCTTGTACTTA